>NC_044031.1:276437138-276748856 GCF_901765095.1 Microcaecilia unicolor
TTAATATTACTCTGATGTTCATTTAATCTTATTCTAAACCTTCGTGTTGTTTTCCCCACATACAGCTTTTCACATGACCAAAGAATTACAAACACTGCATAAGTAGTATCACAATTACTAAAATGCTTTAGCTGATACTTTTTAAGGTCATATGGGTTGACAAAAGATTTTAACTGCAAGGTTATGTCACAATTTTTACATTTCCCACATTTAACGTTACCAACTGGAATATTAGTTTTCTTCATAGACACAGATTTAGGATTTGATGGACTTAAAATTTCCTTTAAATTTTTCCCCGTGTGTATGAAATCATAACGTATCTTTAAACATACCATTTGATTGTAATATATGCCATTGATTTCTTATTATAGCAGAGAGTCTTGGGCTTACATTTGTATATTTACTTACCAGGCCAAACCTCTAAAATACTACCGGTACATCAATGACATTTTAATGATTTGGACGGAGGGGGAAGAAACTCTGAAACAATTTTACTATTCCTTTAATACATACCATCCTACAATCAGATTCAAAATTGACTACTCCCCAGAAAAAGTCAATTTTTTGGACACCACGGTCTCAATCAGTGATGGCTGTATACAAACATCTATATACAAGAAACCCACAGACAGATGCAGCTACCTCCACAACTCCAGCTTCCATCCTTCACATACAAAAAGATCCATTATTTACAGCCAAGCCACAAGATACCACCGTATCTGCTCTGACCCAGGGGATAGAGTCAGACACCTTGAAATCCTGACCACATCCTTCAAACAGAAAGGCTACAACCCCAAAATAATCTCCAGGAATATTGCCTCCTCCCTCAAAACACCCAGGGAGACTCTGCTACAGTACAAAGAAAAGAAAGCCACAGACAGAATCCCCCTTGTAGTTACATACAACCCAGAGCTGGAGAAACTGAGGAAAATCATAAGAGACCTAAAACCCCTACTCCAGGAGGATGAATTACTGAAAGAGATATTCCCATCCCCACCAGTGCTGGCCTTCCGATAGCCACCCAACTTAAAACACAAGCTAATCAGAAGTAAACTCCCAACACAACTGAAAAAGAAAAGGGCACGTTTCCCTATAACAGATCCAGCTGCAAGCTATGCCAAAACATTTCACAGGACCCCACAGTCATTCACAAAGGAAAAACATTCAACATAAAGGAATCTTTCACATGCTCATCTTCCAATGTGGTATATATCATTCAGTGTAAAAAATGTAACGAAGGATGCTATATTGGAGAAACAGGCCAGATGCTTAAGACAAGATTCAATTTACATAGACACAACATGAAGAAAGCTGGTGCCAGTCAGATTCCCACCCCTGTGGGCCAACACTTTACAGGACCTGGACACTGCACCTGTGATTTCACAGTAAGAATCCTGAAAGGTAACTTTAAAACAATACAGGAACATAAGATCTTTGAAGTCAGAATGATTGAATATTTTGACACCCAACAGACAGGACTTAACAAGGATCTGGGTTTTCTAGCCCATTATAAACCATAAAGTTGTATTTCTCTGTTTATCACTCTCCTCTCAACTACCCACACCCATCCTGTTAGACTATCAATGAAATGAAATGCTTTGATGTACCCAACCCCCACCTTGCTAGACTGTCATTGAAATGCTTTGAAGCTTCACTTATATATACTATCAACTAACACATTTGCTTATTTCCGAACTGACGAAGAAGGGCAACCTTTGAAAGCTAATCAAGAAATGTATTAAGTTATGTCCAATAAAAAAGGTATCATCTTATTTTCTTTTCCATGTTTTATTTTGTTTGATTTCTATTGATAACCTTTAAGAGTGGACTAACACGGCTACCACACCTCTATATTTACTAACAAAGGTCAAAGTTCTTTGATTGTCATGTGTTTTTCCAGAGTTTCTCAAAAGCCAATCTCTTTCATTATATTTTGCTCTATTATAAGCTTTCTTCAAGATGTCATCTTTATACTCCCGTGCTTTCAATCGTGATGACAGAGTTTTAGATTGTAGTTTAAAGTCTTCTTTTTTGCTACATATTCTTCTGTATTGCAAAAATTGTGCATATGGTAAAGACTCCTTACAATGTCTTGGATGACAACTTGTTGAATGTAGGAATGTATTTTTACCCATAGGTTTTTGATGAACTTTCGTGATAAACTTGCTAGATGTTTGTGATATTTCCACATCCAAAAACGAAATACAATCAAAAGAATAATTGACAGTAAATTGAATCTTCTCATTACACGAATTCAGCCAAATGACAAATAGATTTAAATTGGAAATTCCACCAGTCCATAAAAGAAAGATGTCATCAATGTAGCGGTGCCATGATAAAATGAATTCTAAGAACGGAGAATGGAAAATCCATTGTTTTTCAAAATCGTTCATGAAAAGGCACGCAACCGAGGGTGCAAATGTTGCCTCCATTGATACTCCAGAAATTTGATGGTACAGTTGTCCATTAAACATGGAAAAATTCTCTTTCATTGTTATTCTTGCCAAATTGATGATAAATTCACTCGGTCTCTGTCTATTATCCAGAACATTACTCAGAACCTCCAATGTGTCATTTTGGGGTATAGAGGTATACAAAGCCACAATATCAAGCATTACCATCAGATATTTCTCCTTATTAAACGTAATGTCCATAAGAATATTAAGAAAATGTGTTGTGTCCTTAATATAGGTTGAATGTTTTTTCACCTCTGTTTTTATAAAAGAGTCTACATAAAATTGATAATGGTTCCAGTAGGGACCCACATGCTGAGAGTAAGCCACATTGAGCCTGCAAAAGGTGGGAAAATGTGGGATACAAATGTAATAATATGGGTTGTCCAGGTGGGTTTACAGCATTTTTACGAACTTTAGGGAGCAAGTAAAAAACAGAATCATAGGATGAATTTTATTAAGAAATTTAAATTATTTTTTTTTTTGTTAAGAAACCTGTTTTCAATCCTTCCAATGTTATAACATTAATTCTTTTCTGAAGTTTTGTCGCAGATAAAGACCTACACAATCTGTGAAGTGTGCCCATGAAGGTGGCATGAGTTGAATCTGACACTCTGCACAGGTTCCACTTCTTCATGATTTAACACTGGTATTCTTAGGGGCTCATTTTTGAAACAGAAAAACATCCAAAAAAATGGCACAATGCAGCAGATAGATGTTTTGCTAGCAAATTCGAAACACATTATAAAGACATTTTTCTACGCAGTTCATCTGTAGTGCATCCAAATGACTAGAGGGTGTGTTGGGGCAGGATTTGAGCATTCGCACAACCTGTACCTTTTTCTGAGATAATGGAACAAAGCAAAAAATGTCCAGGGGCTAAAAGTTGGATGTTTTGGTCCAGACCTGTTTCAATCATGACCAAGTCATAAAAAGATGCCCTAAATGACCTTTTGAAGGAATAAGGTATAACCCCTCCCCTCCAGTGGATACTGAAGCCCTCCCACCCCCCACCCCCAAAGATATGAAGAAACAGTACATACCAGCCTCTGTGACAGCTTCAGATGTTATGGCCAGTTCTATTAGAGCACCAAACAGGTCCCTGGAATAGCCTAGAGGTCAGTGCAGTGCACTGTAGAGAAGGGGACCCAGGCCCATAATCCACTCTAACTGTTACACTTGTGGTGGAAAGTGTCAGCCCTCCCAAACTCACCAATAGTCTACTGTACCCATATATAGATGACAACTGCAGGCATAAGGGCTAGGATACAGTAGATTTTTGGTGGGTGTTGGTGGGCTCACCATACTATATAAGGAGGTAACAGTGATATGTGTACTTGGGACCTTTTATGTGAAGTCCACTGCAGCATCCCATATGGTGCTCCATTGCTATGCTAGGATGTCTGTGTGGTCGATCTACTAAGAAAGCTAGCCCCTATTAGTCCCAATGGCTTGCATTTCTGCGTTCCTCCTTTGGACTTTTTTTTTTTTTTCGAAAACGGTCACAAAAAAAAAAGCACTGAGCACAAAAAGTCTAAAAACGTTTAGGAAATGGCCATTTTTGAAACAAAAAGACAGACTTTTCCAGTTCAAAAATGGCCATGTTCGCCACATATTTTTAGACGTTTTCAGCAAAACATCCAAAATTGGATTTAGAGTCATATCAAAAATGCCCTTCTACATCTCTGTCTCTCCCTGCCAAATTTAGGGCAGAGGCTGTAGGTTTGCCCAGCACAGGTCCTACTTCCCAACTACTCGAGTTGCTGCCGAAGCCCACTCTAGCCTTGATCCTGATGTTTTTTTTCTGTGTAGAGGACCCAGACCATAGAACTTTGCTCAGCACCGGTCTTACTTCCCAACCTCTGAAGCTGCCATCAAAGCTCACTCAGTTATAAGGTCATTTAAGTTTTCTTTTAATTGGTTTCCATCATTTTTCTATATAATGTTCCTCTGTTTATTCTACACATTCTTGAATTCCGTCACCATTTCTGTCTTCACAACCTCCCACAGGAGGGCATTTCAGACATTCACCACCCTTTCTATGGGCAAAGCATAAGCAGGACATGGGCTGGGCTCTCTGTTATGCACATTACATACAAAATACTACATATGTTTGCCACTGCTACATTTGTGTGCCCACAGTTACACCAGATCTATGGCAGCTATAACAGCAAACATCTAAATGTAAGGCACATTGATTTCACGTTATGCTAATTATGCTACTAAGCCACCTGGACCAGATGGCATGCATCCAAGAGCACTGAAAGAACTTAAACATGAAATTGCTGATCTGCTTTTAGAAATCTGCTTTTGGTCCACCGCTAAAGCAATATTATATGGTGATGTTATAGCTTATATTAGTGCTCGCAATAAACAGATAGCCACGAGTATGCTTCACCTAGAAACTCAGCTTCACAAGGCCAAACAGGCTTTCACCCTGTCAGGCTACGAGCTACTGGCTGCAAACCACTCAAACAGCCCTGAATACCCTAATACACAAGTGGGCCACTTGCTCTCTGTCGTTAAAATTGTCTGTAGAATCTGAAGATTGGAGGGTGGCCAATGTAACACCAATTTTTTTTAAAAGTTCCAGGCGTGATCCAGGAAACTACAGACAGTAAGCCTGATATCAGTGCCAGGTAAAATAGTGGAAACTATTACAAAGAATAAAATTATGGAACACGTGGAGGGGCATAATCAAATGCCCATTTCCATGGGCGTCTATCTCCGAGAACGGGTACATGAAGAGGCAGGACAGACCGTATTTTCATTAAAAAATGGCCGTCCATCTTTTTTTTCGATAATACGGTTTGTGCCGGGCAAATGCATCGGATTCGTGCGGATTTGAGCTGGGTGGTTTCGTTTTTCAGCGATAATGGAAACCGAAGGCGCCCAGCTCAAAAACGAACAAATCCAAGGCATTTGGTCATGGGAGGGGCCAGGATTCGTAGTGCAGTGGTCCCCTTGACATGCCAGGACACCGACCGGGCACCCTAGGGGGCACTGCAGTGGACTTCAGAAAAAGCTCCCAGGTACATAGCTCCCTTACCTTCTGTGCTGAGCCCCACCAACCCCCCCCCAAACCCACTACCCCCAACTGTACACCACTACCATAGCCCTTAGGGGTGAAGGGGCACCTACATGTGGGTACAGTGGGTTTCTGGTGGGTTTTGAAGGGCTCACATTTACCACCACAAGTTTAACAGGTGGGGGGGTGGGCCTGGGTCCGCCTGCCTGAAGTGCACTGCACCCACTAAAACTGCTCCAGGGACCTGCATACTGCTGCGATGGACCCGAGTATGACATTTGAGGCTGGCATAGAGGCTGGCACAAAATTTTTTTTAAGTTCTTTTTTGAGGGTGGGAGGGGGTTAGTGACTACTGGGGGAGTAAGGGGAGGTCATCCCCGATTCCCTCTGGTGGTCATCTGGTCAGGCCCAAAATGGACACATACCATTTTTTTTTGGTCACAGGTCCATTTTTGGCCAAAAAAAAAGGCCTTTTTTGCAGGCGCGCTGAAAAATGGACCTGCGCACATCCAATACATATGTCTACACCAGCGCAGGCCATTTTTCAGCGCACCTTAGTAAAAGGACTCCTTAGTGATTTTCAATTTTATTTCATGAGATATATCTATATATGGGAAGCTTTCAAATAAATAGTAAAGCTGTCAAATAAAAAATATCCACACACAGGCAGTCATAAGCATTTGCTATTCCTTTTATGTAGAAATATCTTTATTGTTATCATAAGCACAAATAACAGCGTATAGTGCAGAACTGAAATCTACAATACCACATTGCAAATAGCAAAGCAAGCTCTTGAGCAATGACAAAAACATTTTGAATATGACTCTCCTTCCCTTCACAGACCCCTCAAAAATCTACATGCCCCCCATCCCCTTCTAACAGAAAGAATGCAAAACTAAGGAGGTTTAATAAAACAATATAAACCTCACAAGTTTGCTATTCTTTTCAATAGTGTCTGCAAATGTTTTGGGTCACTCAGGGGTCCTTTTACTAAGCTGTGGGAAAAAGGGCCCTACAGTAGCAGCAGGGGCCATTTTTACAGCGTGCCAGGGCCCTTTTTACTGAAGTGGGTAAAATGCCCCCCCCCCAAAAAAAATAGCCATGCGGTATGGCCATGCTGGGGGGAGCACTTACCGATACCCATTGAGGTGGCGGCAAAAGCTCCCGCGGTAACCCAGTGATAACCAGGCAGTGTGCGGTGATGCCTGATTAACACCAGGTTAGCGCCATGCTGTAAAAAATATTTATGGCATGCTAAAAATGGCACACACTGGATCTGGAACTACCGCTGGTGGCTGCATTGGGCCAGCGGTAGCTCTGGAATAGCATGTAGTAAGCCCGCTTTGGGCTTAGCGCCACTTTGTAAAAGGGCCCCTTGATATGGCAGCAAGCTCCGCCCACTCCTGCCATCTCCTGTCTTATTAAACCTCCGTGCTCTAATCACAGGAAAAGAGGATGTGATCCGGAGGAAGTTTCTGGGCTGCAGAAGTGAAGTTTTTGCATGGGGTGGAGGGTGAAACAGAAATTACTCTCTCCGCAAATTTCCCCAATATGTTTCTGTAAGAGAAACAATTACAACAGCAGCAGTATACATATGATTCATTTGTTGGGATTTTCTAAAGTATACATATTGTAAATCTGTAATAAAAATTTGTGCATTCTAAATAGCAGATGCAACTGTGTGCAAGTATTTTTCACTGGCATAGTTTTCAAAGGGAAAATATGTGGGTTTTCCCTTGAAATTTGGTGTAATCTATGTGTGTACTGGCTGTACAAGTTGGCTGGGCTGTAAAAAAAAATTATCCTTTCTAGGTGCGTATGTGCTGTCTAAGCTGCTGAAAATACACTCCTTTGTGTTTTAGCTGGAATTCATTGCATCAGCTGTAGATCCATAAAGTCTCTTTCTCTCAGTCTGTTACATTTCCCCACCCCTTTCCCTCCTCTCTGCTCACTCCTGCCTCCACCTTTAGTCAAAACATACAGAAGGAATTTCTTTGCAGCTGGCACATTATCCATTTGTGATAACTGTAGTTCTAAGTAATTTTGAACAATCTAGAGTATAATGAATACATTACTTCAAGAAAACTGATGAAAGGAGTTAATCCCCTAACTGCTGAGGATTCACATTTACAGTGTCATACCATGTCAAGAACAGAAGATTAGGCATTTAACACATACTTCAACTACCAAAAACTCTTAAAAGGATTTTGGTGGGAGAGAAGGAATGAACAGAAAGAGTCCATGTCAATTGGTGCTAAGGAACCAAGGGGGAGGAGAACTCTGGTGCAGGGCTGCCGAGAAACTGAGCCAGCCCGGGGCAGGGTCGGGGCAGGGTCGTGACCACCCAGCCAGCCGGTGTAGAATCATCATTGCCGCCGCCCCTCCCCCAAAATCGTCATCGCTCCCGCACCCCCTCCCTCCCGCCCAAAGTACCATGGCTGACCCCGCCAGCTGCAGGCAGCGCAGCTCCTTCCTCTGCCCAGCATTCCCTGCCCCTGTGGCTGCTTTCCTCAGGTTGCACATGCTCGGTCTCAAAACTGAGCATGCGCGGCCTGAGGGCCCAGCAGCTGCTAGGTAGGCAATGCAAGGGGGGGCCCTTGGAGGCCCAGGCCTGGGGAAGTTTGCCCCCTCCCCTTCTTGGCAGCTATGCTCTGGTGCTGTTCTTTACAGTGCCAGAAACACTGGCTGGAACACTGATTTTTTTTTCTTGTGAACAATGCTCAAATTATATGCATGTTTTTAGTGTTGAGCATTGGTCAGTAAAGGGTTCTGCTACTGTACGTACACAGCACTGTACACATTATATACAGGTACTTTCTCTGTCCCTAGAGGGCTCACAATCTAAGTTTCTGTACCTGAGACAATGGAGGGTTTAAGTGACTTGCCCAAGGTCACAAGGAGCTGCAGTGGGACTTGAACCCAGGTTGCCAGGATCAAAGCCCACTGCACTAACCATTAGGCCACTCCTCCACATTATAGAATTCACCCCACTGCACATCTTCCTGGCACCTAAGTTTAAATGTTCTGTATGGAATTATCCCTGTTTACCTCCATATCAAGCAGGAAATTTTGTAAAAAAAAAAAATTATTTCCCACAGATATAGCACTGCTTCACCAACAAAAATATCTTTAAAAATAACCCTCTATCCTGCTTATAATCGAACGAGAAAAACGCCCAAGTTCCGACCTAAATCGGGAGATGGACATTTATCTCACAAAAACGAATAAATCGGTATAATGGAAAGCCGATTTTGGACGTTTTCAACTGCACTCCATCGCGGAAGCGTACAAAGTTGACGGGGGCGTGTCAGAGGTGTGGCGAAGGCGGGACTGGGACATGGTTATCACCTGAACAGAGATGGGCGCCTTTCACCGATAATGGAAAAAAAGTATGCGTTTGTAGCTAGAATTTAGGGCACTTTTCCTGGACCCTGTTTTTTCACGAATAAGGCCCCAAAAAGTGCCCTAAATGACCAGATTACCCCCAGAGGGAATCGGGGATGACCTCCCCTGACTCCCCCAGTGGTCACTAACCCCCTCCCACCACAAAACATGATGTTTCACAACTTTTTATTTTCACCCTCAAATGTCATACCCACCTCCCTGGCATCAGTATGCAGGTCCCTGGAGCAGTTGTTAGGGGGTGCAGTGGACTTCAGGCAGGTGGACCCAGGCCCATCCCCCCCTACCTGTTACAATTGTGCTGCTTAATGCTTATTAGTCATCCAACCCCCCCAAACCCACTGTACCCACATGTAGGTGCCCCCCCTTCACCCCTTAGGGCTATAGTAATGGTGTAGACTTGTGGGCAGTGGGTTTTGAGGGGGATTTGGGGGGCTCAACACACAAGGAAGGGTGCTATGCACCTGGGAGCTCTTTTACCTTTTTTTTTGTTTTTGTAAAAGTGCCCCCTAGGGTGCCCGGTTGGTGTCCTGGCATGTGAGGGGGACCAGTGCACTACCACTCCTGGCCCCTCCCACGAACAAATGCCTTGGATTTATTCGTTTTTGAGCCGGGCACTTTCATTTTCCATTATCACTGAAAAACAAAAACGCCCAGCTCACAAATTGTCGAATAAAACATGGACGTCTATTTTTTTCGAAAATACGGTTCGGTCCGCCCCTTCACGGACCCGTTCTCGGAGATAAACGCCCATGGAGATAGACGTTTTCGTTCAATTATGCCCCTCCACGTGTACTAGAATATAATCACCTACACTCCATCAGAGCTTTTAATCCTACATTTATTGAGATATATCAAATGTTGTACTGTGTTTGGATTTATATGGATTATCATGATCTGTATGAGCAACACAAAGACAATACAGCACAGTTTTTTCTAGCCATTGCTAGTTCAGCTTATCATTTCCAAGCACTGTCTGATGGATCACTGGTATTTTTTTATAAGTGCCTTTAACATGAGAATGCCCCATTTATATAGTTGATATGGTTTTAAATCTCATTGAAAGGAATAGTAAAATGCAGTATTTCCCTCAGCCCATAAAGAATAATGGGCACATGCTAAAGGCAATTCCAATTGACTTCCTTCTGTTTAGTTAGTATCACTACCTAACTGAAGATTCCCAACACTGAGTTCATTTGCTTTGTGTCCTGCCACTGAATTAATGCAATAAAAGCAGCAATCTGCTCATTTTTATTGTACCTAACTCCTTTGAGATTGGATGCAATTAGAGCTGTGTCTTGAGTCACTGGTCACATTATTGCAGTAATGCCAGCAAAAGAATGCTGTAGGCCGGCTTGGATAGGTCATTGGGAGCATGTAGGATATATTGCCTTTATTTGTTAATTAGTAGGAGGGCATTTTAGAACTTTCACATCATTTAATTACGCAGGAGTTAACATTATAAACAGTGTGCCTGCTAGCGCTGGGACTTAATATAGATCAATTCAGTGAAGAGAAGAAAAGTACAAGCAAAAAGCTCCAGTTTGCCATGTTAATGAAGAAATATAGTTGAGCTCCTCTGTAGTGTTCCTTGTCTACTGAATAGTTTTTTTATCCTCAAATTTCGATGCCGGTGATGTAAAACTAAACTAAGAAATTGTCTGTCTGATAGCCTGCAAGTATATTACATAAGTACATAAGTATTGCCACACTGGGACAGACCAAAGGTCCATCAAGCCCAGCATCCTGTTTCCAACAGTGGCCATTCCAGGTCACAAATACCTGGCAAGATCCCAAAAAAGTTCAATACATTTTATGCTGCTTATCCCAGAAATAAGCAGTGGATTTTCCCCCAAGTCAATTTCATAATGGTCTATGGACTTTACCTTTAGGAAGCCGTCCAGATCTTTTTTAAACCCCGCTAAGCTAACCGCCTTTACCACATTCTCTGGCAACGAATTCCAGATGTTCACATAGCCGGGTCTCTTTGTAGTAGACTGTAGAAATTGTGAGCCAGTAATTTTTCAAACCCTGTTATATTATTATTTTCATTTCATAATTCAATGTTTTCGTCAGCGTTCACTATAATTGCTATATTCTTCACTTTTACACTGCTGGTATCTATTGCGCTAACATGTTTTATTATAATACATTTCCCCCAGATTCTATATGGGTCACTCAGATTTGGGTATGGATCCCAGATCAGCATGCAAACAAGTTAGTTAATGAGCCATTAACAATAATCAGTGTTAAATGGCACTCATTTGGGTTTACGCACAGGTCTGCCCTGTGCCCTATTCAATAAAATGTGTGCCTAAATTTTATAGTGTGGAACTCAAAAGAGGGCATGAGTATGACAGGGGCATGGGTAGGTCAGGGACATTCCCAGCAATTAGGTCTGATTTGATAGAATAGGGCAATGGTTTCCAAACCTGGTCCTGGAGGCACCCCAGCCAGTCAGGTTTTCAGGATATCCACAATGAATATTCATGAGAGAGATTTGCATGCACTACCTCCACTGTATGCAAATCTCTCTCATGAATATTCATTGTGGATATCCTGAAAACCTGACTGGTTGGGGTGCCTACAGGACCAGATTTGGGAACCACTGAAATAGGGTCATTTACGCACCAGCATTTACACCAGGTTTCAGCAGGCGTAAGTGTCATGCCTAAAGTTAGGCGCCAGATCTGTGCTAAACTAGTATTCTATAAAGGGTGGTCCATGCAGAGTGCCCTTTCAAGAATACCAGTTAGTGCAGATCTTTTCCGGCCTAATTTTTGGCGCCATTTATAAAATCCCCCCCCCCCCCCCCCCCCCACCATTCCTTTCCCCAGAAGCAATGAGTTGTTTAATTTTCTTACCCTCCATTCAAGGTTATTTTCAATATCATATTGCCACCTGTGTATAGCTTCTACAGTTACAAAAAGTAAAAAGACCAGGGGACACTCAAATGAAATTAAATACAAATCAAGGTCAGGTATATACATGAAGTAGCACATATGAGTTTATCTTGTTGGGCAGACTGGATGGACCATGCAGGTCTTTCTCTGCCATCATCTACTATGTTACTATGAGGGGCATTTTCGATCGGGGACGCCCATCTCTAAGGGCGCCCATCTCTGAGGACGGCACCGCGAAGGAGTGGGCCGCCCAAATGTCAGAGATGGCCGAGTTTGAGATGGCCGGCCTCGGTTTTCGCCCATAAAGGAAACCGAGGTCGGCGATCTCAAACCCGGCCAAATCCAAGGCATTTGATCATGGGAGGGGCCAGCATTTGTAGTGCACTGGTCCCCCTGACATGCCAGGACACCAACCGGGCACCCTAGGGGCACTTCTAAAAATTAAAAAAAAAAATAGCTTCTAGGTGCATAGCTCCCTTACCTTGGGTGCTGAGCCCCCCAAATCCCCCCCCAAAACCCACTCCCCACAACTCTACACCATTACCATAGCCCTTAGGGGTGAAGGGGGCACTTACATGTGGGTACAGTGGGTTTTGGGGGGGGTTGGAGGGCTCCCATTTACCACCACAAATGTAACAGGTGGGGGGGGATGGGCCTGGGTCCACCTGCCTGAAGTCCACTGCACCCACTAAAACTGCTCCAGGGACCTGCATACTACTGCAATGGACCTGAGTATGACATTTGAGGCTGGCATAGAGGCTGGCAAAAAATGTTTTTAAAGTTGTTTTTTTGAGGGTGGGAGGGGGTTAGTTACCACTGGGGGAGTAAGAGGAGGTCATCCCCGATTCCCTCCGGTGGTCATCTGGTCAGTTCGGGCACTTTTTTTGGACTTGGACCTGAAAAAAAAGGGACCAAATAAAGTGGACCAAATTCTCACCAGGGACACCCTTCTTTTTTCCATTATCGACCAAGAGCGCCCATTTCTTAAGCACGCGCCAGCACGCCCCTGTCCCGCCTTCACTACCCTTCCAACATGCCCCCGGGAACTTTGGCCAGCTCTGCGATGGAAAGCAGTTGGAGCCGGCCAAAATCGGCTTTCGATTATACCGATTTAGTCTGCTTCGCGAGATGGCCGGCCATCTCCCGATTTGTGTCAGAAGATGGCCGGCGATCTCCTTCGAAAATAAGCTGGTATGTATGTTACTATGTAGATGGAAATACTTTGAAAACAAATAGGAGGAAATATTTTTTCACTCAAAGAATAGTTAAGCTCTGGAATTCATTGCTGGAGGATGTGGTAACAGCAGTTAGCATATCTGGGTTTAAAAAAAGGTTTGAACTAGTTCCTGGAGGAAAAGTCTGTTCTTGAGATGGACATGGGGGGGAAGTCACTGCTTGGTAGCATTGAATGTTACTACCAATTAGGTTTCTGCCAGGTACTTGTGACCTGGATTGGCCACTTTTAGAAGCAGGATACTGGGCTACATGGACCGTTGGTCTGACCCAGTATGGCTGTTCTTATGTTTTTTATGTTATATTCAGGGGCACTTAAGTTTATTATAGCCTTTCTTTCCTAAGGGGTCGTTTTGCTAAGTTGTGCTAAGTGTTAATGTGCGCCTAACACAGCAAAATGAACTAACACGGGATGCACTACAGTATTTTATGTTAGTTTTGCCATTTGCATGTGCTAACCATGTGGTTATAATTCTTTTTTATTTTTTGAGGGGGCATGGCAAGGATGGAGAATGGGCAATCCTGTGCAAAAGTGATAGAACATCTACTTTGCTGCATGCTAACTGGTTAGCGCACAGATAATGCAGGAGCCCTTTCCGCCTACAAAACAGGAGGCGGTAAGTGTTCCCGCAGTCACTTTTAAAAATGGCCACACACTAATGGTAACATTAGTGCATGTAATAAACAAAAAAATGAGGATCAGATGGGATCAATAATAACAACAACCAAAACCCAATCTGAAAATTATATTAAATAGTCAGGTACCTCATGAACCTCTATTGTAAATGCAGTAAATATGGAGCGAGAAAAAAAAGACTTTGCTGATATTTTCACAAAATCAGGTATTCCACCTTAAAGACTAAGATGGCGATTTTTCTTTAAGGTGGAATACCTGTATTTTGTGAAACGTTCACTGAGGTCTTTTTTTCTCCATATTTACTACATTTCCAATAGAAGTTTATGAGATGCCTGACTATGTAATATCATTTATAGATTGGGCTTTGTTTATTAACATTAGTGCATGGCCGTTAATGGAAAAATTAGAAAACTGGGGGGGAGGGGCAGAGGATTGTGGCCGTAGCATATGGGAAAGATCCATGTAAGGGTGCTTTGAGGCCAATTTCTACCACACCTTAGTAAAAGGACTCCTAAGTGAACATCTTTTTCATTTCAGCACTCAAAACTTCTTATTTTAGCACTGCACAAAAAGAGCAATTTTCTGTGATTTAGAGGGAGATCCCTATCTGCTTTATCCCAATCATTATTTTCCTTCTCTTTATTGCTTGACCCTCTCACACCTCCTAAAGTCCTCTGATCTGCTGATCTCTCTCACTTTAGCAATTCTGTCTGATCCCCAAATACCTTCCTGCTGCTTGAATTGAGTGTAACAATGTTGCAAATAGCAACCAAACTTTAGAATGGGAAATAAGTAGGATAATCATTTCTTTAAAAGCTAATATCTTCCATTTTGTAAAATAGTAACATCGTAACTCGTTTGAATGAGGGCAGAATAAAACCAATTAATCCATCCAATGTCCCCATTTTTCTGTACAGACTAAGGGCCCTGTTTACAAATGTGCACTAGCGTTTTTTGCACGCATAAAAATTAGCACGCGCTAACCGTGTAGACGCCCATAGGAATATCATAGGTATCTATATGGTTAGCGCTTGCTAAAAACACTAACACACCTTTGTAAACAGGGCCCTAAGGATGCGTACCAACTGCCATAGAATACGAATTATTATAGGAAATCACTCCTTATTAAAAACATGAAGGCAGATGAAGACCACATGGCTTATCCAATCTATGTAGGGTTACCATACGTCCGGATTTACCCGGACATGTCCTCTTTTTGAGGACATGTCCGGGCATCCGGACGGATTTGGCCAGCCTGCCCGTTTGTCCGGATTTCTGGACAAACGGGCTGGCTGGCGGGGGCGGGACTGGGACTCCCTTCCCCTCCCCTCCCCTTACTCTACTATCCCTGGTGGTCTAGAGGTACCTCTTCGTCTTCGGGGCAGGAAAGAGCCCCCTCTTTCCTGCCCAGAGCGCTGCTGCTAGCTGCCCTGCATACTGTGAGTCCGGCTCTCGGCGTTTCAAAATGTCCGCCGAGAGTTGAAGCAGCCTCGCGAGACTTCAACTCTCGGCGGCCATTTTGAAACGCCGAGAGCCGGACTCACAGGATGCAGGGCAGCTGAGCTGGCAGCAGCGCTCTGGGCAGGAAAGAGGGGGCTCGTTCCTGCCCCGAAGAGGTACCTCTAGACCACAAGGGATAGTAGAGTAAGGGGAGGGGAGGTGACGGGGGGAAATGGAGATGACGGGGGAGGGAAGGTGATGGGGGAGGAGGGGGTGACCTGGGGGAGGGGAATATGCGTCAGGGGCGGGGCGAGTGTGTGAAAGGGGTGGGTTAGGGGCGTGAAAGGTGCGGGGCAAGTGTCCTCTTTTTATGAGGACAAAAAATGGTAACCCTAAATCTATGCATCCACCTCAACTACTAACATATTCTGTTATTACGCAAAACCTTTTAGTTGGATTGACTTGCTTTGCTTTCCAATGTGCTTGTCCCCTATCTGCCTATTTGCCCATCAATCAGTTCTCCCTTCTTCCCCCTGCTCCAATCCATTTACATCATAATGTCCCCTCATTTTGGAATGCTTTTCCCTCTTCCTTGAGATATGAATTGTCTAGATCACACTTTGAAGCTGAATTAAATATATACATTGTTGTTCTCCCAAGCATTTGGAGATCAGTGATTCTCTCCTGAGTCTGATAGAACCATGGATATGGAATACTGCTCACTCTTTGCTCTGTGTTTCAGTTAACAGTTTTGTAAACTGCCTTGCTGTATATGAGGGCTGAAAGGTACTAAATAAAATAATTAACAAAACTAAACTAAAGATAATTAATCCCTTCCTCTTCCTCAAAGATCTTCTGTTCTTGCCCTATGTTTTCTTGAATTCACTGTCCTCATTTTCAACAAATCCATTGAGAGGCCTTTCCACACATCCACCGTTATGTCCATAAATATTTCCGTAGATTACACCTGAGTCTACCCTTTTTCACCCTTTTTCCAGTGCTTCCTTTCCACTGAAAGAGATTGACTCTAAGTGCATTTATGTCATTGAGGTATTTAAATGTCTCTATTATATCTCCCCTCTCCTTCAAGAACATAGAATATAATAGCCATACCAGGGGCCCACCCAATCTCAGCTCAGGCCCACCCAGTTTTAAGTGCCGGTGAAAAGTGCACAGCAAAGCAGCAGCTGAACGGGCCACAGCCTTAGTTTCTGCCATTGCGGTGGCAGCCCGCTCAGCTGACCTCCCAGTTCCACCCACCTGCGTTTTGGCAGTCTCGGCAGCTCTTGACTTCTGGTCCTGGCTCCTCCTCCTCGGCCAGCACTGCCTTCCATCCCACGCCACGGCCGTGCACGCTCAGCCTTGTTCTCACACTAAAATAAGTAAGCATAAGCTCAGCTGCTGCATGCACCGCAGCCATGCGGCACTGCCTGCTTCCCTCCACCCCGGCCCGCAATGCACACGGCACAATGGTGCTGGTTGGCCCACACGCAGTGCCGCATAGGAAAGGCTGCTGTTGGCCTGGCTGTGTCGTGGGCATGGCTCCTTAGTCCACAGATGTGCCTGCCTGGTGACCTGCTGTCTGGGTGTAGATGATTCAGTACCGGTTGGGTTCTTAACAGTGAGTCACTCAAATCTTCGATCACAGTCACAACAGTAGCACTCCCCCGCAGCCCCACAACACAGTTTGAGTCAGCTACAGGAGCCAGGGTGCTCTGCACCACCTGGCACATGCAACTGCAAGCAGCTACCCAGCACATCAGGTAATAAAATTTAAATACATTTTTTTTAATGTCATGTAATTTTTGTATTCAAAATGTTGGCTGGTGGTAGTGGGCTTCTGGGTGGGGGTGGGCTCTTCACTGCCTAGGGCAAGAAAAGGTATATTTTAATCATTAAATATATCTCTTTTGCCCTAGGCAATGAGGAGCCCATCCCCACCCAGAAATTTAACAATAAATTTTAATAGTGCCCAGCTTAATTTTTAAAAAGTTGTCTATTCCTCTCATTTTGGTGAGTTCTTGGGTGGTGATGGTCTCTGCAGTGCCCAGGTTAAAATTGTTTTTAAAAACCTAACTTTATATTTAATGTGGGTGGGGGCTCTTCTGTGTCCAGGACATTAAAAAACAAAAGGTTTTATATTTAATGCTGATGTACCTCAGGGTGGGGGAGATGACAGACTATGGGAGGATGGGTAGGGGGTAGGACAGGGCTGACACTAGGCTACAGTGAGGGATGGAAGGTAGGGTAGAGAAGGGAAGGGCTGATGCCAGGCTGCGGGGATGAGGGTAGGGTGGAGAAGGGAAGGGCTGATGCTGGGCTATGGGGATGGATGGGTGGTAGGAAGGGATAGGTAGGGCTCATTCCGAACTATAGGTACAGATGGGGTGGATGGGGTGGTAGAAAGGGAAAGGTAGAGCTGATGCCAGGCTACAGTGATGGATGGGGGAGGGGGTAGGAAAGGGTAGGGCTGAATCTGGGCTATACGGATGGATAGGGGATAGGGAAGGGAAAGGTAGGGCTGATGTCCGGCTACAGGGACGGATGGGGGGTAGGGAAGGGCAGGGCTGATGCTAGGCTACAGGACAATTTAAAAGTTTTGGTCCTTTATACTATATTTGATGAAGGTTGATCTGTGTTCTGCATGTGAGAGATTCTTCTGGCATGTGGTTTGTGGGGATCTATATCAGTCTGACTTGTCTGTCTTTTCCAGTAGGACACATATTGGTGTTCTGTATATTCACTGCTGCCTTTTTAAAGGTGCTGTTATTGGTATTTGTGTGTTCAGAATTGGCGGTGTTAAGGTTTGCAACTTAGGCTCCGAGTATTTATGTGGTTATGTTGATGCAGGACAGATGGGCAGATTATTTATTTAGAAATCCATCATCAAGTACACTCTAAGGCATTATTTAGGAGTATCCCAAGAAACACTACTCACACCTATATATACATAGTGCCCACCCATATTAACTCTGGGCCCACCTAAAATGTCAGGTTTGGCTATGCCACTGAGCCACACTGGGTCAGACCAATAGTCCATCTAGCCCAGTATACTGCTTCCAACAGTGACCAATCCAGGTCACAAAGTACCTGGCAGAAACCCAGTTAGTAGTAACATTCCATGCGACCAATCCCAGAGCAAACAATGACTTCCCCCATGTCCACCTCAATAACAGACTATGGACTTTTCCTCCAGGAACTTGTCCAAATCTTTTAAAACCCAGATAGACTAACCACTCTTACCACATTCTTCAGCAGCGAGTTCCACAGCTTAACTATTCTTTGAGTGAAAAAAATATTTCCTCCTATCTGTTTTAAAAGTGTTTCCATGTAGTTTCATTGAGTGTCCCCTGGTCTTTGTACTTTTTGAAAAGTGATAAAACTATTCATTTCTACTTGTTCCACACCACTCAGGATTTTTTAGACCTCACTCATATCCCCCCCTCAGCCATCTCTTTTCAAAGCTGAAGAGCCCTAACCTCTTTAACCTTTCCTCATATGATAGGAGTTCCATCCCCTTTATCATTTTGCTAGCTCTTTTTTGAACCTTTTCTAATTCATTATCTCTAAACTGAACAAAACACTCAAGGTGAGGTCGCACCATGGAGCGATACAGAGGCATTATAGTATTCTTAGTCTTATTTACCATTCCTTTCCTAATAATTCCCAGCATCCTGTTTGCTTTTTTGGCTACCACCACACACTGGTCAGATTTCAGTATATTATCTATAATGACACCTAGAACTTTTTGTTGGGTGCTGACCCTCAAGGTGGACCCTAGCATCAAGTAACTATGAATCAGATTATTCTTCCCAATGTGCATAACTTTGCACTGTCCACATTAAATTTCTTCTGCCATCAGGATGCCCAGTCTTCCAGTTTCCTAAGGTCTTCCTGCAATTTTTCACAATCCGCATGTATTTTGACATCTTTCAATAGTTTCCTGTCATCTGCAAATTTAATCACCTCACTCATCAATCCATTTTCCAGATCATTTATACATATGTGAAATAGCACTGGTCCCAGTACATTTCCCTGCGGCACTCCACTATTCACCCTCCTCCATTGAGAAAAATGGCCATTTAACCATACCCTCTGTTTTAAGTTCTAACCAATTCCTAATCCACAGAAGGACATTGTTTCCTATCCCATGACTTTTTTAATTTTCTCAGGGGTCTCTCATGAGATTCTTTGTCAAAAGCTTTCTGAAAATCCAGATACACTACATCAACTGGCTCACCTTTATCCACACGATTTTTTATGCCTTCAAAGAAATGAAGCAAATTGATGAGGCAATACTTCCCTTGGCTGAACCCATGTTGACTCTCTCCCATTAAACCATGTTTGTCTTTGTGTTCTATAATTTTATTCTTTAAAATAGTTTCCACTATTTTCCCCAGCATTGAAGTCAGGCTTACCAGTCTGTAATTTCCCCGATCACCCCTGGAACCTTTTTTTATAATCAGCATTACATTGGCCACCCTCCAATCTTCATGTACTACAGATGAATTTGATGACAGGTTACAGATCACTAACAACAGATCAGCAATTTCATGTTTGAGTTTTTTCAGTGCCCTGGGATATATGCCATCCAGTCCAGGTGACATCACTCTTTAACTTGTCATATATATTTAGACCTTTAAGTTTATTCCTATATGCTTTATGACAAAAACGTTCTCAAGATTGTTGCTTACGAAAATAAAATGTTTAGCTAAATGCGTATACTGGTACGTGATCAACTACAGTTAGCCAAGTTTAGGACTTGGGAATGAAAACAGTTGATTCTATCTTTATATTAAATATGAGATTTTAAAATATACAATTTAAAAAAATATAATTTTAGCTCATCCTCATTTGTCATCATTGGCATGTTTTGGCGCATAAGATAAGGTTGAAGGAACTCTAGTATTCTAGTCCTATGAATTGGAAAGTATTATAGATGCAATACGTGCCCGTTTCCAGAGACTGAACAAACATTTTATTGACATTCTTTGCCATTGTAACTAGCAAACCATGTCACGTGTCTGTCTACCTGTTTGCCCTGTTCTTTTCAGTGGCATTTTTAATAGATTATTTTAAATAGCATCTGTGATCCTTTGGATTTCTTCTGCATCTCATTGTTAAAATCAACAGCTCTAAAAACACAGAGCTGAAAACAAAATGCAATTTTTTTAGAATGCTTAGAGAGTTTATTGAAATGTGAGCAAGTTCCTAACAAAAATACCTCTTATCTGCAGTGCTAATTTCAATATGTGAAACTGGGGCTACAAATACCAAACTGCTTAAGGGTATAAGTTGAAAACCAGAACTAGCCCACAAGTCTCCATCCTGGGACTTGGTAAATTAGCGGCTCTGCAAAAGACACCTGGTAATTAAGAGTAGCTATGATATAATGGGAGTAGTATTCAGCCCACAGCTTGTAAGTTGCTCACAGCTGCAGACTTAACTAACTCCAGATACTCAATACCAGGGTATGCATGGCTCCCAAGCATTGAATATTTGGTTATATGCGTTGAGCCGGAGCTTAATTGGCCAATACCTGACACATGCTTACTTAGGGGCCCATTTACAAAGGCATGGGAGGGCTAAAGCACGGGTTGTGTGTGCCAAATTGACACTACCTGCAGGCTAGCATGAGCATCTGGTGCTAATTCTGAGTTTAAACAAAAAAACAGCACCACGGGCCTTTAAAAATGGAACACAGTTCTTTAATGAATGAGCCTTGGCAAAAAGACCCAACACGGGCCGTGTTTTGGTGACTAGCACCTGCGTCAGGGGTCACAGTAATGACGTGGAAAACTTGGGGAATAACTCGAATATATTCCTCTACAATATATTATTCCTTACCCCACGTCTCATATAGTAAAAGCTACAAAGCAACAAGGCACTTTCACTTTTTTTTTTCATCCGTTTGGATACAGAAAGTGAAAGTGCCTTGTTGCTTTGTAGCTGTTTTTTTGTTTGGACTTTAGTTTGTACTTCGTTCCCTCTCTTTTGTTATAGTTAATTCTGAGTTTGGCATGCACCAAACCCCATGGTAGAAAATAGTTTTTTGACTGTGGGGGTGTTCCTGGCGGTAATCGGCAGTTGGCGCCTGCTGCACAGTTACCACGCGGGTAACAGGTGAGCCCTTACCGCTAAATCAATAGGTGGCATTAAGGGCTCAGGCTGTAAATGGGCACGTACTAGTTTTAATTTTGCCCCACATCTATTTCCCAGACCATTAAAAAAAACTTTTTTCCAGATGCGGTAAAGAAAAGGGCCATCACACGTCCAAAACACGTGCCAACACTACCGTAGGTTAGCAGCCTGTATATTGCTGTCAATCACCTAAGTTGTGGCTCCACCCAAACTCCTACTACTACTACTACTACTATTTAGCATTTCTATAGCGCTACAAGGCATACGCAGCGCTGCACAAACATAGAAGAAAGACAGTCCCTGCTCAAAGAGCTTACAATCTAATGGACAAAAAATAAATAAAGTAAGCAAATCAAATCAATTAATGTGAACGGGAAGGAAGAGAGGAGGGTAGGTGGAGGCGAGTGGTTACAAGTGGTTACGAGTCAAAAGCAATGTTAAAGAGGTGGGCTTTCAGTCTAGATTTAAAGGTGGCCAAGGATGGGGCAAGACGTAGGGGCTCAGGAAGTTTATTCCAGGCGTAAATGGCAACAAACTCCACCCCCAAACTATCCCTAACCTAGCCAAGTAGGGAATGGCTGGTTAGTGGAGATATTCAGAAGCACTGCCCAGTTAAATAACAGTGATTGGCCAGCTCAGTGGGGTTTAAGTAGGCAGGAGCCCTCCTACCTAGTTAAACTCTCTTGAATATCAGGTCCAGTATGTGTGCTTCCTAAAAATAGGCAAACAGACTCAATACTGGACACTGCCAGTATTAAAAGATACACAACTTAGAGAAAAGAGACACAATCATCTGAATAAAATTGTGCAAAATAAGTAAGCATTTCCCAGAGCAGAGGTCTAGGAGTCGGAGAGCTAGAGCTCCATGTTGACCAACCACAACCTCTAGAATAGAGTAAAAGATTTGTTTGAAATGACATTTCCCATGTTGGTTTCATGTCATTATTATCTCAAATGCTTTCTTGCTTGATGAATGGCCAGTAACCTTTTGTGCTGCAGCAACTGTGTGGGTCTCCTTCATGGTACTGGAGACAGGCAATGGCAACAAACTAAATTCTTTATTGTCTTAAAAATTGAACAATGAACAAAAAATGTGCAATCAGCAAATAATAACAGGTAACTGAAATATGGATCGTTTATAACACTTATAAACACTTAAACATTTGCTTACTTTCTAAAAAGTACCTGGGGAGATCAGGACACACAGCTGTTCACCAGTTATCAAATACAACTTGTTTTACAGGGTTTCAGCAAAGAGCTCGCTCTCTATTCTCGCAGGCTGAAACTGGGGCAAAAGCCAGTACAATCAAAATGAAATGAGCTCCTGGGCCAATCAGAGCCCAGAACAACAAGGTTCAAAAATAGCTGGTTACATCACTACAGGAATTTCCTTTATCTGTGTGCTAACTAAAAGAAGGATCAACCATTCCTCTGTAACAATTTTAAACATAAACATGCACCACCTGCTGGCCAAACTAGAGAAATACACTTCAAGAAATAATACAATTTACAGGATTAAAAACACACTGTTCTGTCTCATGGTCCATTTACGAAGGTGTGCTAACAGATTTAGCACACGCTACTGATTAGCATGGCCTAAATTATAAGGCATCCATTATATTCCTACGGGAGTCTTATCATTTAGCGCAAGTTAATCACTAGCGCGTGCTAAATCTGTTAGTGCGTCTTAGTAAAAGGACCTCTTAGTGCTGAATATCACACTTTACTGGCTATAGTGCAGCCAGCTCTGGAAACCCAGAAATTCAATGTCGAAGCCCGGACATGGCCCGGCATTGGATTTCTAGCATAACACCAGCAATGGTCAGTAATATGCTGATCACCGCCAGCTGAATATTGTCCCCATACTGACTGCTGCTGGCTGAATCTTACCTCCTAAATATTTATTCAGTGCAAGTTTAGGTTCAGACTTCAATTTGCTTGTCCACTGACTTCAGGTCCCAGCTTGGGAATGGAAGCTTAATGCCTCATCTCTAATCCTGTTTCTGCAGATAGCCTTGAAAACATCTCATCAGAACCATGTGAAGCTTTTTGGATCACCACAGTGGCAATACAAATCTAAAGTGATCTACGTATACACAGGCCATCTAGAACCCTCCTCACATCTAGTCAATATCAATAAGTGAATTAAAAAATTGCACCGTATTTAGCAAATATGGCCCTAAGCATTGACAATAAGCGTGAGAGTCACATGATGAGCTGTTGTATGGTTATATGATAGCTAAACTACAGGCACGCCTACATCAACAGTATTTTCCCCTTGTCTCTCTACAAATGAGTGGTAGATTTAATGCCCACATTTAAAGCTACAGTACTAGTAGCACAGTAATGCCATTAGCATGCATTATTTTACCACAAGTCCCATTTTATGCAATGGGATCTAGTCACTAATAACTGTAATAGTATGCAATAATACAGCAGTGCACATTAGTATCTCTAGCTGTTAATACTCCTACTAAGTGTACATGGTTGACCTGAATGTTATAATGGTGTGTAATGCACTGCTTATAAAAATAAGCTAACAGTACATTTTAGACAAACTGGTTCACTAGTTATCAATGCTGGATAGAAGGAGCAGCATTAGTATCCTTCCTCCATGCAAACAATCTTGCTCCCTTTCTGTATTCTTTCCCTTTCTCATCACCTCCCTCCCTCCATTCTTCCTTTCCTTCCCACCTTCTTCATCCATTCACTCCTCCCCCTCACTCCCTTCTTCCCCAAAGCATACTTTTCTCTCTCCCTCATTCTCTTCCCCTTACTTCCCTACTCTTTGCAGCTGTATCCTTCCTCCATCCAGACACTCTTCCCCCTTCACAACCTCCCTTTCTCTATTCTTTCCCCTTCTCATCACCTCCCTCCTCCCATTCTTCCTTTCCTTGCCACCTTCTCCATCTATGCACTCCTCCCCCCTCACTCCCTCCTTCCACAAAACATAATTTTCTCTCTCCCTCGTTCTCTTCTCCTTTCTTACCCCATCTTCCAGAAAATATCACCTCTAATTCCCTGCCTCCTTCTCATCACCTCCCTCCAACCTTTCCAATGTTATTGCCCCAGGCTCTTTCCAATCACTGGAGCTGAGCAAGGCCCATGATTTCCTACCCTTAGTCGCTTCACTGGCTCCCTATCCGTTTTCGCATCCTGTTCAAACTTCTACTAACCTATAAATGTACTCACTCTGCTGCTCCCCAGTATCTCTCCACACTCGACCTTCCCTACGCCCCTTCCTGTGCACTCCGTTCCCTGGATAAATCCTTATCTGTTCCCTTCTCCGCTACTGCCAACTCCAGACTTCGCTCCTTCTGTCTCGCTGCACCCTACGCCTGGAATAAACTTCCTGAGCCCCTTCGTCTTGCCCCATCCTTGGCCACCTTTAAATCTAGATTGAAAGCCCACCTCTTTAACATTGCTTTTGACTCGTAACCACTTGTATCCACTCGCCTCCACCTACCCTCCTCTCCTCTTTCCTCTACACATTAATTGATTTGTTTGCTTTATTTTTTGTCTACTAGATTGTAAACTCTTTGAGCAGGGACTGTCTTTCTTCTATGTTTGTGCAGCGCTGCATACGCTTTGTAGTGCTATAGAAATGCTAAATAGTAGTAGTAGTAGTAGTCATCCTCAGCATGACCCCATGCCAATAGCAGAAGATATGTTTAACTGAACACAATGCTCAGTTGCCTGGGGCTTGGTTTCATGATAAGAGAAGCAAAATATTTTGGTTCTTCTCACCAGACTGGCCTTTCCCTTCAGGAAGCAAGAGATGGCACCTGATTAAATGCCTCCCTGCTGCTTTTACAGACTGCTCCATCATCAATGCAGAAAGCTACACATTAGAGCCATGTGTTGATAGCAGAGCACACAGCTTCTAACATGAACCTAATGCAAACGTTTTGCTTATTGATGCAGTAAACTAACCCGCCGGAAACTCCAAAGGTGACTTAAAACATTTATCTACCCTTGTGTGGTTTTTGCATATTTTGAACTATTATCTGCCTTGGTTGTACCGTTTCACAAATAGAAATTTCCTATGCTAGTTTCTGTTTAAAATGTATAAAAACCATGTAACATCTCATTAATACCTATACTGGTTCCACTGGTCAAGCCTATGCATAATGAAAAGAGCTAAAGCGTAAAAGAAAAAAACGGTCACTTTTATGTTACTTCCCCTCCACTCACTGCAGGTGGTCATGAAACTGGTCCATATTTGTTTTAGTGCTTTACCACTCCGTTTGCAGTTGTTTGTTCTGCTGAACCTTTCAGTTCTTTGGTCAGATATGATTAAAGTTCATGCTACTTAGAAGACTATTTGGTTGGTATTTTTATTTTGTTTTGAGACATTCAAGCCAATATCTAGACACCATTATAATTCTCCTTTATAATTGAACTGATAGCCTGATCAAAATCAAGAGTCGATATTTGGACTGGGAGAAGTGGACTGTTATGAAACAGTGATTTTATATGATGTTTAGAACAATGAGCTGTTGAGTCCACCATATAATAAATAGCAGCAATTAATGTTTTCCCTATAAATGTAGATGGCATTCATTCTAATATTAATAGGAAACAATTATTATCAATATTAATGACAGTTTTCCTGCAGTGCAGTTTTTTTCAGAAAATAAATCTTAATGATGTAGTACATAAGCTGCAATGAATTGGTCAATGTTACATTTGCAATTTTTATCTGTAACAATTGTGCAGATTCAAGTTATTAGTCCTCACAGCTAAAATCATTTTCATCTTTTTTTTTTTATTTAGGAAAAAAATTCTCATATGTAGAGAACTATTTTTAAAGACATTTATGTGTGAAATGTGCTATCTGAAAACTGCCCTCTAGAAGCCAAACATACATATGGTAGCTCAAACTGTATGTATTTTCACTAACCCTCCCACCCCTCCCTTAAAAAAACACAAAACATTGTATTTACCACACTGCAATCACTCATCCTGCCCTGTTCACAAATATTATAAATAGCGGGAGAAAACGTGGACTGC
Source organism: Microcaecilia unicolor (assembly GCF_901765095.1). Classification (NCBI taxonomy): domain Eukaryota; kingdom Metazoa; phylum Chordata; class Amphibia; order Gymnophiona; family Siphonopidae; genus Microcaecilia; species Microcaecilia unicolor. The sequence continues at coordinate 276,463,389 of NC_044031.1, forward strand.
TTCTGAAAGGCTGCCGTATTAGTCATCTACCTTAAAGAAAGCGGCAAAACTGATTCCAAAGCCCAGAACCTGCCACTGAAAAAAGCCCTTCCTCATTTGTTCAAGATATATTTGCACCAAGTTAGAAACTCACTTCAAAGACATTCCCACAAATTGCAAAATTTCTCCCAGGTGAAAAATATCTGTAAAACATTGGCTAGATCACCAGTCAAAGAATGCCAAAGCACATGATGGATATGTAAAAGGATCTTAAATTGAATTCCGGCTTCCATAGGAAGCCAATGCAACTTGCACAACAATGGGGAGACATGCTCATAGCTAGAAAACCAAAAGATCATCCGAGCAGTAGCATTCTGTACCACCTGTACAGCCTTTATCCAGCCTGCAAGAAGCCACAAATACAACGCATTACAGTAGTCCAAACCATTCAGCACCATGCTCTGAACAACCAACTGAAAATCCTCCTCTGTTACAAAATGTCTCGCTTTACTAAGCATTCTCAATTTTTAAAAAAGCATTTAACCATCTCACACGCTTGTTTAAAAGATAGGTTGGTATCAAGCACACCCACCTGTTGCACAGTCGAAAAGGGAAATGGGAGCCTGGAAAGGTGATAAGATGTATGAAAGGGTTTAGAGGTGAAGTTGAGCTGAATGACAGGGAAAGAACAGGGTTGGTGAGGGGATGAGAAGCAGAGGCAGATGAGGCTGGGTATAAAGGACTGATGGGGAACTAGATGGTGGCTGAAAGACAAGAATAAAAAACGGGGGAATTGAAGGACTAGAGAAGTAAACGTATGAAGAGGAAGGATACAGGGCTGGAGAAGAAAAAAAAGGAATAAAATCTAGTTACAAATAGATAAAAAGGCAGATAAGAAAAATGGGGGAAAAAAGCTGTAGCAGAAGGATCAACGTTAGAGAGAGATGAAGGGAAGAAAATACAGGCCTGATGAAGCAGAAAATAGGCAAAATCAAAAGTGGTAAAGAGAGACTAAGACCAACCCAACTAACAAAGGAGTGGAGGAGTGGCCTAGTGGTTAGGGTGGTGGACTTTGGTCCTGAGGAGCTGAGTTCAATTCCCAGCACAGGCAGCTCCTTGTGATTCTGGGCAAGTCTCTTAACCCTCCATTGCCTGCCGCCATGAGTAGGAAAGTGCAGGGTACAAATGTAACAAAAATAAAATGATCAGACAAAGGTTTAAAAAAATATTCATTTTCCATTTTTAAAGAATGAAAAAATGTCATTTTTGAAAATGTGGATTACTTGTATTTTGTTCTGTATAGAAGAAAATGTATTTCTGTTTCTTGTTCTTCAGTATTCCACTGTTAAGACTTTAGGGTTTAATTTAACTTTTGGTGTACGTATTTGTTTCTGTAAGCCCTGGCCACTATGGCTCACTTTAAGTAGTCACCTAGGGTGTGCTCTGGAGCATGAGAGTTAGCCGGGAACACAATAGTTTATTTTTAGGGGCATAGACCAGGACTGGGGATTCCCCAGGGGGCCAAATAAGACAGTGCTTCACTTGTTCACAGTCGCTCAGGAGGCCTTTTACAAAACCGTGTTATCATTTTTAGCTCACGGTAAAAATCAGCATGCGGTAAATGCTGAGATGCCCATAAGAATATAAGGGGTGTCTCGGTGTTTACTGCCAGTGATTTTTACCGCAAGCTAAAAACGCTAGCAAGGTTTTGTAAAAGACCCCCACAGATATCAAATAAATGCAAACCACACAATTGATGTGCTCTGAACCACAATAATAATTTACTTCAATACATAAGCAGATGTCAAACAATCAGGGACAGATGTGGCAGAGACAGTTTAAATGCAGGGCAGCCAAAACTTTATACAGAGACACTTCCATCCATTTATTTTGAGAACTGTAGAGTTCTCCCACAGAGTATATTTATACTCTAGCTATGCAGGAGCAGATGTCATAGCACAAGTATTATTAATAAGGAATTGACACACTTACAGTTGTTGAGCCATGCAATGCTAGTTCTTGCCACCTTCGAGGAATTGGGAAGCCAGTAAGATATTCAAATAATTACTGGTATTTTGGTTCAGGAACTGTAGAAGTTCTCTTTTCCCACCTGGTTATTAGGGATCTGACAGACTCTGCAGTATTTTTGGTTGGTAGCTAATAGATGCTTGGTGGTACAGCACAGATGGACACAGGTATTCTCGTCTCCCTTCCCTTCTTGAATCAGCCCAAAGGTAATAAGATGGATCCCAACTCACACCATAGGCAAAACAGCAGCTCAGAGGTCTGTGTGACACTTCTGAGACTTGACTGTGTAAAAAGAAACAGCTTAAATGTGTTGACTAGGGGGTCCTTTTACTAAGGTGTGCCGAAAAATGGGCTGCGCTAGTGTAGGCACGTGTTTTAGGTGCACACAGGTCCATTTTTCAGCGTGCCTGTAAAAAAAGCCTGTTTTTATTTTGGCTGAAAATGGACGTGCGGCAAAATAAAAATTGGCACTTGTCCATTTTGGGTCTTAGACCTTACTGCCAGCCATTGACTTAGCGGTAAGGTCTCACGAGGTAACTGTGCGGTAATCGTCTACACATGTAGAATGCCGATTACCACCCGGTTTCCGCTGTGCGCAGGAAAATAAAATTTAATTTCCAGCATGCATAGCGGGCGCGTGTAAAAAACAAAATTACCACCCGGGCCTCGCAGTAGCTAGGCGGTAACTCCCAATTGATGCACATTGGGCGTGCATAGATGCCTTTCCTGCTTATAATCGAAAGAGAAAAACGCCTATATTGCGACCCAAATCGGGAGATGGGCGTCTTTCTCCCGTGGGCGCCCAAATCGGTATAATCGAAAGCCGATTTTGGGTGTTTCCAACTGCAATCCATCACGGAAACGGGTAAAGTTGACGGGGGCGTATCGGAGTCGTGGTGAAGGTGGAACTGGGGCGTGGTTATCGGCTGAGGAGAGATGGGCGTCTTTAGCTGATAATCGAAAAAAAGGCATTTTACCGCGATTTTGGGTCACTTTTTTTGGACCCTTTTTTTCATGAACAAGTCCCAAAAAAGTGCCCCAACTGCCCAGATAACCACTGGAGGGAATCGGGGATGACCTCCCCAGACTCACCAACCCCCTCCCACCAAAAAAACCCACTTTAAAAACTTTTTTCCAGCCTTTATGCCCGCCTCAAATGCCGTACCCACCTCCATGACAGTAGAATGTGTTCTATCCTCTGACAGCCTTTCCCTGGTTCTGACGTGGCTCTCGGGTGAGTGTGACACCTTTTCTGTTATGTGGGTGTAGGGTATTGGGCTCCGTGATTCTACTAGCTTGTGGCAAATGCTCACGATGTTGGTAGTTGGTAGGCTCTACTCCCATGGTGCTTTTCCCCCTGCTTACTGGGTCCAGAGTGTGCCCTGTTTTGTTTCCGGTAGTCCATGAGGTAGTGGCCATTTTTGTAAGCCAATTTTAGATCCCTTTCACATGTTAGCCACGTTACAGAACTTAGTTCTTACCTTGAATGTGGCTGAAAGAGGGCATTGTACACCATTCTGCCAGCTCTGACCTACTGCTCATCTCAGTACCAGGGAGACTTGTTGCCAGTGGGGCACAACCTCTGATCTGCAGTTAACTGTGAGTAAGTGTGCTTATTCCAATAAAGGACGTTTTCGGAGAGATTAGTCTTCAGGTATCAACTGGCGTGCCAATGTTATATAGCAGCAACAAGTCCTAGAGGCCTGCGTGTATGCAGGTCCCTGGAGCACTTTTAGTGGGTACCGCAGTGCACTTCAGCCAGGTGGACCCAGGCCCATCCCCCCTACCTGTAACACTTGTGCTGGTAAATGGGAGGTCTCCAAAACCCACTGTACCCACATGTAGGTGCCCCCTTCACCTCTAAGAGCTATGGTAGTGTTGTACATTTGTGGGTAGTGGGTTTTGGGGGAGGGGGTTCGGTGCTCAGCACCCGTGGTAAGGGAGCTATGCATGTGGGAGCTTTTTCTGAAGTCCACTGCACTGACCTCTAGGGTGCCCAGTTGGTGTCCTGGCATATCAGGGGGGCCAGTGTACTACGAATCCTGGCCCCTCCCATGACCAAATGGCTCGGATTAGGACGTTTTTGAGCTGGGCGTTTTTAGTTTCCATTATCGCTAAAAAAAAACAAATGCCCAGCTGAAAAACATCCATTTTTTCGAAAATACAGTCTGTCCCGCCTCTTCACGTACCCGTTTTCGGACATAGACGCCCATGGAGATAGGCGTTCGCGTTCGATTATGCCCCTCCACGTGGCTTAGTAAAAGGGCCCCTAAGTTATGTACAAAACTGCTGTAAATATTTCTTCTATGTCTAAAAGGCTGGAGATCTTATTGGAGGGTTCTCCCTATCACATAGGTCAAGGCTGAAAAGGCAGAAACCAGCAGACAAAATACATTTTCCAAACTTCCCCTCCAGGAATAAATCTCTTCCTATCTTTCCAATTTTCACCAATTAGGGCTTGGACACTCCCATTTCTTCTGGTTATTGACATGGAGAGGCATTTTCAATATTTATTTATTTATAGCCTGCTTTTATCCAAAGCGGGTAAGAGGTTAACATATATAAAATCTTACACGGAGACATAGACGTCCATAGATATGACGTCCAAGTCCAATCGTAGACGTGGTGAAAACATCTAAAATTCTCATCCTGAACATAGCAATTTTTGAATCGGGAAAAATTTCAATTTTTTGTTCGTTTTGAAAATTTTTAATTTCCAGACATTTTTGTCCTCAGTATGTATTTCTTTAGGTACCATTTTCACATATAAAAAAATGTCCTAGAGAAAATGCACAAAAACAAGACATAAAAATGGCTGTGTGGCACCATTCCTAGGAAACTGACCACACAGACATCCCAGCAGAACAGAGGGGACAGTTTAGTTGTCAGTACAGTAGACTTCACATAAAGGGACCCAGGTACAAATCTCACTTTAACATCCTTATTTTGTATTGTTAGCACTACAGGAACACCTAAAAACCTACTGCACTTAACTGACACCATAATATCTAAAGCTGACAAATAGCCCGGTATGTACTGTCACTGTCACATCTTTGGGGATGGAAGGGAGTCAGTGACCACTGGGGAATTAACGGGGGGGTCATGCCTTAATCCCTCCAGTGGTCAACTGGTCACTTAGGACACCTTTTTGTGACTTGGTTGTGATTGAAACAGGTCTAGATAAAACATTGGTCGACAATCACTGAAGAAAACAAACCTCCGCAATGGTAAAACCAAGAGAAAGGCACAGCGAAGGTGACAAGGTGGATGATGTCGATGAAACTACTTCTGGACTCAAAAAAAGTTCACAGCAAGAGTTTATTGATAAAGACTGGACTCGACACGAATCGTGTTTCGGCCGCTCTGGCCTGCCTTAGGAGTCCCTGTGTATTGATGTTCAGTTGGTCCCTGAAGAGAAAATCTGAAATATTTAGTAAAGCCAAAGTACGCTCTGGTGAAGAAACTTCACTGTAGCACATAAGTATGAGCGGCACCATTCGAACATCATCTGGTGCCGCTTGTACTCGAGACATGCTCGAGTGAGTGTTTCGGTCCTTTTGAGGTGCAATTGTTGAATTTCCAGCATGGATTAATTTAATTGAAACTAAACAGAAAGTTTTACCCTGAATAGGTCCTAATTCCTGGAACCTCATTGCTTATGATCTTAAACTGAGTATTGTTGTTTTTAAAAAATATAGTCTCAAAATAGTTTCTTACTTGGACATCTAGCCTAGGTGACATGATCTGAAATTACTCTCCATGAATAAAGATGTGCAAATAATTTGTAAATCTATACACAGTGGCTAGAAGGCACATGCTTTTTACGTGACTCATGTGTAGGTATGCTTGAGAGTATAGTTTGGGTGGAGTATCTGCGGAAAAAGAAAAATGCAAAAAAAGGGGGGGGGGATAGCCAAATGAATTCCAACACAAGGATAAATAATTTAATAATAACTAAACAGTTGCAACTGTGCAACAAAGTTATACAGTCTTTCTTATTGGAAGCACATCACTAAACTTCCTCATCTGACGTAACTTTCGCGAGGGCGGGACACAAGGAGGGAAGAAGGGCCAAAGGGAGTCGTTCTGCTGCCTGCAGCGCTGCTGTCACAGAGGTGAGACTGCGATTTCAATGCAGGGGGCCCGGCCCGGTGGCGGACGGAGGGGGGGAGCGGCAGCGACCTCGGGGGGGTGGAGGGGGAAGCAGTGGCTATGGCAATCTCGGGGGAAAGGTGGCGACCTCGGGGGGGTGGAGGGGGGAGCTGCGGCGGCGACCTTGGGGGGCGGGGCAGCGAGGGCGGCAGGGGTGGGGCCCTGGGGGCGGCCTTGCCCTGGGCCCGGCCCAGTCTCTTGGCGGCCCTGAAATGGCACCTTAAAAATTGGCACCGAAAAACCACACACTTAGCGTGATTCTGTAAACTATGTCTAAAGTTAGTCGTAGTTTATAAAATATGCAGACATCTCGTTCTTGCAACTAAAATTTAGGCACACCCAAAACCAGGCCTAAATACCTGTGCCTAACTTAAGTGCAGATCTACTACTACTAATCATTTCTATACCACTATTAGATGTATGCAGTGCTGTACACATTATATACAGTTACTTTCTCTGTCCCTAGAGGATTCACAATCTAAGTTTCTGTACCTGGGGCAATGGAGGGTTAAGTGACTTGCCCAAGGTCACAAGACGCTGCAGTGGAAACTGAACCTAGGTCACCAGGATCAAAGCCTACTTCACTAACCATTAAGCTGCACCTCAAGATTGGGTGTATCCCATAATAGTGCACATAGTTTTTTTGAAAAGCCCATGACCCAGCCATTTCATGCCCATGGCCATGCCCCCTTTTTGGTCTGCACACATTAGAATTTACACACACTGCACTATAGAATACACCTAGAAAGTCATGTGTATATTCTAATTAAAGCCAATTAGTGCTACTAATTGGTTAAGTACCAATTATAGGCACTGATTGGCTTGTTAATCAATTAAGTTGTACGCGCAATTTGGCCATGCAGCCAAATTAGCGCATACAACTTAAGGCACCTTTTATAGAATTGGGAGGATTAGAGTGTCTGCAGAGGCACAAAGCATGAGCAAAGTTTATAAAATACATGTCCACAAGTGTAATTCATCTGAGCAGATATAAATGTGCAAGGGTACAATCAAGCTGAAATTGTGCAGATTTTGTGAGACTATTTTATAAAGATATAATTGCAGCTAGAATGAACCTTTCTTGCCACCCTGTGTACGTTTACATGTGTAACCCATAGGTTAATTTAGAAGAGGCCATTCTATATATGTAAAACAGGGGTTACACACAAAATATCTTTTATGAAATTACCACCATGAAACCTCTGCCTTTAACTGTGTAGAAGACTAGTACATTCTCGTCATTCTGGCCTTCATGAAGCACGGTGATGTAAGAATATAATATAGCTGCTGTAGATCAGCTTCTTAGAGTGTTATTACCCTTACCCCCCCACCCACTAGTACTACAATAATTAGCTGAGTAATGCTGACTGGTGAAAGACCAACCATAAAACACTGAAACAGTCCATCCCCATGTTATTTCATTCAAGCATGTCATTGCACAGCTTAATGTACACTATGAAAATGCAGTGGTTTGATTTACAGTGGAAATGTTCCTTCCCTTCAGATTAGAAATAAATCAGCAAATGCTTTCAAAGGTGATGTTTAATCAATGAATTCAAGATTTATGATCCATTATAAAGACAGATTGAATTTTCCTTGCCCTTGTGCGATTTTTTATGTATAGCTGGCAAAAAAACAAATTTACTCTTCATGTTTTTCAAAGAAATGGTATCATTTATTGGTAAGGATTTTTTTTTTCTGGTCGAACATTGATGGAACTGGTTGTAGATTCTGATTTGCTTATCTGTACCTGATAGAGGGAAACTACGAGAAAGTCACAGTGTCAAGAAACTAGGCCAGAACAAGAGAAGCTGTTGAATAATTTTGCCTCTGGTTAATGTAAACGAGATAAACCGCTACTAAATGGACTTGGGAAAAATCCACAGAATTCCGGGAATAACATGTATAGAATGTTTATACGTTTTGGGAAGCTTGCCAGGTGCCCTTGGCCTGGATTGGCCGCTGTCGTGGACAGGATGCTGGGCTCGATGGACCCTAGGTCTTTTCCCAGTGTGGCATTACTTATGTACTTATGTACTTATTTAATGAAAGGAAATGAGATATTATTTTACTGAAGAGCTCTGTACCAAAGGAGCTCTGCACCAACATTCTTTCTAATTTTTGCTGGCCTATGTGTGCAAATTTTCAGCCTCAACTCGATGTGTGCAGTATACTCTGAGGCATATTTTCAAAGCACTTAGCCTTCCAAAGTTCCATAGGTTTCTATGGAACTTTGGAAGGCTAAGTGCTTTGAAAATATGCCTCTATATGTTCACAATAAAGAAAACCAGCAAAAATTTTGTGCATGCAGCTGCCAGGCATCTGTGCTCCCTTTCTGACCCATGTGCATATGTACACATTAGAAGGAACACTACTCTGTACTAATTCTCAGGGCCGCCGAGAGTCAGAGCCAGGCCCAGGGCAGGGCCGCCACAGCCACTGTCTCTGCCCCCCTCCCCCACTCGGGACACAGCTGCCGCTGCTGCCCCTACCCCCTACCTTCCTGTGTCAGTGTGTCTGCTCCTCCCAGGCATCCAAGGGGGGCCTGTCATCAGTGTGTCTCTCTCCTTCTCCTGTGTGCCAGGACCGGGTTATCGCGACAGGAGCAAAAGAGAGAGACACCCTGGTGCCAGGCCCCTCTTGGAGGCTGAACCTGGAAAAGTTTGCCCCCCCCCCCCCCTTTGGCGGCCCTGCTAATTCTGTGAATTAATCTGGCTAGAGAATGAAAGAGAGATGTGTGAGTAAAATGTCCATTTTGTCTATTTTTCAGAATTACACTTGAAGGTACACATCGTTCATTATAAAAAGGTCTTTTTCAAGACCATACTACTCAACCAATTTGGAAGTGATTCACATTCGGAATTCACAAGTTCATCCATTTTTTTTCTCAAATTAAGACTCCTGAAGCAGGCCTTGCGGCTGAAACACAGCGTTGTATCAAGCCTTTTATCAATAAATATTTTCTCAATTCAAGATTGTCTCCTTCATCTTTGGAACCCGTGGTCCATCTCCCACTTTTTCCTGTTGCCTGTGTATCCTCGTGGGATCATAGAGAGTTCTCTGCTTCTGCGGATTTTTTTTGAGTAAAATGTCTAAAATGAGCAGACTGCTTACAGGAAATCTGAAGAAATTTACCTATAGACAAAAGAAAAGCAATGGCAAAAAGATACCCACATCCTGGGGCCTACCATATTAGGCAGAGCAGACTCTATAGATAAGATGGCTGACAATGAACTTGAAGTAGATGTAGGGAAGGAGTAATACTCTATGGGTGAGAAAAGCTATTAAAGGGGTTCTATTACTAAAGTGTGGTAAGTTTTGCACACATCGCATGTTAAAAGCAAAAATTAGCCTATGGTAAATGCAAAGTCAGAATGACACACAGCACTCAGGCACCACATTACATGCCTGGGCCAATGACACAGGGCTCTCTATGCTATTGGCTCATACATGTAATGTGTACCCAGTTCAGTCAAAATAATAACTGCCAGGGACATCATCACAAATTCCCGGTCTCTCCCCCAAACACCATGAACTACAAGGACCTCCTCTCCCTGATCTGATCCTACACCCCCCCCCCCCATCAGATGCCCCCATTCTGATCTTCCCCACCCCCATAATCAAAGACCCATCCAATTCCCCCAACACCCCTGATCCACCCCACCCCTGTACACAGCCCAACAGCCCCAGCTCTTCTGATCCCCCATGTCAGAACTTCCACACACACCCCCAAACCGTATCCCCCTTGTTACTAGGCTTGACCCCTGATCCCATTGACAAACCCTCCTCCCTCCTCAAGAGAAACTCTGGGCCCCTTTTACTAAATCGCGTAAGCGTCTACACGCGCCCAACACGTGCCAAAATGAACTTACCGCCTGACTACCATGTGGCTTTTGTGGTAATTTCATTTTTGGCGTGCATCCACTACGCGTGTCTGAAAAATATTTTTTCTTTTCTGGCACGTGTAGCGGACTCATGCAAAGTGGCAACTGATGCGGGTAGGTCAATACCACTCAGATTCCTTACTGCTAGGTCTATGGCTGACGGTAAGGTCAGACACCCAAAACGGGTGTGCGGTAATTTTCAGGGGAAACAAGGCATTTTTGGTACGTGCGCTAAAAAATATTTCTGTGTACACCCAAAACCGACGCCTACACTACCGCAAGCCACTTTTTACCGCGGCTTAGTAAAAGGACCCCTCTGTTTGCAGCATCAAACCCTTCCCCCTTTGCACAACCTCTCCCTGAACCTCCCCAGGAGTTGGCAGTGATGGTCCAGTGTTCCCAGGCAGGAGCAATGCCCAGAAGCATAGCCAGGTTCTGACATCAGGGGGAGCGGACTGTGTGAAAAATAGGTGTCAGCGTAAGTAGGTTTTTAAAATTTCATAGGTGCCATTTTCATCGGACGTCTGTTCAGGGGAGCGATCATCGCTCCCCTTAGCCCCCCCCCCCCCCCCCCCCATCTATGCTTCTGGCGATGCCCCTCTGCTCCAATCCAAGACTGCACCAGGATCCAAAATGGTGCTGATGTCCCCTGGTAGTAGTACCATGATACTGTTGCTAGAGATCATATTTGCTATTTTGGATCACTGCACAGTCCTGCATGGGAATGGAGGGGCATCACTCCTGTCTAGGAACACTGGAACACCACTGCCACCCCCTGTGGAGGTCCTGTGATGGGTCAGGAGATGGGGGAGGGTCAGGTGCTGAGGAGTAAAGCTTCATTTTGAGGGGAAAGATTTATCAATAGGATTGGGGCTGATCCTTATTACAAGGAGGGATGCAGATGAGGAATTGTGTGGGGGGTATGATTTGGGGGATCAGAAGTGCTAGGGGTGTCAGGCTATCTGGGTACATCAGAGGTGTTGGGTTTTGTAGGGGAGGTCTGGAGGTGTTGGGCTGTGTGTGAGGGGTAATTGGAGGTTTGGGGGATTGGAAGTGTGTGAAAAGTGTTTCTATAGCACCTATGGTTACAGCAGCTGCACTAATTAACTACTGCTAGCACAGCTGCACATACTGCCTCCTCTGGAGTTGGAAGTAACTGCAGCTGTGCTATCAGCAGTCATGGCAGTTAGTGTGCAGTACTGACCAGTGCACTAGCTGTAACAGCCAGCCACTCCTCCACGTGCCCTATATTTGCACGGTTACTCCTGCCACTAGGTGGATTAGGCATCTGCCTAGGATAGAAGCATTTGGGGGGGCACAGTAGCATGTCACAAGAGTATCATCTCATGTCACCTTCCCTACTCTGGTCCCATGTCCAGCATCTCCCCCTCTTCCCTTCCTTCTGCTGCCACTGCTGTTGCCAAACCTTTTCATTGGCCAAAGTTCCAACAAAGGGACTCAGCACCAGCACGGATGAGGAAGCCTGACATCAGAAGAAGGTGAGACACAGCAGTACTTGGGTGTGGGCCTGTGCTGAAAAGTTTCATGCAGGTACTGAGTCCTTTTAGAGGCATTTTGGCCTGGGAAGAGGTAGGGTGATAGCAATGTGGAAGGGAGAAGGGAAGGCAGGGAGATGCTGGACATAAGACTGAGGCAGGAAAAAGGAGATAAGATGCTTGACCAGTGAAGCTAGAGATGAGAAGGGAAAATGCTGAACCTGGGTGGTAGGGAGGGAAGGCAGATGTTGGACCCAACTGATAAAGAAGAGGAAGGTGAGATGTTGGTCCCAGCAGTGTTAGAGACAGGAAGGGGAGATGCTAGCCACATGGCAGGTATAGAGGGGAAAGGGGGGATGCTGTCTATAAGGGAGATAAAGAAGAGAGAATCTAGCTACCTGGGGGTTAAACAGGGCCAGGGTAGATGTTGGCTACCTGGGGAGGGGGTTAGAGATGAAGGGGAGATGCTGGCAACCTGGAAATATAGAGAGGAAAGGGATGTGAGAGTGATACCTGTCACCTGGGGGGCAGGGTAGAGAGGAGAAAGTGGGTTGTTGACCACCTGGAAGGATATGACAGAGAAGAAGGCATATTGTCCACCTGGAGGGATAGGGAGAGGAAAGGGAGATATCAGAGTATGGAGGAATAGGGTCTTGAGACTCCCTGGAGACAAGGAGGCACATGGAAGAAGGTTTGCCTATAGCATCAGTTACCTTTGGGCCAGCCCTGTGTACATCCACAAAACTCATGTTTTTCCCACAGCCTTTTATGTATTTTACTAAAGGCTCCATGTTCAGAGATCCTTTTGTAAAATATACCTCAAATTGTGGACATCCTGACTTGAAGTCCCTTTTCCAACCTAAGAAAACAAGAAGGCAAATGGTCTACAAAATCCACCATGGAATAAAAGACAAAAGCAGACCTTATTGTAGAAAATCAGCCTTTAATAAGTTGTCTTGAAGCATCCAGGACTTAAAAATGAGTGCCCGACATGGCCATGTTTCGCCAACAATACAGGCTGTGTCAGGGGCAATAGAAACTGTGTCAAAAAACATAAAAGCAAACTAATAAAAAGTCCAATAAATTACATTTAAATTGATGAAAAGCTCAAAACATATGTACACATATCAAAACAACATTATAATAAAAGTGAATCAATATTTAATATAATCAATAAATAATGAAAACAATGTCAACAAAAATGTGCAGCAGCACTAAAATAATAGGACACAAATACAGAGAAGTTAAAACATAAATACATAGAGGATGGTTTACCTAGCTCAGTGATGGGCAACCTTTTGAGCTTGGTGTGTCAAAATTCGCCAAAAAACCGAGCATAACTCGGGTGGTGTGTCACTTCGATAAAAAAAACCATAATTTCACGATACTTATAGTTTAAATAACAAAAATGTATAATTGTAATATATAACTGTATTTAATAAACCAAAAACTAATTATTTAACTTACCTGCTTAGTGACTTCTTTGTTCATCTGTCAATCGGTTTCTTTTGTTGGTCTTGGTATTATTTAACTTGTGTGGGGTGCCGTGAACTAAGATAAGTGAGGGGGAGGGGGAATTCTTTAACTAATCTGCCTATTAGTGACTTTTTTGTTGCTGAATTTCATTGGCTAAATCTTCAATTGAAGGTTGGTATTTTGTACACTTCAAGCCCAAGCATGCGCTACTAACTTCATCTTTCAATCTGTTTCTTTTGTTGGTTTTGATATTATTTAACACTGAGAATAAGGTTTCACAAAAGTACGTAGAGGGAAAAATTGTGAGTAAAGCCATTGCTATATTTTTCAGGGTGCTAAAAGTGTCTGGTAATCGGATCCAGGCACTCCAAATTTCCTGGTAACTCAGATATTCTCTTAATAATTGCATCTTTATTCTGCATATCGTGAAATAGAACTGGTGCACATCTTAGGAGAGTTTCTTTAATAAATCCTCCCTCACTGAGTGCTTTTCCATGCTGAGCTATGGAGTGAGCAATGCTCAAACTTGCAGATGTTAAATTTGTAGAACCTTTTACAAATGTAAGGATGGAATTAGATTGGCTCTTATAAAAGTGTAGCTGCCTGGAAATGTATTCCTTCCTTTCATCCTCACTTTTTTTCAGGAGCTGGGAATGATTAGTTTCAAAATGTCTATTTATATTCCACGTTCTGCTTACTACCGTTTCAGTACATAGAACGCAAAATGATCTGCCATTTTTTTCTATAATGCCATACATCTCGGTCCATGTCTCTTGAAAGGGTCGGCAACTGCTACTACCACTTCCTTTACTTAACCTTGTTTTTTTATTTTTTGGGTTCTCCATCAGGGGGGCAGTGACAGAAGATAGAATTATAGATAGCCTGTTAGCCCTGCAGGCAATTAGGGGTTAACTAGCCTAACTGACCACCTTATGTAAATTAAGATGGCTGCCGCTATTTCTAATGGCGGGAAACGGCACCCATAGCACATGCCCTTGCCTCTCCCAGCCTCCCCCTCACCTATCTCAGTAATGATGGTCAATTAGAAATCCACGACACCCCAGAACAGTAGATTGGATGATGGTTGCTGTGGTTATGTGGTTGCTGGTAATGGCGATCCCAGGGCCCTCAGAGATGCGTCCCCCACGGCATTCCACTGCTCTCTGCTCCGCCGGCCGGAAGTGAGGTCAAACGGCCGTGCAGGAGCCGGGGCAGAGGGAGCAGCAGGGAGGGAACGAGCGGAGGACTCGGAGGGAGCCAATAGGAGCGCACACGGGTAAACATGCACCGGGGGGGGGGGGGAGGTCACGCTGCACCTTGGGGGGGGCGCATCGGCGATCCGCCCGGGTGTCAGCAAGGAACGCTGCTGCTTCTCTGTATGCGGCCACATGCGGCCGCGTGTCATCGAAAATGGCTACGCGTGTCATAGGTTCGCCATCAGGGACCTAGCTAGTGCTAATCTAAAACTTCACCAATGCTGATCACTGTCAAAGAAGATAAAATCACTAAAAGTAATGCATCTAAATCAGGGCTGCCGATGGGGGGGGGAGCAGGGGGAGGCAAAATTCCCTGGGCCCGGGCCTCCATGGGGGGCCCGGTGCCGGGGTCTCTCTCCTCCTGCTCTCAGGCCGCCAGCGCCGCAGTCCCCAGTCTCCACCTGCTTACCCTTAGCTCCGTTGACAGCCCCCTTCAGTCTGCCACCGGGCCCCCTGCATTTAAAAAAATAAATCTATAATTGGCATCTCAGAGCCTCGTGTCTGTGTGAAAGCGGCAGTTCGCCTCGGGCCTTCCCTCACTGTGTCCCATCCTCGTCTGAAGTAACTTCCTATTTCCATGAGGGCGGGACACAGTGAGGGAAGGCCTGCGCCGAGGCGATCTGCCGCTTTCGCACAGACATGAGGCGCTGCTTGCTGGTGCTGCGCTGCCGATTTAGAGATATTTTTTTTAAATGCAGGGGGCCCGGTGGCAGACAGAAGGGGGCTGTTGACGGAGCTGAGGGTAGGGAGGTGGAGATTAGGGACTGCAGCACCGGCAGCCTGGAAGCAGGAGAGGTAGGCAACAGTAGTAGCGATTGGTGGGGGAGCGGCGGCGGCGGGGAGGTCCCCGGGGCGGGCCTGGCCTAGTCTCTCGGCAGCCCTGATCTAAATTAGTGATAGTGCCACTCCAGACAGCTGCATCAATGAAAAAATCTAAACAAATAAAGGTATACTTGCTGACTCACATGTGTCTCTTCCTAAACAATAAAAAGAAACTTGCTGTGACAGCCTACCTTATATGTTAAAACCATGTAAATATGCATCCCTAATATTAAAAAAACAAAATGAGAACAAAAATAAGCTGTGACCCCTCAGGACTTACTAAATTGCTGTCACCAAGATCTCAAAAATATAAAAAATAAGTTCAAAAAACTAAAAAAAAAACAAGTCCGTGGTAATGGAGTCTGCCTAAAAAAAACTATCAGGATTAAAAACTGCTAAAAAATAAAAACAAAGCATCTAAAATATCCACACAGTAAACATTTCCACTTAAGTGTATTCTATAAGCTGTGCCTAGGTTTAGGCGCGGTATATAGAATACGCTTAGTTGATATTCCAGCACCTAAAACTATGCGTGTCCATTTACACCAACGAAAATGTGGTGTAAATCCCTGCACAGAGATTTACACACACTGGGCCATATTCTATAACTCTGCATGTAAATTTTGGAACGTCCACAAAATGCCCATTTCCCCACCCATATCACTCCCCTTTTGAACTGTACGCATTAGAATGTAGGCACAGTTTATTATAGCATATGCTTAGCGAGTTGTGCGCGTAAATTCTAATTATTGCCAATTAGTGAGGTTGTTAACTGTTGATATCAACGCTGATTAACTTGTTAAGCCAATTAAGTTATGTGTATTGTATGCCTGGATTTTGGTACGGATCTCTAGGCACGCTATATAGAATCTGGCCAAAAGTGTATAAACTTTGTCCCAAGATGTTTGCCAATCCATAAACAACAGCAGTGCATCATAGTCATAAAATGGAATAAAAGCAGCAGTGTATCATCATCACAAAAAAACTGAGAATTCTACATCCTGGTTTGAACTAGAATGTGGACGTCGCAGTTTTTTTTTTGTGATGATGATGCACTACTGCTTTCCATTTTGTGGCTATGATGCACTGCTGTTGTTTACTATTTTATGCCTGTTTTCTCATTATGTTATATTAAGTTGTTTTTTAGGATCTATGTGGGCTTATATTTATTTCTGAAGATTTTTTAGTGTGAATGTGTGGATGTGTGTGTTGTATGCTACAGATTTTCCAGTTTTAAGGAGCCCCTGCTTTTTGATTTTAAGAAGATGGTTTACCAGCTGTTTACATTGAGATTTTTAATTTGTTTTATTACCTTTTAAGGAGGTACTGACATTAGTTTTTATGAGATGTTTTGAGATGTTCTCCACTGGTTTTAGATCGTTTGATGAGGTTCTTCATGGTTTTTAAGGCAGTTTTTAGTTGCTGAGACTTCTTCCATGGTTGGGATGCATTTATTTATTTATTTATTTAAAAACTTGATATACTGTTTAACTGTCTGCTTTTGTCTCCTTTTCCAGCCTAGTCAACAGACAAAATTAGACTTATTTTTTCCTAACTTTTAGAAGCTGAAACCCTCTTACATTAGACCACTATAAAATAGTAGAACATATAAAAGAATCAAAAAAAGCATTCCAATAGCAGTCTGAAGTCTGAGAAAGGTGTGAGGAAGGGATGGCATAGATGATCTGAAGTTAGCAGGGAGTAATTTTATGACTTATAATATATTGAAAGCAATGATCCCTGTTAAGTCTTTTCTTGTTAGGTCATTAATGGAATGCGCCTGTTCAGATTCACTCTGTGGGTGTAGTTCAGTGTACTTCCTTGCCTATTATTTTATTGATTTATTTATTTATTTATTTGTTGCATTTGTATCCCACATTTTCCCACCTATTTGCAGACTCAATGTGGCTTACAATTATTATTATTATTATTGGGATATACAGTGATTTAGCTTATCCTTTCAGGGTTTAGTATTTTTGTTTTTAAATCTGATGTGTAGTTTGTTTGGTTGTAGGCCTAATTCAAGGGATTAATCTTACAAATTAGAGACCCAGAAATAAAACTGATCTCAATTAATATATAACAGGTTAAGTGACAATGATATCTTGATTATCCTTCCAACTATACCACTACTGCTAACAGTGCCAGTAGGGACAGATCACTATAGAGTTTACATAAAGAGTTTGGCAAGGCTGCCTAATCAATACATAAATAAATAGAGAGAAAATTCATAACAATGATTATCAAAACCATGACATTCTGTATGATCTTGTGGAACACAGAAAGGTGGTCATTTTATATACCTTTTACACATGCAAATCACTGATTTATGTAGGTAAACAGCCTCATAAAATTAGGCCACACCTAAAGAGTTTCAGTGGAGCTCGAGCTGAGCTGAGTTGCAATTTATGCACATGAAAGGCAATTCTATAAGGCATGCCTAAAGTTAGCCAGAGAACAGTGGCACTTACACATGAGATTGATGACATCAGCTGGCTCATGAGCTCAAAAGCTTGGTGCTAGTCTATAAAATTGCTGCTCAACTTGCATAGCACATAACCAAAAGTAGGTTGTACCTGTGGGTGGAGCATGGGCATATCATGGACGTGTTTCCATGCAATGCACGCAACACATAGAATACTGTTAGTTGCATGTTCTGCATGGCGCACCAAGGTGTGGCAACTTACATCAGCCACTGACTTGGTGTAAGTGGTCGCACCTATGTTTTGGCATGGCAAAGTGGCTTTGCACTTGTATTCTGTAACAGGATAAGAACATAGGAATAGCCATACTGGGTCAGACCAATGGTCCATCTAGCCCAGTATCCTGCTTCCAACAGTGGCCAATCAGGCCACAAGTACCTGGCAGAATCCCAAATAGTAGCTAGATTCCATGCTACCAATCACAGGGCAAGCAGTGGCTTCCCCCATATCTATCTCAATACCAGACTATGGACTTTTCCTCCAGGAACTTGTCCAAACCTTTATTTAAACCCAAATACACTAACCTCATCACCATTACAGAATTGACGGAAAGTATGCCCCATTGTGGCATCCTACTTTAGGTGCCACTTTATAGAATTGCCCCATATTTTATCAAATACATGTGTATGTGCGTACTTTATATGCTAGCATTTAATTCTGATCCTGAGCAGGTGTAAATGTCAGCACTGCAATCTAAGAACTATAGGCCCAATATTCAGACTGTGGGAGTTAGCAGGACTGCCTCCTGCGTTTGGTACTAAGCCCAGATATTCAATGCCGGGCTGTTCCTGATGACTGGTATTGAATATCCACTTGATTTTTGGCCAGTTTAAATATAACCGGCCAAACCGATATTCAGTGCTGGCTGGTTACGTTTAAAATGGCCAAAAGTATACCTGCTATTTTGGCAGCCTAATTTGGCCACCAAACTTAGCCAGCGATGCGCTGAATATTAACGGATAGCCGGTTATATCACGCAATATAACCAGTTATCTGCTAAGCACTAACTGACAATATTCAGTGGGATATAACTGGCTATCTCCCACAGAATATTATCAGATATCCAGTTAAGTGCCATTTAACCCACCAGGAGCTGTTCCTGGCGGGTTAAATGGTTTCATGGTTAAATGATTTTTAATATCGAGCGCTATTTCTGTAGGATTTATGCTAGTATTTTATAAAGATACATAGGTGCTAATGTATCTTTTAAAGCTACAATATGCACCTTCCAGTGCTATTGTAAAATTACCCTGTACAAGCGTTGTATCTTCTATGTGGTTATATTTAGCATCTATGACCAAGGCAGCTTTCAAACAAAGAGACCTAGGAGCCTAACCCTTGGTTATGTGATTCAAAACCTTTGAAAACTGTTCTTAAATTGGATTCTGAGAGGATGTTGATTTTTTTTTAAACAAGTATTTCCTTACTTTTTCTTTAGCTCCAACCTATCAGCCTCATCCTACAAATCCAATATCTTTCTTCTCCCAGTCACCAAATACCTTTTCCAATTCTGCTCGCTCTCAGTGCAAGGTGAGACAAGCTGTTACATCACTCACTGCTTCACTTCAGCAAAAAAAAAAAAAGCTCAGATAGGAAGTTCAAGGTAAAACAATGCAAAAGAGAGTGTATAAAAATGAAATAGCATTCTGTCAGGCACGCACTTACAACTGGCTAGACACCTGGTGGGATTAATTTTGTTGTCAAAGTTGTCTTTGGATAAACTCTTGCAGCATGAATTAGAGTACCCAGTGCTCTGCATTAGCACCAATGGTCAAACTTGCTGCTAATGAAGGTTAACCAGTTTCAGATCAGGTATAGCTCTTGCCTGTGATCACTGTCAGCATGAGTAATGGAAGCAATTCTGTGACCATTATGTGATGAAAATCGGGAAGAGACACATTTATTTATTGTATTTACTTCTAGGGGCTCTTTTACTAAAGCTTAGCTCAAGCTTAGTGTGCTCTAATGGACATCAGGGTGCGCTGAGTGCAAGAAGTCCATAATATTGGCACTTGCATCACATCTGTTCCTGAAACACACATGAACAAAGAATACTATGACAACCTTATAAATTGGAAAAATAATTTTGGCCACAGCTTTATTAACCAATCAAAAATTCATAACCAACACAAATAAAAATGTTATTATCAATATTTTGATGCAACCTTCACTTTTCTTATTACCTTTTATAAAGCTAGTCAGTGCCGACCTAGCTGCACATATCTATTCCATCAAATGTATTAATACTCCTTGAACCACCTTGTAAAGTGAGACCTGCAGTGACGTTAAGACCTCACTTCTGCTTCTGGCGGTTTCGCACACATGCAGATTACACTATAAAATCCATGTAACCAGTAAATTCATTGTCCTTCAATGAAGGCTGCTTGAAAAATTCTCATTTAAATTACCGCAGCTGCAACTTAAGCTACCCCTTTTAACATCCCTAAACATCACTATCCCAACTACAAAAGTACCCAAGATCCCAATCCTAACCCTCACTTTTCTAAATTTTGGGAGGGATTTGGGTGGGATGAAATTTCTTGCTTCAGTCCCCTCAACTAGCTTTCCTCCATGCTGCCCATCAATTCTCAGCCTGGAGTCTGCCAATTTTCCTGACGTTCTCGTGCTCTTTTGCTCCGTCCCCAACCTTAAAAAAAATTTGCATACCCTTTGAAGTCACCATTCTTTCTACTCTAATTTGAATGCCTTACTAAACCTCAACATCTCTTCCTAGTAATCCCTTCTTATTTTGTATACCTACTTTTGCTAATTAATCTGTTAATTAATTAATTTCATTAAATCAACATTTTAATTTTAATTCCTAAGTCTTTATAAGACTCCCATTGCAAAATAATTAAATTATCTTCCTCTCAAGTAACATGGTAACATAGTAGATGACGGCAGAAAAAGACCTGCATGGTCCATCCAGTCTGCCCAACAAGATAAACTCATATGTGCTACTTTTTGTGTATACCTTACCTTGATTTGTACCTGTCCTTTTCAGAGCACAGACCGTGTAAGTCTGCCCCACACTATCCCCGCCTCCCGCCACCGGCTCTGCCACCCAATCTCGGCTGCTCCTTAGGATCCATTCCTTCTGAACAGGATTCCTTTATGTTTATCCCACGCGTGCTTGAATTCTGTTACCGTTTTCATTTCCACCACCTCCGGCGGGAGGGCATTCCAAGCATCCACCACTCTCTCCGTGAAAAAAATACTTCCTGACATTTTTCTTGAGTCTGCCCCCCTTCAATCTCATTTCATGTCCTCTCGTTCTACCTCCTTCGCATCTCCGGAAAAGGTTCGTTTGCGGATTAATACTTTTCAAATATTTGAACGTCTGTATCATATCACCCCTGTTTCTCCATTCTTCCAGAGTATACATATTCAGGTCATCAAGTCTCTCCTCATACATCTTGTAACACAAATCCCTTACCATTCTCATAGCTTTTCTTTGCACCGCTTCAATTCATTTTACATCCTTTGCAAGGTACGGCCTCCAAAACTGAACACAATACTCCAGGTGGGGCCTCACCAACGACTTATACAGGGGCATCAACACCCCCTTTCTTCTGCTGGTCACACCTCTCTCTATACAGCCTAACAACCTTCTAGCTAGGGCCACCGCCTTGTCACACTGTTTCGTCACCTTCAGATCCTCAGATACTATCACCCCAAGATCCCTCTCCCCGTCCGTTCCTATCAGACTCTCCCCGCCTAACACATACATCTCCCGAGGATTTCTATTCCCTAAGTGCATCACTTTGCATTTTTTCGCATTGAATTTTAATTGCCAAACCTTAGACCATTCTTCTAGCTTCCTCAGATCCTTTTTCATGTTTTCCACTCCCTCCCGGGTGTCGACTCTGTTACAGATCTTAGTATCATCCGCAAATAGGCAAACTTTACCTTCTAACCCTTCGGCAATGTCACTCAGAAATATATTGAACAGAATCGGTCCCAGCACCGATCCTTGAGGCACACCACTACTCGCCTTTCCCTCCTCCGAGTGTATATATCTCTCCCGCCACCACCCATTTTTCTTTTATCCATTCACCATAACAAAATATATATAGGCACTACTGCAGCAATGCCAATATTATTCACCCATAATTGATCATATAGGTTTTCTTTATATTCCTATGGGCTTTGAAGCATTTAGCATATGTTAATTCTGTTAGCATGCGCTAAGCTAGCTGAACATGTATACCTTGGAGGAAAGGAGAAACAGGGGTGACATGATACAGATGTTTATTTATTTGTTTCATTTGTATCCCACATTTTCCCACATATTTCTAGGCTCAATGTGACTTACATAGTACCGGAGAAGCATTTGCCGGCTCCAGTGAGAACAAATACAAAGTGATGTTGTGGTAGGATAAAGTTCATGTGGCACAGCCACAATTGAGGAATCGTACAATGGAACAGTTGAGTTATGTCCATTACGTACTTTAGTTTTGTTGTGTCGTTCAAATATTTGAAAAGTATTAATCCGCAAACGAACCTTTTACGGAGATGGGAAGGTGGTAGAACTAGAGGACATGAATTGAGGTTGAAGGGGGGCAGACTCAGGAGTAATGTCAGGAAGTATTTTTTCACAGAAAGGGTGGTAGATTTGTGGAATGCCCTCCCGCGGGAGGTGATGGAGATGAAAACGGTAATGGAATTCAAACATGCATGCAATAAACACACAGGAATCCTGTTTAGAAGGAATGAATCTATGGAATCTTAGCAGAGATTGGGTGGTGATGCTGGTAACTGGAGAGTAAAACCAATGCTGGGCGGACTTCTACGGTATGTGCCCTGATCGTGGCTGAATAGATATGGATGGGCTGGAGTGTAAATTTTAAGGGGCTTTGACATTAGCTTCAGAACTTTTAGTACAGGAACAGTGCTGGGCAGACTTTTACGGTCTATGCTCTGAGAAAGGCAGGGACAAATCAAACTCGGGTACACATTTAAAGTAGCACATACCATGTAAAATGAGTTTATCTTGTTGGGCAAACTGGGTGGACCGTTCAAGTCTTTATCTGCCATCATTTACTATGTTACTAGTTTAGTAAAAAGGCCCCCTAAGTTTTTTTTTAAGAAACACATAGTGATTTTCCTGTTGAAGTATGCATTTATAGGTCAGTATTCAAATGCTGCAGTTGGCCACCTCATTTGAATATATTGTATATTTTCAGTGCTCCTATCAGCATAGCGAGTAGCATTGAATACACATAGAGACTGCTGATTGGCACCAGTTCTATAGATAGTGGCAATATATTCAGCCTTTTGTTGACCTAAATTAAACTACATAACTATACACACAGCAGCTGAATGGCAATCTAAAGATTTAGGCAGAATGCCCACACTCTACCCTTGCTCTGCCCCCGCACTATCCAAATAATGCCAGGGGGGGAGGCCTATATGAATATCTGGAGAGTGTTGCTGAAAATTCACAGATAAGGCATTTATCCACACTGCATCTGCCGGAATACAGATAGGTACTTTTGAATATTGAGCCCTTATCTTATGAAACCATGCGATCCTTTTTGCCTTTTTCCTTTTGTATATGTATGTACAGTTTAGGAAGCATGATTCTAGGGTTTGTAAATTGTGAATTTGTATTTCATTTTCAAGCTAAATATGCTCTTTGTCCCTCAGGTATTGTAGAAAATCTTTAGCATCATATCTGTTAGTTGAATGTTATAATGCATGCTTATTAGCTTTGTTATTAGTATTATGCTAACATTATATTATACCTCTGGTATTTGAATTCCAGCGCTGAATTTGAAATCCAGTATATTTTTGATACTGCTTCACGATATTTCTATTATTAGATTTCAATTTACTGTTTTCAAGTTTACCTCATTTATTGTTCTTATGTTCTTTACTTTTGCTATGCTGTTAACAAAATTGTAAGTTTTATGTTAAACTGTACCTGCTATACACTGCCTTGGGTGAATCGCTTCATAAAGGCAGTTAATAAATCCCAATAAATAAATATATTTGTCCATTACTGAAGAGCCCATTAAAAAAGAATTCTATTTTAAAGTTTATTTTCTGTTTTTAAGTTATTGTGCCTATTTAATAATTCACCTGATTATCAATTGACCCATTATTTGTCCGTGGGCCATGAGGGAGAAAATTGGGAGCACTGGAGAACAATTTTGACCATAGACCTTACGATAATTATTAATCCACTTCTGTGGTAACCATCTGCCTCAATATATGAGAAGTCCGATACATGCATAAATGTACTGTTTAATAGCAGACCTAACTTAAAATGGTAAGTTATCCATTTAAGGCAGCAATATTCAGCAGCCTGCCAATGTGCCTTGAAGGTCAGGATTTGATGGTCAATGCTGGAGCTAATTCTCTTTTGAGGCATGAGCAGTCAATGCTGGAGCAGAGAGCAGGTGATTGGTCCCCTGTGGAAGCTGCTGCTGCTGCAGTGTGAAAAGAATGGATTGAACCCTGTGTTGTCATTTGCAACAACATGGGATATGTCAAATGACATATCCCAAGTTGTTGTATGTCATTAACAAACAGTGGTTAAATTGCTCCATGGGTCAAAAAAATTCCCCAGTATTACACCACTATTAAAATCTTAACAATGACTGCTTGTCCACTGTCATATTCCTTTAAAATCCTATGACTTATAAAATTTTTCATTCAGGTTTGCCCCAATTCTTTTATACATCTCTTATTGCCTATACCACATCCTGTACTTTACAATCATCTCAACAGCTTTTTATGATTATACTTACACACCTACAAATACGCACTCATCTTGCCAGAACAATTGTTTCTCTGCAGTTGCCCCTTCCCTTTGGAATTCTTCTCCCCTGATCCTGCAAGCAGAACCCTCATGTGAGATTTTTAAAGTACATTTGAAGGGTTTACTATTTCACCAAAGTGTTTGATTCTAGGGACTGATATCTTTAGTTGGCTAGTTTGGCCTTCTAATTACCAGAGTCAGTGTACATAGCTCTAGGAGAGACTCATCACTTGGTTCTCATTTACTGTTTCACTTCCTCCTTCCTTTTGTCTCTTAACTATCCTTGGGGTCCTTTTACTAAGGTGCACCGAAAAGTGGCCTGCGTTGGTTTAGACATGTGTATTGGATGTGTGCAGGTCCATTTTTCAGCGCACCTGCAAAAAAGGCCTTTTTTTGGCTGAAAATGGACATGCAGCAAAATAAAAATTGGCATGCGTCCATTTTGGGACTGAGACCTTACCGCAACCCATTAACTTAGTGGTAAGGTCTCATGCGTTAACAAGGTGGTAATTGTCAGTGCATGTACACTGCTGATTATAGCCCAGTTAGCGCCACACAGTAGAAAATAATAAATATTTTATGCCGTGCGTATCGGATGCGTGTAAAAAATGGAATTACCGCCTGGGGCTCACGGCAGCTGGGCAGTAGTTCCAAATTGATGCACGTTAGATGCGCATAGGTGCCTACGCACCTTAGTAAAAGGTCTCCCTTGTTTTTATTATTATTTGTTGCTTTTGTATCCCACATTTTCCCACCCATTTGCAGGCTCAATGTGGCTTACATATTACCGTTAGCGGCGTTAGCTGATTCTGGTCTGAGCAAACACATGGTATGAATGAATACAAAGTGATAATGTGGTGGAATGAGGTACAAGTAGTGTTCATTGCGGTCTTTGGTTACATTGTGTCACAATTGTCCAGGTTTTTTATGTTGGGTTGGTGGGGTATGCTCTTCTGAACAGTTCCGTCTTTAGTGCTTTCCGGAAGTTTAGATGGTCGAACGTAGTTTTTACTTCTTTTGGCAATGCGTTCCATATTTGTGCGCTTAAGTAGGAAAAACTGGATACATAGGTGGATTTTTACTTGAGTCCCTTGCTGCTTGGGTAGTGAAGGTTTAGGTATGATCGTGTGGATTTTATAGTGTTTCAGGTCGGCAGGCCGATGAGGTCTGTCATGTATCCCGGTGCTTCACCGTTTCTTTGCCCCTGATATTGACCTTCCCACCTGATGCCATTAATCTGAGTTATTGTAGTTTAGTTTCCCTTTTGTCTTATTCACACTCTCCTTTTCCTTCTTTTATTGGTTTTATTGAAAAATGCTTAGATATTATTTTATTGGCTGTAGATCAAATAAATTTGAACTTTGAACTTTAAACAAAATAGCAGAAAAACACATCCTGAGTGTTTTTGTTCACGAATAATAGTGTGCACTCTTTGTATTCTTTTCCATAGTGCACACATATGAACCACTATTGGGAAATAGTGCACCCTCTTTGCAATTAGTGCATAGCCTTTGCAAAGAGGTCACACTATTTTGAAAGACAGCACATTCTTAACGATGCTATTGGGGGGCTGCCCATCTCTACCCTGGGTTTGTGGATCTCCCAGGCAGAGACAGCAGTTGGTGTCTCTAAGAGTGTCATTTACTTTAGCTGCTTTGGATGACAGAATGCCTCCTACCAACTCCCCTAAAGTGATTCTGGAATCCATCTGGTCAGCATCTGGAAAAACATTTTCTTTGTAGCTCTTACCACCAATATTCATGCAAGAGTAGACTCAGGAAACTGTTTTGATGAAGCAGCTGGAGAGAACAGGAAATCTGGAACAATACATGGAAAAACTATCCAGGACGAAGAAGTTGTAAATAGAAAATTTGAAAATATAGAGAATGTTTCTAGATACTTGAATATGTGCTTTCTGAATTTTCCTAAGTCCGATTGATACTACCAATTGATTTTTTCAAGAACTATCTCCAGGAGATCATAAAGATACCCACTGAAGCTATTCAACCAGTTAGTAATTGATATTGATTGATTGATTTACTTATTTTTACGTACTGTCAAAAGGTCATAGGTATAGGTTCAAGAGACTGGGCTGAGGGAAATAACTTTGTCATTGAACAGTTAAGATTCATCTAGAATGACTGAAGGAACCTCATTGAAGGAGGTGAATAAAGCCTGGTGATGTTTGTATTTCAATAAAAAAGCACAAAAGGGCCTCCCAGGCTGGAACAATGGTACAATCTTTAATGAAATGGACCCGACACGGCCGTGTTTTGGCGCAAAGGGGCACCTGCCTCAGGGGTCAAACCAGTATTCTTTAGAGTGAAAAAAATATGTCCCAAATCGTCCTTTAAAAGACGTTTCATTCAGCAGCAGATTGTACCAAATGCTTCCAAAATTAGTAGATGATGGTTCATTGGAATCATCTTCTACTTTTGGAAGCGTTTGGTACAATCTGCTGCTGATTGAAACGTCTTTTATATTTCAATCTTTTTTATTCAATTGGCAAACCACTTAGAAATTAACAACACACCAGACACTTCATTCCGTGCCCAAGAAAAAGACCATATTGTGTACATAACCTTTCCAAAAAACAAAACCGTTTTCCTTTTTCCCCCATTTTGTTAACATTATTCAACAGTATTGCCACTTTTCTTTTTCTTCCCCTTCCTCCCCCCCTTCCCCCCCTTTACCCCCCTCCCTTTCCCCCCCTAGAACTAAATTACTTCCCTACTAATCCTTCACATCAACAACATCTTGATCCTATCTAATCTACTTCTCTTATGGAATGTATGTCCCCCAGTCTGTCTTTACAGGTTCAAAAGTTCAAGAGGTGACTGCGGGCCGCTGGAGTTAGTGTCGACCAAAAGGGAGTCCAGCACTTTTGAAATTTCTTCCCTGTCTCTGAGTCTAGGTTAAGAATCCCTTGCCGTTCTATTCTCATTAGGTGCAACATCTTGCTTCTCCATTGTTGTCTTGTGGGTGATTTGGCTGAGATCCATTCTGACAAAATAACCTGCTTAGCTACAATGGTGGTTTTAAGTACAAACTCTTTGAGCCCCCCAGGGCCGGGTATACTCAACCGTGGTTGGCCAAACAGCAAAGCCGCCTCACACCTCCAAGACGTGTTCCATAGCTGTGAGACATAGGTTGTAATGGTTCTCCAAAATTTCAAAACGTTCTGGCAGGTCCAGAACATGTGTCCTAGCGTCGCTCCTTCCTTTCCACATTTTGGGCATGAACCCCAGGGAGACACACCCATGTGAAAGGCTCTTCGAGGGGCTATGTATAGTCTCAATGCGAATTTATATTGTAGTTCCCAATGGTTCGCTGCTGTGGTTAATTGCCTGATGGAGAGGATATGTGTTTGTAATTGTGAAGCTTGTATCCTGATTGGCAGGTCTTTATTCCATTGTTCAGCCAGTCCTTTATAATCCAATTCCGCTGCGGTATCTCGGATATGACGATGATGATATGTGAGTGGGACTTTTTGCTGTGCCTCCATAGAGAATGCTGATGCCAGTTCCTCCTGAACATCTTCTGCCAACCACTCCCATGGTAAGGTGTCCACATAGTGTTTGAGCTGTTTATAATGAAATTCGTCTGTTGCTGCAAGGCCAAACTCTTTCTGCAGCTCCGAAAACGGTTTTATCTTGCCCTCCCGATTAAGCACCTGTAGCAAGTATATCACTCCTTTATTTTTCCATCTGTGGAACACCGCATACATGTTTCCAGGTGCAAAACTTCTATTTCCACATATGGACCTAAATGGTGTCACTCTTGCTGAGAACTTGTGCAACCGGCATATCCAGTTCCATGTGGCTTTGGCTGACGGCATTATCCATGAGTACCTTAAAACTTCTGGTATGGGGCCACCTCCCGCATGTAAGTAACTTGTGAAATGAGTCTCTGGTGCCACTTGTAATTCCAAACTTGTGTTAGAAAAATCCTCTGTTCTACGGAACCAGTCGTTTATGTGGCGCATTCCACAGGCCACAGTCATGTATCGTATACTCAATAGTCCCAGTCCTCCATATTCCACCGGAGTCACTAAGGTGGATATGGACAAACGTGCCCTTCTCCCCTGCCAAAGAAATTTCTGTAGTGTTTTGTTCAAGGTCTTTTCATCTTTTTTCTTTAGGTAGAGTGGGATAGTTTGGAATACATATAGCCATTTGGGTACTATGGTCATGTTATACAGGGCTATCCGTCCTAAGAGTGTTATGGGCAGTGATCTCCACATAGCCAACTTCTCTTCAGTCTCTTTTAGTAACCTCTTAACGTTCTCTTTATAGAGCTCTCCCAGATCTGCAGGTAATTTAATTCCTAAGTATGTGATTGGTCTCTGAGTCCACGTTAAACGTTGCGGGCCTTTCCAGGTTCCCACTACTTCTGCATTGACTGGTAGAACATGTGATTTATTGTAATTTAGTCTGAACCCTGAATATTCTCCAAACCTCTCTATCCCACTCAATACTGCCTCTAGAGAGCACTTGGGGTTGGTTAAAAATAGTAGTAGATCGTCTGCATATGCAAACACTTTCAGCCGGTGACCTGCCACCTCTATTCCCTGTATTTCTCTGTCCTGCATTAATTGTTTCAATAATGGTTCCACTGCAAGCACAAACAATAGTGGCGAGAGTGGGCATCCCTGCCTGGTGCCTCTTTGTATGGGGAATTCTTTCTCCTTCTGTCCATTTACGATCACACTGGCCCTGGGGTCTGTATATAAGGTTTTTATTGCTTTGGCGAACCACCCTGTTATACCCACCGTTGTTAAAACCTGGAACAGGTAAGTCCAACTCACTTGATCAAACGCTTTTTCGGCGTCTAGACTTATTACCCAAGCTGGAATGTCTTTAACTTTACATGTTGCCATCGCCAGCAGTAGCTTCCTCACATTATGGGCCGCCCTCCGGTTTCTAATAAATCCAACCTGCTCAGGTCCAACAATGTCAGGTAAACACGCCGCCAGGTGATCTGCCATAACTTTTGCCAGTAATTTTATTTCGACATTTAATAATGATATTGGTCTGTAAGACCCTGCTCTCTCTGGTGACTTTCCTGTTTTTGGGATTAGTGTTACTAAGGCTGTGTTAGCGAAAGCTGGGAAGCGGCCTTCATGAATCACCTCTTCAAAGTAATCTAGTAAATGTGTCAGGGCATCAGGGGGTAGTAATTTGTAGTATTCCCCTGGAAGACCGTCCGGACCTGGGGCTGATCGGAGTTTTTGTGTCTTAATTGCCTTTTGCAATTCTTTTAAAGTCAAGGGTGCATTTAATTCTTCTATCTGTTGATCTTGTATTTTTGGAAGTCTAGAGTTTTGGAGGTAGTTTATAAGTTCCTCCCCTTGTACACTCTCTTGGTTCTTATATAACGTGGCAAAATATTCTGTAAAAATTTGACCAATCTGTTTATGATCATTAGTCATTTTATCTGATTTATCTCTTAGTGTAGTCACTGCTCTAGGGCCTCCTTGGTTTTTGATTATGTTTGCCAGTAACCGCCCTGTTTTGTTACCAAATTTGTGCAGCCTATATTTATAGAACAGTGCGGACCTACTTTCTTTCTCTTGTAGTAACGTATTGAGTGCTATTTGTGTTGACTTTAAATTGTCCAAGGTATCTTTTGACGGCCTCCGTGCGTGTGCTTTCTGTGCTTTTTTGAGTTTTTCTTCCAGCCTCATGATTCCCGCTGTTCTACGTTTGTTTTGCTTGCTGCTATATGCAATAATGTCCCCTCTAAGGACAGCCTTTGAGGCTGTCCAAAATAGAATAGGTTGTGTTTGTGCATGCGCAATGTTGTTCTGTGTATATTCTTCCCATCTACCCACAAGATATCTTGCAAACTTTGGGTCTGAGTATAGATGTGTTGGAAATCTCCATCCTCTACCCCTTTCATTGTCTGCGTGCGTCTCAATTTCCACCCACACAAAAGCATGGTCCAATATTTCTTCTGGGCCTATTTCTGCTTTTACCATCTGTGGAAAGGCCGTACGTTCTACCAATATGTAGTCTAGGCGGGATTGCGAACCATGTGCTCTCGATCGGTGTGTGTATTCTTTATCTAGGGAGTGAAATGTTCTCCATATGTCAATTAGGTTGAGTTCCCTTGCAAATAAGGTCATCTCTTTAGCCCTTTTCCCAGAATAGTGTGGTGAGGAACTGTTTGAACAATCTGTCTGCGGATCAAATACTAGATTAAAATCCCCTACCACTACCAGCTTCTCCTTTCCTTCTGTGATGCATTTACTTATTAATGTCCTTAAGAAGTTCGGCTCGTAATTGTTTGGGCCATAAAGGGCCACTAGCCTGAGTTCTAGGCCTGGCAATCATACTTTTATTATGATGTATCGTCCATCTTCTCCGGTGGCCAGTAGTGCCCTGTATGTTAAACCTTTACGAAAAAGTATTGCTATCCCTCCCTTTTTCCCTTGCGCAGGCACTGCAAAAACTTCCCCCACCCACATCCTTTTTAGTTTTTTGTGTTCTATGTCATTGAGGTGGGTCTCCTGGATGCATGCTATGTCTGCTTGATGTCTTTTCAGGGCTGTCAGTATTTTTGCCCGCTTGATTGGGGAGCTTACCCCTCCTATATTCCATGTTATTATTTTAACTGGCATGTTACTTGCCCTGAGGGACTTTTGTATATGTTTTCTCTTTTCTCTTTCTCTGTCTATTCCTTTTCTGTTGTGATGTGTGAAGGCTTGTTCCTATTCCCCCTATCTCCCTCCCTTCCCTTCTCTTTCCCCCCCTTAGATTCCCTGGCTCCATCCTCTAGGTCTTGAAGATGGAATGTGGAGATCACTTACGCCCATGAGTCCATGCCCTTCTGCCTCAATGTTTAGTACACTTGCTGTTGGTCTTGCGTCCCCCAGTTAGTTTTTACCTCACTCAGCGTTGATTAATCCAGCTTCTCTCACTGCCGCTGTTGCAGCCGCTGCTTCCTTGAATGATTTCCACTGGCCTCCTATTAAAATCCTTAATGTGGCTGGAAATCTTAATGAAAATCGTATGTCTTTCTTCGCTAGGGTTGCGCATAACAGGTGAAATTGGCGCCTTTGCTGCTGCACCTCAGTGGAGAAATCTTGAAAAATTAAAACTCTATTCCCCTCGTGCTTTAGCGAGTCTCGACGTATACAGAAGCCTTGCAGGATCTCCATGTTGTGTCGATAATTGAAGATTCTGGCCACTACCACTCTCGGTCGTGTGTTATCTTCTGATTTCCACCCAACTCTGTGTGCTCTTTCAATTATTAATGGGCCTATGGTATCTGTGAGTGCCATTTCTTTTGCAAGCCAATCTTCAAGCCAACACGTTAAGTTCAGTTCCAGAACCTTCTCTGCTAGTCCGACAATTCTTATGTTGTTCCTTCTGGAACGATTTTCTAGCTCTTCCAATTTGTCATGGCTCTCTTTTAGCTGCTTTGTGAGGTTTGCTATGTCAGGGCTGTAGCCTCTGCTATCGTCCTCCAGGGCAGACACTCGGGTCTCCAGATCTCCCACTCTCGTCCCTATACCATCTGACTGTGTGGCCAGGGTCTCTAGCTTCTGTTCCATCTCAGCCCATTTGGGGTCCCATGCCCTTACCACTGCAGGAGGTGAGCTGCAGGAGTTGCGCTTCAGAAAATCCTCCGGGATGTGTTGCGTCAGCCTCCGCCATTTTGGATTGCTCGGGGCTGTCCTTCTTCGTTTTCTCTGGCTTTTCTTTCTTTGAAGATCTTTGTGCCATCGTCCCAGATGTGTTCCTCAGGTATCTGTCCATATGTCCATATGTGGGGTTGTTATCCCCGTCAATATTGGGTCTGGGTCCGCAAGAATCTTTAATTATCGGGCATGGATCTCGGAGCTCCAGCAACTCGCTGCTGTTCAGCTCATGTCTCGCGTGATCTCTGAAACGTCTTTTAAAGGATGATTTGGAACACATTTTTTTCACCCTAAAGAATATTGATTTGACCCCTGAGGCAGGCGCCCCTTTGTGCCAAAACACAACCTATGTCGAGTCCATTTCATTAAAGATTGTACCATTGTTCCAGCCTTGGCGGCCCTTTTGTGCTTTTTTGTTGCCTTGATTTGTGTACTTTTGGACCTTCTCTTTTGTTACGTGGATGTCTGTATTTACACATAATCAGAAAAATAGTCTATCACCATCAAATAGGGATGCACAGTCAGTTGAATCAACAAAGGAAATTCAATGACATACCCTATATGATTTCACGGAATATTCTAATTGGAATGTTTTTAAAAAATCCAAGTCCAATATTCACTGAAACAACATTTTTGGGACGTGTCATCAGTGGCAATACGTGATGGCCTTTTTTGGTGATAACAGATAGCAAAACTACTTCTTGGGGCTGGAAAGAAAAACACTGTGATTTAGACCTGCTTTAAAAGTCTCTAGGTCAAGGCCAAACCTGTCTTTGGACCCATTTGTGAATTTCCTGAGTTGAAGAGTGAACAGGTGGAATTGGTTGTTTCTGACAAACAGAGGACAGGTGCTGAGTGGTTTGTTACCTTTGTGTGTTTGCTCCAGTCTGAACCTTCTGACCCTCACATTTCCTACCTTGCCTCCTCTGTCTCACCATCTCAAATCTTGACCACACCTGCTAGCCCCCCAGCCACACCTATCCTTTGCTCTGAATCTGGCCCCCCTTCCCCCACCAAACCCTCACTGTCCCCAAACCTCCACACCACCCATTCAACCTCCCTACCTGCTTGTCTTCTCTAATTTTGCACTGTTTGTCCAGTTCTAGTTTTGTCACTGTGCTGTGTGCTGTGTGTGTGTGAGGATTGTTTGCTGGTGCTGGGAGAGTGAGTGCTTTTGTTGCGACTGTTTGTGTGAAAACTGTTTGCTGGTGCTGGGTCTCACTAGGTGTAGTAGGTAGAGGTATGCAAAGTGGTGTTAGTTGAGTAACTGGGTTGCACCTCTGGTGGTGGGAAACCTGCACGTCAATCATGGATGCACTGAATGCTATAGTAGTTGATGCTTTGCTGGATGTGGATGAAATTTTGGATGGGAGGCCCTGGAGAGATATCCTTATCTGAAAGTGTTTAGACCCAGAATCCACTTCCTGGATCTCATTGACCAGGAATGCCATACTAGGTACCACTTTGATAGATGTCGATCATTGTCCTCCGGCTTCGCCCCTTCGGCCAGAAGTCAGTACACAGTCCTCCTTATTCGGCATCTGCTATCTCTAACAAAAGGTCAGTCCACTATCTACTGTAGTATTTCAAAAATAGATCAGTCCACTCAGCTGGTACCAATCTCCAGCAGAAGCTAGTTATAGCAACTGAAAATATATTATTTAGCTTCCTTATATTGAGCAGAATCAGTGAGCAAGTACTAGGAATGTGTATTCATTTTTTAATGAAATTAAAAATGCAACAAAAGCTCCATTTCAATTCATTATAAAATGAAACAAAAAAAGACTATCCTAATTTTTTTGTTTCCCTTTTATTTAAAATGAAAAAAAATCTGAATTTTAACAATTGAAAACGCCCTACGCCTTCTTCCCCTACGTCCACCTCCCCTGCCTAGACCCTACTTTGAAACATTCCCATGTGCTCTCCTTCAAGGATCTGAATCACAATACTACTAAGTACTTTCTGATTTTTATTCTTAATATCTCAACTGTCTGGCTACAGGTTTAGCTACCTAATATCTATTCTCTAGAAGACTTTAATTGCTTAGTTAATTTGTGCTGACTGTGAATCTATATTGTGGTGTACTGTTCTTTCTTCTAACATAGACAAAAAAAAAAAGCTTTCTCTCTCTTTCTGCCTAGTTCTGATAGTAGAGAGGATAGGCTTTTTAAACTGTCTCTTGTCTTCCACATTGCTAACTCTTGCTGAAGTTTCATAACTTTGGCTACTGAACTGTGGACAAGCTCTGCAAGGTTTATTTTCTATTACCAGTCCTAGGTAAAAAGAAAAAAAAAGTTGCTTTAGTCTTACAGCTGGTTTAATTTGCAGTTACTCTGAAGAAACTGCTACATTTATTGGGAATATTTGGATTTAATGGAGAAAAGTTCAATTCTAGCAGAATTTCATTGTTGTATCAAATAACCTCATTGCTTGCTCTTCCTAGAGAGCATTTTTGATAGGCTACTTGGCTGAATCACTAAGACTTATAGACCCACCCTGCCTCCCCATACCCCACCCGCTCCTGGGTTTGATACTCATAGACAACCCAATAATCATTAACAATACTCATCAGTCACATACAGGTAATCTTGCAGACTGTTAACCCTATCATAGTACACACGTTCATATCCATTTCAACCAATCAAGATGACTTTTATTCAATGTAATAATTGGAGTGCTTTAGTTCCAAGAGACATCATCTGGAGGCCAAAGGCTTGCAAGTGAACCAAGGAGTGGGGTGGGTAGGCTCGTCCAAAACAAACACAAGGGACCCATCTGTCTTCAGTTTGCTAGTATGGAAGAGGAGCTCTGCAAACTTAAGCAGGAACTGGATGCAATTAAAGCAGCTTCCATCACTACCCAGAATCATACCAATTTATCACCAGTGCCTCCGAGAATAAAGGGGATCATTTTTTAAAACAGAAAAATGTTCAAAAAATGGCACAAAGTGGCATTTGGACCATTTTTTCCCACATCAAAATTGCTATTTTCAAAACATATTTTAAAGACATTTGTCTATGTAGTTCATCTGCACTGCATCAAATCACAAGGGGCCAAACTGGTGGCGTATTGAAGGTGGGATTTGGGTATTCCTAACACTTAAACAGTTTTCTGCCATCATGGAAAAAAGCAAAAATGTCCAGGGCTAAAAACTTAGACATTTTGGGCTAGGCCTGTTTTAATAATGACAAAGTCACAAGAAAAGTGTCCCAAATGACCACTGGAGGGATTAAGGTTTGACTGTCCAATACTCCCCTAGTGGTCACTGACCCCTTCCCACCCCCCAAAGATGGAAAAGAAACAGTACATACCAAGCTCTATGACAGATTCAGATGTTATAGCCAGTCCCTTTGAACACTGTATCAAAGAATAAAACCACCCAGGAATAGATGGGTCACAGTAGGCTCAGGTAGAATACATGTGGCACAGAAGCATCCACCCTCACAATTTTTGCCCCTCCAGAATTATTTTGCTCCATTAGAGCATTGTTATCCTCAAGAAAAAAAGAAATGAGGTAAAACTAGAACCAATGAAGGTAGCTCAAGAGAACAGATACCCCCAAAGAACTAATATAGAAAAGCTCTTTTCCTTTTTTCCTGTTACTCTTAGTTTCTTAGAGACACTGTTTCTTTTAATTTTGATTATATGTGCTCTGTGTTGCTTTAACAAGATTGAAATGCTTGTAATATATTTTGAAATGATAAATAAAATAAAATAAAAAAAGACGCTCAAACCAGAAAAATTATGTTAAGAGATTCTATTATCAGAGGCATTACTACTACTACTACTATTTAGCATTTTTATAGCGCTACAAGGCGTACGCAGCGCTGCACAAACATAAAAGAAAGACAGTCCCTGCTCAAAGAGCTTACAATCTAATAGACAAAAAATAAATAAAGTAAGCAAATCAAATCAATTAATGTGAATGGGAAGGAAGAGAGGAGGGTAGGTGGAGGCGAGTGGTTACAAGTGGCATTAACTTTGGAACACAGGTCAAGGGGCCCAACAAAATGAAATGCCTTCCAGGATCTTCATTTACCAGGAGCACCAGGCAAATATTGACTATAATCAGAGAAGAGACTAACCGCCTTATTTTCGAAAGAGAAAAACGCCTATAGTGCGGCCTAAATCGGGAGATAGACGTTTATCTCGCAAAGGCACCCAAATCGGTATAATCGAAAGCCAATTTTGGAGGTTTCCAACTGCACTCCATCGCAGAAATGAATAAAGTTGATGGGGGCATGTCGGAGGCGTGGTGGAGGTGGAACTGGAGCGTGCTTATCAGCCGAGGAGAGATAGGCGTCTTTAGCTGATAATTGAAAAAAAAAAGGCGTTTTGACCGTGATTTTGGGTCACTTTTTTTGGACCCTTTTTTTTCACGAACAAGTCCCAAAAAAGTGCTCCAACTGCCCAGATGACCACTGGAGGGAATCGGGGATGACCTCCCAGGACTCCCCCAATGGTCACTAACTCCCTCCCACCAAAAAACCCCCACTTTAAAAACTTTTTTCCAGCCTGTATGCCAGCCTCAAATGCCATACCCACCTCCATGACAGCAGAATGTGTTCGATCCTGTCACAGCCTTTCCCACAGTCAGATGTGGCTCTCGGGTGCAGTACAGGGTCACATCAGCATTGCATTGTGGTAGGTGTAGGGTATTGGGCTCCGTGATTTCATTAGCTTGTGTTACAGTCTCACGATGTTGGTAGTTGGTAGGCTCTTCTCCCATGGTGCTTTTCCCCCTGCCTACTGGGTCAGATTGTACCCTGTTGTGTTTCCTGTTGTAGTCCATGCGGTAGTGGCCATTTTTGTAAGCCAGTTTTAGTTCCCTTTCCTGTGTTAGCCACATTACAGAACTTAGTTCTTACCTTGAATGTGGCTGAAAGAGGGCATTGTACACCATTCTGCCAGCTCTGACCTACTCATCTCAGTAGCAGGGAGACTCGTTGCCAGTGGGGCACAACCTCTGATCTGCAGTTAACTGTGAGTAAACGCGGTTATTCCAATAAAGGACGTTTTCGGAGAGATTAGTCTTCAGGTGTCAACTGGTGTGCCAATGTTATATAGCAGCAACCAGTCCTAGAGGCCTGCGTGTATGCAGGTCCCTGGAGCACTTTTAGTTGGTACCGCAGTGCACTTCAGCCAGATGGCCCCAGGCCCATCCCCCCCACACCTGTAACACTTGTGCTGGTAAATGGGAGGCCTCCAAAACCCACTGTACCCACATGTAGGTGCCCCCTTCACCCCTAAGAGCTATGATAGTGTTGTACATTTGTGGGTAGTGGGGTTTGGGGGAGGGGATTGGGTGTTCAGCACCCTTGGTAAGGGAGCTATGCATGTGGGAGCTTTTTCTGAAGTCCACCGCACTGACCTAGGGTGCCCAGTTGGTGTCCTGGCATATCAGGAGGGCCAGTGTACTACCAATCCTGGCCCCTCCCACGACCAAATGGCTCGGATTAGGACGTTTTTGAGCTAGGCGTTTTTAGTTTCCATTATCGCTAAAAAAAAAAAACAAACGCCCAGCTCAAAAACGTCCATTTTTCGAAAATATGGTTCGGCCCGCCCCTTCACGGACCCGTTCTCGGAGATAAACGCCCATGGAGATAGGCGTTTCCGTTCGATTATGCCCCTCCACGGATTCTAACACTGATGTTGTTATCCACCTGGGAACAAATGACCTGGCCAATAATACCCCTTTTGTAGTGCAGAGAGCTTTTCAGGAGCTAGGGGTGAGTTAAAATCTTTGGTACAGACTGTAGCTTTCTCTGAAGTACTACCTACTTTTGGAAAGGAAGAGGAAAGATTACAAAATGCTGAGAACTTAAATAAGTGGCTCAAAGCCTGGTGTCATCAAGAAGGTTTTAGATAGATAGGAGGATGGGGCAATACATGAAAAAACAAAAGACTCTGTTGTGACAATGGGCTGCATCCCACTGTGGCAGGAAGAAGAATCCTTGGTGAGAAAGTCAGACAATATAAGAGACATTTTCAATATGATGCACAAGTCCAATTGTACAATTTTCAAACTAGAAACACATCTATTTTTTTATTTAAAAATCGCTACTTTCCAGATGTTTTGTGCTCAGTATGTATATCTTTAGGTACAATTAAAAGAAGAAAAAGCCCAAGAGAAAAACAAACAAAAAGAAGCCATAGGGATGGCTGTGTGGCACCATTCTCAGTAAACTGGACACACAGACATCCCAGCAGAGCAGAGAGGCAGCCTAGTGTTCAGTGCAATGTACATAAGTACATATTGCCACGCTGGGACAGACCAAAGGTCCATCAAGCCCAACATCCTGTTTCCAACAGTGGCCAATCCAAGTCACAAATACCTGGCAAGATCCAAAAAAAAAGTTCAATACATTTTAAGCTGCTTATCCCAGAAACAAGCAGTGGATTTTCCCCAAGTCATTTTAGTAATGATCTATGGACTTTTCCTGTAGGAAGCTGTCCAACCCTTTTTAAACCCTGCTAAGTTAACTGCCTTTACCACATTCTTTGGCAACGAATTCCAGAGTTTAATTACACATTGAGTGAAGAAAACTTTTCTCTGATTTGTTTTAAATTTACTAATTTGTAGCTTTGTCGCATGCCCCCAGTCCTAGTATTTTTGGAAAGAGTAAACGAACGATTTACGTCTACCCGTTCCACTCCACTCATTATTTTATAGACCTCTATCATATCTCCCCTCAGTCATCTTTTCTCCAAGCTGAAGAGCCCTAGCTGCTTCAGCCTTTCCTCATAGGGAAGTTGTCCCAACCTTTATAATTTTTTGTCGCCCTTCTCTGTACCTTTTATAATTCCACTATATCTTTTTTGAGATGCGGTGACCAGAATTGAACAAAATATTCAAGGTGCGGTCACACCATGGACCGATACAAAGGCATTACAATGTCCTCATTTTTGTTTTCTATTCTTTTCCTAATAATACTTAACATTCTATTTGCTTTCTTAGCCACCGCAGCACACTGAGCAGAGGGTTTCAACATATCATCAATGATGGCACCTAGATCCCTTTCTTGGTCAGTGACTCCTAACGTGGAACTTTGCATTACGTAGCTATAATTCGTGTTCCTCTTTCCCACATGCATCACTTTGTACTTGCTCACATTAAACGTCATCTGCCATTTAAATGCCCAGTCTCCCAGTCTCGTAAGGTTCTCTTGTAATTTTTCACAATCCTCCCGCGATTTAACAACTTTGAATAACTTTGTGTCATCAGCAAATTTTAATTACCTCACTAGTTACTTCCATCTCTAGATCATTTATAAATATGTCAAAAAGCAGCGATCCCAGCACAGACCCCTGGGGAACCCCACTATCTAGTCTTCTCCATTGAGAATACTGACCATTTTACCCTATTCTCTGTTTTCTTTTAACCAATTTTTAATCCACAATAGGACACTACCTCCTATCCCATTACTCTCCTGTTTCCTCTGGAGTCTTTCATCAGGTACTGTGTCAAACGCCTTTTGAAAATCCAGATACATAATATCAACCAGCTCACCTTTATCCACATGTTT
The DNA here is from genome assembly GCF_901765095.1 of Microcaecilia unicolor. Lineage (NCBI taxonomy): Eukaryota > Metazoa > Chordata > Amphibia > Gymnophiona > Siphonopidae > Microcaecilia > Microcaecilia unicolor. The sequence continues at coordinate 276,502,902 of NC_044031.1, forward strand.
GGTCACCGCTTCAAAGAAATGTAATAGATTGGAGAGGCAAGATTTCCCTTCAACTTGAAAAATTGAAAGTGGACGAAGCCAGACAGGATCCATCCCAGGATATTAAGGGAGTTCAGAGAGGTTCTGACAGGTCCTCTTAAACATTTGTTTAACAAATCCTTGGAGATATGAGAGGCTCCACAGGATTAGAGAAGAACAGTTGAGGTCCATCTTCACAAAAGTGGTGAGAGAGAAGAAGCTGGAAATGGCTATTCATTTTGGACATTCTCAACTCGAAAACCAGGCACCCTAGGGGGTACTGCAGTGGACTTCACAAATTGCTCCCAGGTGCATAGGTCCCTTACCTTGGGTGCTAAGCCCCCCCAACCTCCCAAAAACCCACTCCCCACAACTGTACACCATTATCATAGCCCTAAGGGGTGAAGGGGGCACCTACATGTGGGTACAGTGGGTTTCAGGTGGGTTTTGGAGGACTCACATTTACCACCACAAGTGTAACAGGTAGGGGGGATGGGCCTGGGTCTGCCTGCCTGAAGTGCACTGCACCCACTAAAACTGCTCCAGGGACCTGCATACTGCTGTCATGGAGCTGGGTACGACATTTGAGGCTGGCATAGAGGCTGGAAAAAAAATTTGTTGTTTTCTTTTTAGGGTAGGAGGGGGTTGGTGACCACTGGGGGAGTAAGGGGAGGTGATCCCCGATACCCTCCGGTGGTCATCTGGTCAGTTTGGGCACCGTTTTTCAGGCTTGGGCGCAAGAAAAAATGGACCAAATAAAGTTGGCCAAGTGCTCGTCAGGGATGCCCTTCTTTTTTCCATTATCGGCCGAGGACACCCATCTCTTAATCACACCCCAATCTCGCCTTCGCTACGGTGCTGACACGCCCCGTGAACTTTGGTTATCCCCGCGACAGGAAGCAGTTGAGGACGCCCAAAATTGGCTTTCGATTATGCCGATTTGGGCGACCCTGAGAGAAGGACGTCCATTCCCGATTTATGTCGGAAGATGGGCGCCCTTCTCTTTCAAAACTAAGCCTGATAGTATTTCAAATGCTATTACAAAATCTATCTAGTAACACCCACGTCTTTAGAACAGATTGAACTTTGTAATTCTTCAAGGCTATAACTTCTTCATACTTCCATATTAAACACAAAATGACTCCACCATTCATGCATATTTAGTTTCGAGTTTTCTTTGCAGTAATGCACAACGGGATGTGTAGCAAGACCAATCATTGTGTCAAAGAGCTTGTTAGATGCATCAGCTCGCGATGGATTGAAAGGAAACATACTTTTTGTTTTTGTTTTTCAACATTTCTCCTGACGAAGATTGCGAAACAGTGGGTCCCTTGCTGTCGGGAAATCTAGCAAGATAAAGCGAGTGAGAGCAATACCTTTCAGTATTGCCCACTTTGAAATTATTCAACTTTACAACCGGAGTTACGTGTGATTTAAAACATTGAACATATGAATTGAACTTCTCACTTGTTGATAACGTGGATTAAGGACACCTTAGACACAGAAGAGACAAAAGTATCCACGTTTCAAGATAAGTGTTTGTTTTTGAATACTAGAGTGGATTCTATTAGATGAGTCCATTATTCAAATGTGTTTCCATTTAAAAGAATTGTTTTCACACTATTAAGAGGTTTTTGAAGTAATTACATAAGTTCTTTTCTTCCATTTAGTATTCTCTGTAGTGTTGAGCATTTATCTGGACTTCTTAACAATTAACTGAAATACTCCACTTTCCGTTTTTTGGTTCACAGGGCCTTTTTCTCCCCAAGATAGGGAGTTTTTTTGGCACTTGTGGGGTTTTTTTCGGAAGGGAGGAGGAGCCTATGATGCTGGCCAATTCAGTGGAGTCCTAATTTAAGGTTCCCTGGGCTATTGAGGCTACTTGATTTCTATATATATTATACAATATTGTTCATGGTTTTGCATCAACCTACAGAGCATACAGCAGGAGTGAATTTTTGTATTTTGTTGTATATTATTAGATCGGGCATTGTGGAACAAAGTATAATAATTTTATGTTTAAATCATTTTTATTGACATTGAATGAAAAAGTTACATTCATTGTTCATAGAAAAAGACATTATTCAATATCAGAACATTTAACTTTCAACTTTTATCTCCTTGAACTCTAACCCTTCCCTCCCCTTCCCTCCTTTATCAGAAGGCTATACCCACAAAGTCAAGAACTTTATGGATCCTATATCATGTAAACTTAAGCAAAATATTTGTTCATCTTACAATTGTTGGGAGAAGCCTTGTTCCTGATAGCTCTCCCTAGTTGAATAGCTTCCCTGCAGGTGACTTCACTCCTTTCTCCCCACCCCTTGTAACCTTTCTTCCTGGGCACAGTGGCTTCCCTATTACGTCCAGTTCAGCTCTCTTTAGTCCATTCTGGCCTTTGTATTTGGTGCCTTAAATATTCAGTAAATGTCCTCTAGCTGCTGGTGTTAGGGTCTGCCAAAAGGCTGCCCATCGTATAATAATTTTATAAGAAATGGATAGAACCACAGATATTCAATCTCAAATTGAGCTCCAGTATGTACAAACATTATCACAGTAAAATAATAAGTGGGAAAAAGTTTCTATTTCCTTGGAACAAGACCAGCAACTGTTCTTTGTTTCTTCCTTTAAAGCTTTAGCTGTTTTTGATGGGGTCTAATATGCTCGATACATAATGAAATAGGAAGATTGAATAATTGCAGCTGAAAGCATTGGGTACGATGTTTTAACCAAGAATAAGCGGTAAACGAACATGAGAAATAAACTTCAGAAGTGTAAATCTGAAATACATGGCTTAAAGCAATATTCCAAACAGGTAGAAAAAGCTATGGTCAAAGCCAGAAGGATGCTTGGGTGCATAAAAAGAGGGATGACCAGCAGGAAAAAGGAGGCGATAGTGCCATTGTATAAGTCTCTGATGGTGCCCCATTTAGAGTACTATGTGCAGTTCTGGAGACCGCACCTACGAAAAGATATAAACAGTCGGTCCAGAGGGCGGCTACAAAATTAGTAAGCGGTCTTGAACACAAAAAATATAGGGACAGGCTTATGAACCTCAATATGTATACACTGGAAGAGAGGAAGGAAAGAGGAGACATGATACAGACGTTTAAATATCTCAAGGGCATTTATGTACAGGAAGTGAGCATTTTTCAACTGAAGGAGAGCTCTGGAACGAGGGGGCATATGATGAAGTTAAAAATAGGCTTAGGAGTAATCTAAGAAAGTATTATTTCACAGAAAGGGTGGTGGAAGCGTGGAATGGCCTCCCGGTGGAGGTTGTGGAATTGAGGACTGTGTCAAAATTTTAAAAGGCATGGAATAAGCATGTGGGATCACTTGGGGGAAAGGAATTGCTAGGGGTTACAGAGGATGGGCAGACTGGTGGGCCATATGGCCTTTATCTGCCAGCATGTTTCTATGTTTCTATAGAAGACTGTAATCAAAAAGCAAAAGCTTTAAAATTGGTGGATACAACTTTAATTAAAGATAATGTAAGTTTAAGAGCTAAAGTTGAAATGTTGGAGAATCAAGCAAGAGCTTCCAATTTACAGATGCTTAATTTTCTAAGGGGCCCTTTTACTAAGCCACGGTAGGCTCTATGCACATACAGCATGCCCCAAAATGAGACTACCGCCAGGTCAGCGCACCCTCCTGATGGTAATTTCAGATTTGGTGTGCACCTATAACGTGTGGATGAATTATTTATTTATTTGCTCCTACATGCACCGGTTCCAGTGGTAATTGGCACTTTGTGTGCGCTGACCAGTCACTGCACATGTAGCACGTGAGCCTTTACCACTAGGGTGGCATTAAGGGCTCAGGCCAGTTTGAGGCACACGCTGGTTTTATTTTTCCGCAGGCCCTTTTCCTGTCACATTTTTTAAAAGCCTTCTTTTGTAGTTGCGGTAAAAACTGGCCACTTTTAGCTGCAGCTTAGTAAAAGGACCCCCAAAACTTTCTATGTGGTCACCGCATGTTCAATATTTAACTGAAGTATTAAAAATTTTACCTGAGAATATGCCTCTAATAGTTCCAATATATTATTTACCCTTATCTAAGAAGAAGTTAGATGAAAATGTATCTAACACTTCTCTGCCACCTGTGTTGGATATTCTACTACTACTAACAAACATTTCTAAAGCGCTACTAGGGTTACGCAGCGCTGTACAATTTAAACATAGAAGGACAGTCCCTGCTCAAAGAGCTTCCAGATATTTTGAAGACTTCGGAGTCTACTTTAGCAATAGGGGCAACTTTAATTGTCTCCCTAGCTCTGAAATCTGATTGTGGTTGGTTGTTTTGCCTGTAATTTAAATAAAAGGAGCTCTGTTTTTTAACACTAAGAATAAAATTATCTAGGGAGACTCAAAATTGCAGAAGAGAGTTTCTGTTATTAAGACCAGGGGTTTTACAGCTCAGGGTCCATTCTTTCTTTCTTATGTTTCCCTGCAAATGTATTGTTAAATACAAATCTGTTGAATATGTTTCTTTTTCTTCAATCTGTGCAGCTGACTAAAATCATGCTGCAAATCAACCTATATCATGTATACCTACTGTATCACTTGCAGAACAGGGAAGGTTGTTTAGAGAAAGGTCACATATATAATTATTTCAGGTTATGCCGCTATTCTGCTGTTATTTTTCTTCTCATTGGTCTTATTATAGAAAATTGTTTCCAGATGTTCTTCCAGCTTTGCTCTTTAAAATTGTAGACTTTCCATTTGATATAATTTTTGTATCGTACCATATTTCTGTACAAGTGTTTATTGCTTGGTTATTGTTCTTTTGTACTGTGTGGCTTTCTACATCAGTCTCTCTCATAACTATAAACAGCATTTGCAAAATGAGACAGAAAGAGAAAAGGATGAAGAAGGGGAAAAGTTGGCCACAGAGATCAATACAAAGTAGATGGCATCCTTTGTTTTATGTGTAATCATTACCTTGAAGTATGTCTCTACAGATGTATGACCACAATGCCCACTGGAAAGTGTTTAAGGTTTGATGTAGCCAGGGGCGTATCTGAGGTTCGGCGGTAGGGGGGGCAGGGGCTAGAGTGGGGGGGCACATTATAACCCCCCACCCCCCCACCGCCGTTAACCCTCCCCCACCACCGTTAACCCTCCCCCGCCTACCGCCAACCCTTTCCCCGCCTACTGCGGTCACCTACCCCCCGAGGTCCGCTCCTGCCAGTTTTTTAAAATATTACTTCAGCTGGCGGGGGACCCCAACCCCCGCCAGCCCAGCCGAGGTCTTTAACTTCTTCATCCTCGTGCTGTTAAACCTGCAATGCATCCTTCCAGTTGGACGGAGTTTGACGTCTCAGCACGTTGACGTCCTGCACGTACAACGTGCTGCGACATCAAACTCTGTCCAACTGGAAGGATGCATTGCAGGAACAGCACGCGGATGAAGAAGTTAAAGACCTCGGCTGGGCTGGCGGGGGTTGAGGTCCCCCGCCAGCTGAAGTAATATTTTAAAAAACCGGCAGGAGTGGACCTCGGGGGTAGGTGACCGCAGTAGGCGGGGAAAGGGTTGGCGGTAGGCGGGGGAGGGTTAACGGTGTTAGGGGGGTCCAGGGCGAAATCTGCGGGGGCCCAGGCCCCTGTGGCCCCATGCTGATACGCCCCTGGATGTAGCTAATAGGTTAAGCAGCTCAGAAAGTTCTGTATTCTTTGTCCTCAGGCAGTCCAGGACTCAAGAACACAGTTTCTGATTCTGTTGAAGAGAGAGTGAGGTCTAGAGTCGCTGCAGGAAGCTCCTGACTAAAATCTTACATAAGAAACACCATACTGGGTTAGAACAAAGGTCCATCAAGCCAAGTGGCCAAACCAGTCACAAACACCCAGTAGAATCCCAAAGAGTAGATCTAGTCCTTGTTGCTTTCACCCAATGGTAAGCAGCACTTAAGCAGTGAATTTCCCAAGTTTATCTGGCTAATAATGATTTATGGACTGTTCATCCAGGAACTTATCTAAATCATTCTTAAAAGCAGTTAATGGGGATTCAGATGAAATTTCCACAACTTCCCCTTCCTCTTACACGTGTTTCCAGGCCAACAATCACCTCATTCTTTTCTTTTCCAGATCATTTATACACATATTAAAACATACTAGTCCCAGTACAAATCCCTGGGGCACTCCACTATTTACCTTTCTCCATTGAGAAGACTTACCATTTAGTCCTACTCTCCACTTCATTTCATTTCATTTACTGAATTTATATTCTGTACTATACATACATTTTCTAGACAGATTCCAGAATAACATACGTAGATTCAGACAAATTTCGCTAAATAAAAGAATAATAGTCGAACCTTTGAAAAAAGAGCAGTAAATCTATTTCTCCAGATACAGCTATCCTAGCACTAGTTAATCTGTCAATACATTATTCTGAAACAATTCTTGCACAAATAAAAAAATCTTTCACCTGTTTCTGAAAGTTACATAATCCTGTTCCAATCTAAGATAAAATAATTTACTTTTTTTAACCAGTTTCCAATACACCACAGACACTGAATGCTACTCTTAAAATTTTCTGAGGAGTTTTGATGAGGGGCTTTATCAGATACTGTAAAAAATCTAGATATACTATTCAGCTTATAATTGAAAAAGAAAAACGCCTATATTGCGACCCAAATTGGGAGATAGACGTTTATCTCACAAAAGCAAATAAAGCTGTATAATCGAAAGCCGAATTTGGACGTTTTCAACTGCACTCCGTCGTGGATGCGTACAAAGTTGATGGGGGCGTGTCGAAGGCGTGGTGAAGGCGGAACTGGGGCGTGGTTATCGGCCGATCAGAGATGGGCGCCTTTCGCCGATAATGGAAAAAAATATGCGTTTTTAGCGAGAATTTAGGGCACTTTTCCTGGACCCTGTTTTTCCACGAATAAGGCCCCAAAAAGTGCCCTAAATGACCAGATGACCACTGGAGGGAATCGGGGATGACCTCCTCTGACTCCCCCAGTGGTCACAAACCCCCTCCCACCACAAAATATGCCATTTCACAACTTTTTATTTTCACCCTCAAATGTCATACCCACCTCCCTGGCAGCAGTATGCAGGTCACTGGAGCAGTTATTAGGGGGTGCAGTGGACTTCAGGCAGGTGGACCCAGGCCCATCCCTCCCCTACCTGTTACAATTGTGCTGCTTAATGCTTATTAGTCGTCCAACCCCCCAAACCCACTGTACCCACATGTAGGTGCCCCCCTTCACCCCTTAGGGCTATAGTAATGGTGTAGACTTGTGGGCAGTGGGTTTTGAGGGGGATTTGGGGGGCTCAACACACAAGGGAAGGGTGCTATGCACCTGGGAGCTCTTTTACCTTTTTTTTTGTTTTTGTAAAAGTGCCCCCTAGGGTGCCCGCTTGGTGTCCTAGCATGTGAGGGGGGACAGTGCACTACGAATCCTGGCCCCTCCCACGAACAAATGCCTTGGATTTATTCGCTTTTGAGCTGGGCGCTTTCATTTTCCATTATCGCTGAAAAACAAAAACGCCCAGCTCACAAATTGTCGAATAAAACATGGACATCTATTGTTTTCGAAAATACAGTTCGGTCCGCCCCTTCACGGACCCGTTCTCGGAGATAAACGCCCATGGAGACAGACGTTTTCATTCAATTATGCCCCTCCATGGGGATCATTTTTAAGAAAAAAACGTCCCAAAAGTGCCATAAATCTACATTTGGATGCTTTTCTCACAAAAGCATCCAAATTGGTATTTTTGAAACCAATTTTTTGACATTTTTCTATGAAGTCCATCAGAAGTGCATTCAAATCACAAGGGGGCATGTCAGGGGCATGTTAAGGACATGTTTTTCTGGTTTGAAAATGGCTATATTCCCCATCTGAATTTTGGACATTTTTAGCAAAACGTCCAAAGTTGGACTTAGATGACATATCAAACATGCCCCTCCACACCAACTGGCTCATCCTTATCCACATATAGGGGTGAATTCTATAAACATCATTGAAAAAAAAAAAACAATTAAGCATGATTCTATAAGCTGTGCTTTAAATTAGGCATAATTTATAGAATAGAGCTTAAGTCCTAGTTACCGTGCTTAATAAATTTATGTGCGCACAATTTAGGCATGGAGCCCCCCTTATTTTATAATTGTGCACGTAACCAAGAATCACACCCGTAATCTGCCCCAAACCACTCCTGACCCTTCCATTTCTGCACCCCTTTTTTCCAAATGCACGTAAAATTTAGGTACAGATTCCACACCTAAATTTACATGTGTAAATGCCAATTAAATCTAATTAGTACTTATAATTGCTTGTTAAAAAGTCAAGTATTGACACTCAGGGCCGCCGAGAGGGGGGGCAGAGAGGACAAAATTCCCCGGGCCTGGGCCTCCAAGGAGGGCCCAGCGCCGGGCTCTCTCTTCTTCTCCTGCTCCCAGGCCACCGGCGCTGCAGTCCCTGGTCTCCACCTGCCTGCCCTTGGCTCCGTCTGTGGCAGTGGCATAGCCAGACCTGACATTTTGGGCGGGCCCAGAGCTAATATGGGTGGGCACTAGACAGATAGATAGATAGATAGATAGATAGATAGATATAGAGAGACATGAGTAGTGTTTCTTGGGATACTACAAAATAATGCCTTAGAATGCACTTGATGATGGATTTCTAAGTATTCTGCCCAACAGCTGCCCTGCATCAACATAAACCACCACCTAAGCGCACAACTATGGAATGCATTGCCAAAAGCAGTAAAAAAACTACACTCGACCACCTAAATTTTCGGAAAGCACTAAAGACAGACCTGTTCAGAAGAGCATACCCCACTGACCCAACATATAAATACCCGGACACTTGCAACACAATGTAACCAAAGACCGTAACAGACATTACCTGACTCTTCTTCCCCCCTTCCCTCTCTAAGTTCCCCCAGTTGTACCTACCATACATGCACCTCATTCTACAACAGTATCACTTTGTATTCATTCATACCATGTATTTGTTCAGACCAGAATCGGTTAACGCCATTAACATGTTAGCCACATTGAGCCTGCAAAAATGTGAGATACAAATGTAACAAATAATAATAATACATCCAACAACATAGGTAGCAGAAGCATAATAAAGTTGCCCTTTTACTAAAGCTTAGCACCCCCACAATCCTGGAACAATGTATTCAAATTGTAGTAGCACCTCAATAATAGCAACACAAAATCCCTTTGTTGCCAAGTACTTTGTGATCCTGCAAAGAGGCTTCTTAGAGCCTATATTGCAAACGATAACACCAGTTCCAATAACAGTACCTTTAAAAAGGCAGCAGTCAATATACACAATAGCAATACACATCCCATTGGAAAAGCCAGACAAGTCAGACTCATAGATCCCCATACAAACCACATGCCAGCAGAAACTCTCATCTGCTTGTGGTCACATGCAGACCACAGACCAACCCTCATCAATTACAGAATAATGGACCAAAAATTATAAATTTATTGATTTATTTTCTAAATTTTTATGCCACATTATCTCTGCAATTCTAAACAGATCACAATTCAACACACATTAATTTTAAAACATATTACAAAAACATAAAGACCTTCCCTACCCTACCCCATCCATCCCAGCAGCCTGGCATCAGCTTTTCCCTTCAATACTCTCTATCCATCCCCTTAGCTCAGCATCAGCCCTTCCCTTCTCTACCTTACCCCCCCCCCCCCATCCATCCCTGTAGCCCAGTATCAATCCTTCCCTTCCCTTCCCCACCATCCATCCCATAGCTAAACATCAGCTCTATCCTTCACTCCACTCCTCCCTGTAGCCTAGCATCAGCCCTGTCCTACTCCCTACCCACCCCCTATGGAATTAAATTTTTTTTAAAAACCTTTTTTTCATGCCCACCTCTGCACGTACGGGTCCACCCAGAGAAAACCACCAGCGCCTACATTTTTTTTAAAATTTTAAACTAGGCACTGCAGAGACCATCCCCACCCAAAAACCCACCAAAATGAGAGAAAGACAACTTTTTTAAAATTAAGATAGCTTGGCACTATTAAAATTTATTGTTGGGGAAATTTTGGGTGGGAATGGGCTCCTCATTGCCTTAGGCACCGGCAGTGAAACGTCTACCCCCCCCCCCATCCAGAAGCCCACTACCAAACCACAGCCATCATTTTGATTACAAAAGACTAATCAAAATGCTGGCAGGTCATGGTGGTGGGCTTCGGGGTGGGCTCTTCACTGCAGGGCAAAAAAAGGTATATTTTAATCATTAAATATATAAATTTTTTGCCCTAGGCAGTGAAGTGCTTACCCCACCCAGAAATTCCACAACAATAAATTTTAATAGTGCCCAGGCCCCAGCTAGCTTAATTTAAAAAAAATTACATGATGATTATTTATGATGAAAAAAAAAAAAGCATTTACAATTTTATTACCTGCTGGCTGCTGCTGGGCTGGGCTGGGCTGGCAGCTGCTGCTGCTGAGACACTGGAACTCGATTCTGGAATGATCTTGAATGAATCGATTCGAGCAGCAAGCAAGTTCCTGGAAAAGCCTAGTGGTCAGTGCAGTGCACTGTAGCTAATGTAACCCAGGCCCATAATCCACTCTATTACACTTGTGAAACAACATACTTGAGGGCTCTGAATGCAACTAGCATGCAAATGCATGCTAAACAGGGCATTAGGTATTCCTCCCCAATGATCAGCGGCCAGCGCACCAAAGATTGGGTTGCTGGCTGCAGCACACCCTACGCCAGCTCCGAGCTGGTGATAGGGTTTGCAGATCATTGGGGAGGAACGGTGAGCCCTATCCAGCATGCATTTGCATGCTGGCAGGCCCCCATTCCCCCCAACAACAAACCTGCCAGCGACAGGGGGCTGGAGATGCGGTGGACCTCCAGTCCCCCCGACGATCCCCCCACAGGTTCAGGGAGGGCTGGAGATCCGGTGTTGGTCCAGTCCCCCCTACCTTGTGTGTTGGAGGAGGGAGGGTAGCCTGCCTCCCTCCTCTTCCTGTGACGCCACAAAATGGCGGCGCCCAGCCCTGCCCAGTGTATCCTGGGATGCGCTGGGTGGGACTATACACCATATAAGGGACCTCCAGCCCCGCTGGGGTGGGGGTTTGTTGGTCGCCCACCTGGGGGGGATCATCAGGGGGACCGGAGGTCTGCCAGACCTCCAGCCCCCATTGCTCGGGGCAGGGGTAGTTGGGGCCTGGTGGTCCCATGGACCTCCAGCCCCTGTATTTGACAGGTTTGGGCTTTTTAGAGCGCTGTTTGGAACAGCGCAGGGCTTTTGATCATCTGCTTGTGAGTGTATATTACTCTAATCAGATAAGAGACATTTGGATATATTTTAATTCTCATGAAGCAGGTAAGCTAGATAGCATCCAAAACTGTTTCTTTTCGGTTTCAGTCGAAACCAAATCTGTAGCTGATATTTGCTGCTTGGTTTCTGCTGAAACTGAAACTGGAAGCTAGGGGCCAGCCCAGCCCAGCCTTGCCCTGGAAGCCAAAGAGTGCAAATGTGTGGAAGTGGCTCTGCTTGTCTAGAGTTTTCAGTGAGGCCTGTTGTGGCAGTTGAATTAATTTTTCTTTACAGAGCAGTGGCGTAGGAAGGGGGGGCGGGGGGGCGGTCCGCCCCGGGTGCACGCCGCTGGGGGGTGTCGGCTCCGCGCTGGTGCACTGCCCTCTCTGCCCCGGAACAGGTTACTTCCTGTTCCGGGACAGAGAGAACAGTGAACCAGCGCGGAGCTGACACACCCCAGCAACGTGCAGTCGGGGCGGATCGGCCCTCCTGCCCGTCTCTCGCCGCAGGTATGCGCTCCAGGGGGGGAGGTATGCGCTCTGGGAGGGGGAGGTATGCGCCGTGCTGCACCCGGGGGGGGGCTGCGCAGCGGCGACCCGCCCCGGGTGTCAGCTCCCCTCACTACAGCTCTGTTACAGAGTGACTGGTCTATTAGAGAAAGTGTCCAGGTGTGGATTAAACTTGAGGTGTGAAAAAAATATTAAGGTTTGTGTGGTTTAGGTGTTGTAAAAGAAAATCAAAAAGGTGCAAAAGAGAAAACTGTATGACAGGGTGGTTGGTGGAGGTGAATGATGATTAATGAGTTGCCCTTGTATCAGACCAAGCTGCGTATGGTGGTGTAAGGAAGTTATATGCTCAAAGTCAAAAGTGAGACCCCAGAGAAGCCAAGAAGAAGAGGAAATCAAAAGGGTTCCTTTCTAGTGGTAGGGAAAGTGACTGAGCATAAGCCCTGGAAAGTTAGGATAATTAAAAAAAAAACATTTTTATTCTTTTTGTGCATTTCTAGCTAGTGTGCCCACAGTGTTTATTCTGATAAGCTCATTAAAGGTATCTGGTTTCCAGGTGAGATAGGGTTTTCCTTCCTCTTGTTTTGCTTAAGGTTAGGTGAGGTGAATGATCCTGTTTCTACTGAGGAAGATGTGTGCGCTGAGATGCGCATTATATTCCTAGGGGTGACTCAGTGTTTAGCTTAAGCTGATTTTTATTGCGAGGTAAAAACGCTGGCATGGCTTAGTAAAAGACCCTCTAAGTTTTGATTCAATGGAGGGTTAAGTGACTTGTTCAAGATTTCAAGGAGCAGCAATGGCCTCCCCGTTTCTCAGCCTACATCTCTATTAATAGCCTAGTGGTTAGTGCAGCAGTCTTTGATCCTGGGGACCTGGGTTCAATTCCCACTGCAGTTCCTTGTGACTCTGGGCAAGTTACTTAACCCTCCATTGCCCCTGGTACCTGTACCTGGTAAGTACCTGTATATATGTAAACCGCTTTGAATGTAGTTGCAAAATACCACAGAAAGGTAGTATATCAAGTACCATTTCCTTTTCCCTATTAAGCTACAGCTATTACAGATAGCACATATTATCTATATTAGCTGTACCTAATCTTTGGTAACTCAACTGCTTACGAAAGGATAGCTGAGGTGAAGGCTGGTGGCCATTTGGCTACCTTCCAAAAACATTGATAGGTAAATATTTTATGGTTGCCAGTAACCTCAGGATTTCTTTTATTAGTGCTTCTGATCATCACTGTTCACGTGGCCAACGGGAAGATGCTGGACGGGTAAGCTAGGGCTGACAGACAGCCAATTGTTAAAGTACTTGTATATATTTCCAGAATACTTCAAACACTGTTCTGTTTAATATGCTGCATTGTTTTGCCATGCATTATTTTGGATTTTTTTGTATATAATTCTCTAAAGTGTATTACAGTGTGCAAAATAACATCAGTAACAGAGGTACCGAGGGAAGCAGCTGGTAGACAGTGAAGGGGTTCTTCCCCGCTGTGTTCAAAAATGCCCCTACTGTCCCTTTTTTTGGTTAAAAGTGGTGCTTGAGGAGCAGTGTTCCCTAAGCTGCAATGTTTTCGTATAAGATAAGAAAAGCTGCTTATCTTAAACAAGGAGGAGGACAAGATGGATTCCCAATCTTCTGACAAACCAATGTCGGGGGTGGTGTGAGTCCAAATGCGGGTCAATGCAATACTTTTTATATCTCAATCATCCCTTGCACCCGTGTTCCTTGATCTGCATACTGTTCCAAGTTCCCTACATAGGCCATGCTTCACCAAAGCTAGCGTCCTCAGGGGAACTGAACTACAAAACAAAAAGTAAAAAAATAAAAATTAAAAATCTCACAAAAAACTTCATGCTCACTCTGTTAATATTCTTATCATATGTAATGAGAGCAAAAATCATCTCACATAATATCAAGACATTTTTAAGCAAATTTGTTTTATGAATATAACTTACAGTTCGGTGACTCATAGGAAGGAGCTCCCTCCTACCAGGGTTAAAGCCTGTGAAAAAAACGCCCACACATGCGCAGTATTTTATAGGCCATCAGCTGACTTGCAGATGCGGGAAAACTCAGATTGCCATTCTATTTCCCTGTTCAGGCCACTAGGGGCCACTGTGTCCCATCTGAAGATCAGCTCTTGTTCCCTTTTCAACAAAACACGGGATACATCACCACCTTGAGGCATAACAACTTGAATAAGCACTACGAATTTAACATCCTGGACAGCATGTTGGGCTTGTATCCAGTGGTCCATAAGAGGGGCCTCACGTTTGTTGTTCCTCAGATTACTCAAATGTTCACCAATCCTTTGTGCATTTACGCCAGACATTGAGCTACCGTAAATGCTCACACCTCAAGTTAGATGCATAAATGCGGATTTACCCTAGTATTCTATAGTGGCTATTGCACACACAGTTGCTGTTATAGAATTCATGCTTAGCACGCATCATCCCAGGCGGCTAACTTTAAGCGATCTGGAGATAATTACCCCCTTTGGACTAGATTCTATATATAGCACCTAAAAAATTGGCAAATGAAAGAAACCGCGCTTAGCACTATTCTGTAAACCTCATCTAAACTTAGGCATGGTTTATAGAATACGCATAGCGCCCATTCCTGCGACTAAATTTAGTTGCAGCCATTTATGCCAACTAAAACCTGGTGTAAAAGCAGACAACTAATTTAGGTGCAAATCGGGCATATTGTATAACACTGCGCATAAATTTTAGGAATGCCTATGACCCACCCGTGCCTCTCACATGGCCGCACTCCCTTTTGAGATCTGCATGGTCTGATTTACGTGCATCACTTTACAGAATACGCTTTGCGAGCTATGCGTGTAAATCCTTATTAGTTCCAATTAGTGCTGATAATTCTTGTTAACATCCAATTATCAACACTGATTGGCTTGTTAACCAATTAAGTTCCATGCACAAATCAGCTACGCATGCCGATTTGCATGTAGAAATTCAGTTGCCGTTTATAGAATCTGGGGATTTGTGTCTAACAAACATCTATATGTTTAGACTGACAGACTAATGGATGGACATAATCTCAACAACAGGTACTCTCACTTGAATGATATTCACCTACAAAATCTTTGAGGCAAGGTCTTTTATTTTTGGAAAAGAGGTTCAAGAACAAGGATTCTTACCAGGTTTCAAACATAATGCATTGGGAGTGTTTCTTCTAGGGATGTCTATTCCGTTATAGGTGAAAACCGACGCTGGCCATCTGTAAGGTCGGCGATCTCAACATTTTGGTCGACCTAAATGTTGAGATTTGGCCGGTCCCAACCGTATCATGAAAACGAAAGATGGGTGCCCATCTTGTTTCGATAATGCAGGTTGCCCCACCCTTTCACGGCGCCGTCCTTAGAGATGGACGCCCTTATAGATGGGCACCCCCGTTCGATTATGCCCCTCCTAGTTACCCTAATCTGATCTTCCTCAAGAAGCCCTTGCCACCCAAACTCAAACTTTAGCTGAAGTCCTGCCCTCTTCAGAAACCCCCTCCCCATCTCATCAACTCTACCTTCTCTCTGACTCACCCTGACCCACTTGAGCATCTATGGAACTTACCCAGGAGTAATCCCTAATGATCTAAAGGTATGGGACAGGAATGTCTCCCTCTATTCCTGCCTTGCCTGGTTCTGGGTGAAAAATGGTGCCAGTGACCCCTAGTTGTACTGCCATTAAGATTCAGCCTTCCATATAAGGGTACAGCTTTTGGGGTAGGGCTTGATCAGAAGCAGATAGATGGAAGGATTCCTTTCCAGGGGATCCTTGTGTTGGGCAGAGGGTACTGTCAGGGGAACATCAGATTGGGCAGGGGATACTGTGCAGGCAGGACTGGATCATGAGGGGGCTACCAATGGGGGAAGATCATATCAGGCAGGGATACTATCAGAGGGAATTTGATTGGGTGGAGAACACAGTGTGGGGAAGAGGTCAGGTTCTGCCACCTCAGGTGTTGATGTCACTGGCAGTTTACAGGGAAAGGACCTCTAAGGAAAAACTGGACAAAGTGAAGTAGAGGTTGACTCAATGACAAACCAATGTAGGAAGTGTTGCTTAGGAAACTTTTATGGAAAGCACCAGACACATGACCCAATGTGGGCCGTGTTTTGGCGGATACAACCGCCTACTTCAGGGGTCACCAAAATTCTATCAAAAAATATATTTTTATCTTCCTTGATGCATATTAGCACTTTGATATATATATTTTCCATTCTACACAGTCCACTGTCTCATACTATTTCTTTTAGTGGTTTTAGTGTTCTTGTTTTTAGATTGCTTTATTATTAATGTTTTAGATGGTTTTATTTCTTGTATTTTTATAACATATATGTCTTTTTTGATAGAATTTTGGTGACCCCTGAGGTAGGTGGTTGTATCCACCGAAACACAGCCCATGTCAGGTCAAGTGTTTGGTGCCTTCAATAAAAGTTTCCTAAGTAACACTTCCTGCGTTGGTTTGTAATTGGGTCAACCTCTGCTTCACTTTGTTCTGACTAGCAGTTTATGACAGGGTCCACATTACATGGCTTTGGCAGATAGCGTGGTGCATCTATACTGTCTGCTGAGACATGTAACATGGTGCCTTTGCAGTAAGTATCTGCCCTGTGAGTTAAATACAGGCCAATGCTGGACATGCCCCCTGCATTTACTGCACAGGTTTTGTTCTTATCACACCTTAAGTTTTGCACTTAAGGAGCAGTAAGTGCTATGCCCCTCAGTAAAGGTAGAAAGATGTGATATATAATATCCTTCTAATTAATATCTATTTTACCATAGTTCTCGTGACGAAGGACTGGCCTTCCAAAATAAACAAAGACAAAGAAAAGTAATTTTCATTCAAGGTGCTGTAAAACTACACTTGATTTGGAGAGAACTCAGAGCTCTGTGGTAAATGCAGAATAAAAGCATATCTGAATTCCTCCAGGAATAAAAAGAGAAACCCATCAAGATATCAGTAAGTCACAGTACGAAGTTGTCTCCCTGACCTCATTGGATGATTACTTTTGATTCCAGAAGGGCCATTCCATAAATCTGATTGTGCTTTCCAGTACCACAAAGCATCAGACACAATTATCTTTGTTGTTGTTGTTGCTGCCAAGTGCAGAATTCCAGGGAGAAGAAGTAAAGGGAGATAAATGAGGGCTGAAACTCAGAAATATTTCAGTGTCTATGTATCACATCAGAAACTAACCCTGCAAAATGACTTCAGACCTAATTCAATAAGCATTCTCTTTTCACTCTCGGCTTATACAAATGTTTATTGAATAAGGCTCTAGAATCAGTACAGTTCTTTAAATTCAAAGGCAAGATAAAAGCAATATGGCATCAAAAATTACAACACAGCAAAAATGTGTGAAGGCACCAGGATTGCTACTGGGTAATGAAATATGTTTCTTCAATATTAAATTGTAATTATCTTCATTGGGATTCTATTCCAATGAAATGCATTTTACATTGTACATGAAAATTAGTATTACTATGTTGTTGTTAAATAATCATATGTTATAATGCAGAAAAATTGGTCCGTAATAGTACTGATGATAAAAATGTTAGAAATATGATCTTTAAGAGAAAACAGAGAATTAGTATTTGCAGAGATCTGGTGGCAAAGTTAGTGCATTACATTAGGGTCCTGAATAGACGGTGCCTTCTGAAAGTTTTCACACCCTTGTAATTTTAACATTCTGCTTATCTCCACAGCATATAGCAATTATCACTTTCAGAAGGATGGTTACAAGCTGCACTAATCAATTAATGTGGGTGTTAGCATGTGGTAGCTGTTAGTGCAGACCCACACGAGGGTGCCACATACTAAAACCAACCAGCACTGATAAAATCCTGTGCTAGCTGTTTAGCACAGGTTAGGGCAGGCTCTGGGCTGGTTATTGGTGGAGATGGGGCATGAGTAGTGCTGACGGCTATCATGTGGGATGTTACTGCACATTAGCTGTTACAACTTCTGGTAATGCTGCTGCACCTAATGTCATCGAAAGAGGTAGCATTAGGTGCTGCTGCACTGCCTACAGTCCTATAGTGGAGCCACAGCCATAGAGAAATACCCCACCAATCCTCCTGAAGCAAGAGATCCCTCCAATCAGTGCCCCCCCCCCCAATCAAATCTACTAAAACATCAGGATCCCTTGCTACAGAAAACTGGGGGGCTTATATTCAAAAGCACTTATTCGTATAACAGCGATTGCTATATGGATAATTGGCCCATAGATGAATTTTCAGATGCATTATATGGATAGTGCCACTAAAATGTTTTCTGGACTGTCTTGACACTACCTATTTACTACCAGGGCAAAGCAAGGGCAGAGAAAAAAAGGCATTTTGCATAGCTACGCATTAAAGCAGTGCTCTTTAGCCAAATGCACATGCAAATTCTAAAATATGTACTTAGGGACCCTTTTACTAAGCTACATAATAAGTACAGACTGAAGATCCATCAAGCCCAGTATCCTGTTTCCAACTGTGGCAAATCCAGGTCACAAGTACCTGGCAAGATCTCAAAACAGTACAATACATTTTATGCTGCTTATTCCAGAAATAAGTAGTGGATTTTCCCAAGTCCATTTTAAAAATGGCTTATGGACTTTTCTTTTAAGAAGCTATCCAAACCTTTTTTTTAAACCCCGCTAAGCTAACTACTTTTTTTAAGATGTGGTAAAAAGGACCCTGCGCTAGTGGTGGGGGCTGTTTTTGCCACATGCTGAGGCCCTTTTTACCACAGTGGGTAAAAAGGCCAAAAAAAAAAGACTTGGCCATGCAGTAAGATTTCACTTACCGGGTGACCATGTGGGGGGAGCACTCAACACTACCCATTGAGGTGATGGTAAGGGCTCCCATGCTAACCTGTCAATAACTGGGCTGCACGATTACCGCCAGTAACTGCTGCACTAAAAAATAGGGGCCTATTTTCCCAGTACGGGAAATGGTGCGTGCTGGGGCTGGGACTACCACCAGTGCCTGCATTGGGTCAACAGTAGCTCCAGATTGGCGCTCAGTAAGCATGCGTTGGGCTTACCGCCGCTTTGTAAAAGGGCCCCTTAAATAATCTAGCTGCAGACATTTACATAGCTTAAGAGGTGCTATTTTATAAAGACACATGGAGGGGCATTTTTGAAAGGATGTCCAAGTCAGAATCGAAATGTCCATGCCAAAATACCCCAAACAGATATCCATTTCACATGTTATTTTCAAAGAGAAAATTCATCAAGCTTTCCTGTTCCATGAGATGGATGTTTGTGTCCTGGAGACATTCAACATGAACAGCCATTTTACAAACTGGAGCGTCCATATTTTGAATGGGGAAAAACAAGGGACACAGATGTCTGTATGGCAGCATTTTTAGAACAGGCCACACAGAGGTGAGGTCAAGTCTGGTGGTTAGTTCAATGGACTGTAAACCAAGGGACCCAGGTTCAAACTCCACTTTCATTCTTTTATTTTGTAATTGTGAGCCCTCCAGAAACGGAAAAATACTTACTGTACCTGAATGTACACTACTTCAATAGCCTTCAGGCTTGCAGGTGTCTTGTATATTTAGGTACAGTAAAAACTTTTCTGTTCCTGGAGGGCTCACAATAACAAAAATTAAAAGAGTTGAAGTGGGATTTGAACCCTAGACCCTTGGTTTATAACCCACTGCATTACCCACTAGGCTACTCCTCAGACTTAAATGCTGTTTTTCAAACCATGCCTATAATATCTAAGTCTGCCTGGTATCCCCTTTCTGTTTTACTTTCAGGGCAGAGGGTGGGGGACAGCACCCACTGAGGGATTAAGGACATGTCATGACTTAATCCCTCCAGCGGTCAGCACTCAATCAGAGCACCTTTTTGTACCCTGCACATTCCTGAAACAGATCTAAATAAGGATGTCTTTCCATTTAGACTTGAACATTTTTTCCCCTTTGGTAATCACCGTTGGATGTCCTAATTTTAGGCCCTCCCAAGTAACACATAGTAGATGACATCAGATAATGACCTATACGGTCCTTCCAGTCTGCCCAACAAGATAAACTCGTATGTGCTACTTTATATGTATACCTGACCTTGATTTGTCCTTGCCATTTTCAGGGCACAGACTGTAGAAGTCTGCCCAGCTTTGCTTCCCAATTACCAGTGTTGCCACCCAATCTCCACTAGGCTTCTGTCAGACGAGGGCGGACCAGGGAGGAAAGGAGGGAAGTCCGAAGACAGGCGAGAGGTGAAAGGCACTGTGAGGGCCCGGCCAAGTGGCAGACGGAGGGGGCGGGTGGAGGGGGAGGGGGAGGGGCGGTGGTGATGACCCCAGGGGGGGCAGCGGGGGCGGGGCCTCAGGGGTGCGGAGGATGGCGGGGAGGCCGGGGCTGCGGGAAGCTGTCATTTCAATGCGGGAGAGGGGAAGCGGCGGCAATCTTGGGGGGGGGCGAATTCCATAGGCACAGCTCATCTTTTTTTATCAATATATATAAATGGCGAGTGTCGTACTCACTCGCAAATGCGCAGTAGAGACCCTCTCTGCCCCGTCCCCGCGTCAATACGTGATGACGGGGGCGGAACAGAGAGGGTCTCTACTGCGCATTTGCGAGGGACACCGCCGTCGCTAACGCTCCCCCCACCCGGAGTCGCCGCCGCCACCACCCACCTTCCACCCGGTCGGGCCCTCGCTCCGCTATTGAAACAGCGAGGGCACGCAGCACACAGCTCTGCTGAGCTGCCGTCGGCCTTCCTTCTTCTTCTCTGCCTGTGTCCCACCCTTGACGACGTTACGTCACACGAGGGCGGGACACAGGCAGAGAAGAAGAAGGAAGGCCACGGCAGCTTAGCAGTAGAGCTGTGTGCTGCGTGCCCTCGCTGTTTCAATAGCAGAGCGAGGGCCCGACCGGGTGGAAGGTGGGTGGCGACGGCTCCGGGGGGGGGGCGAACTCGGAGGGGGAGCGGCAGCGGCGAACTCGGCGGCGGGGTGGGGGGTCTTTCAACCCCCCCCCTTCCTATACTAGCCCATTTTTTACGGGCTGAACGGCTAGTATATATATAGTGAAGCACGTCCGTAAAACACGTCCCTGACTAGCACTTTTTCCCCGATTTTTTTTGTAACATTTATAGACGTTTTTCATTCCCGCGCAGCCCCAACGACAGGTACAGAAAAGGTTAGTGCATCTCATTACAATAGGGTTTCTACACAATTTGCTCATCTGCATTCCGTTTTCGTTAGCTGCTACCATCATCGGAAAAAGGCTTGGAGAAGCTTTTAGTGCATGCCAGGGTTTACTACTTGCTCGTTAATGGCTCGTTAAGTTTAGTGCATCTGGCCCTGAATCCATGTTGACTCTGTCCCATTAAACCATGTGTGTTTATATGTTTGGTAATTTTATTCTTTATAATAGTTTCCACTCTTTTGCCTAGCACTTAAGTCAGGCTTACCAGTCTGTAACTTCCCAGATCAGAACCCTTTTTTAAAAATCAGCGATACATTAGCCATCCTCCAACCTGCAGGTACTACAGACAATTTTAACGACAGGTTACAGATCACTAATAGCAGATCAGCAATTTCATGTGTGAGTTCTTTCAGTACCCCAGGGGTGTATACAATCTGGTCCAGGTGATTTACTACTCTTTAACTTGTCAATTTGGCTCAGCACATCTTCCAGGTTTACCGAGATTTGTTTCAGTTCCTTCATATCGTCACTCTTGAAAGCTATTTCTGGCACAGGAAGATCTTTTACATCCTCTTCAGTAAAGACCAAAGCAAAGAATTCATTAATCTACCTACTCCTTGATGATCTGACGGTCACACTGATTCCTTCGTAGGCTTTCCACTTCTGATATACCTGAAAAATGTATTAGAATGAGTTTTTGCCTCTGCAGCAAGTTTCTTTTATATTCTCTTTTAGCCTTCTTTATCAGTGATTTGCACCTAACTTGCCAGTGCTCATGCTGATTCTTGTTTTCTTCATTTGGATCCTTTTTCCACGCTGGCTATCGTTTGATCTTCAGGAAGCAGGTAAAACCTTGGCTCTTCTCCCAAACCTTTAATGGAAGAAGCAACTAACTAGTTAGTCACATACACAAACAAGTACTAACACCAGCTGCAGATACTGTAACAGAACTTGCTTATTCATTCCTACTCTAGCTAAAATCATTTTCATGCATCTTTCTGACACCATATGCAATTTTTTGTGGTTAGTCACCCTTATTTTCAATCTAAATATTGTTATTTGATCTTATCTGTCTATATGTGTCACTTCCACTTAATGGGGGAGATGTATAATTTAATTAAACAATGATATTTATTGCAAATGATTGACTCAACACAGCCGTGTTTCGGCACTGTAGCACCTTCTTCAGGAGTCTTCCAAAGGTATATTCGATGTTTGGGTGGTTAACACACTAGAAGATAAAGCACTCACTGCACCGCCATTTGCTTGTTGAAGAGAAGGAATTGGGTATTCCTCAGTGTTGAGTCAACCATTTGCAATAAATATCATTGTTTAATTAAATTATACACCTCCCCCATTGTTTGGATAGAGCCTATCTTCCCCACCCCTCCTATGTTCCCTCCTACTTGTCTCGTGGGGATCAAGTGCACCTCCACACTTTGTGTGGTTTTTCTCTGGCTCGCCTCCACTTAACCCATATGCTGTCTACTGAGATGTTTTAATGTGTATTATGTTGATATATTATAAGTAGCATACAATGCCATAATGTGCACTATTTGAATATTTTTACTGCTGTAATTGCCTATGGCCAGATTATTGCTTACACCACCCTTGGGTGAATTTCTTCAAAAAAGTGGTAAATATATCCTAATAGATAATTTTAAAAAATATTAATAAATATTAAGAGGGTCTTTTACTAAGGTGTGCTAGCATTTTTAGCTCATGCTAAAAATCAGCTGGCACTAAACACGGAGACCCCCATAGGAATATGATGGGCATCTCAGCGTTTAGCGCCAGCTGATTTTTAGCACAAGCTAAAAATGCTAGCACACCTTAGCAAAAGACACTCTAAAAGCACTATAAACACTGCTAATATGCATGTTAAAATTCTGTGTTAACACTTGTGTGGTAAATAGACCTATAGAGAGGCATTTTTAAAAGGACTCTAAGGGCACTGTTAATGAAGCCACGCTGTAGGAGTGCAAACTTTTTAGCGTGTGCTAAAAATTAGCACACACTAATGCTAGACATACCTATAGGAATTTAAAGGGTGTCTCTATCATTAATGCACGCTAACTTTTAGTGCGCGCTAAAATGTTAGCGTGCCTACAGCGCGGCTTAGTAAACAGGACCCTAGGTGCCAAAAAGAAAAAGTCCAGTACAAAACATCCAAAACAAAAAAAAATCCTTCCATCTCCCAGCCATTTTTGAATAGGAAAAACATTGGGGTTTCCTGTTCAAAAATACATGAGAAAAACATCCTTATGCTAGAGACGTCCATCCTGAACAACCATTTTACAAACTGAAATGTTTAAATTATAAACAGAGAAAACAAGGAACAAGGACATGTCTGGCAGCATTTTAATGAAAATGGCCACAAAGGCAGTGGCGTTCCTAGGGGGGGCGGTGGGGGCGGTCCGCCCCGGGTGCACGCCGTTGGTGGGGTGCTGCGCGCGCCTGTCCTCCGTTGGTCCATGCTTCTTCTCTGCCCCGGAACAGGTTCCTGTTCCGGGGCAGAGAAGAAGCATGGAACAACAGAGGGCAGGCGCGCGCGGCACACCCCCCCCCCCCAGCGGTGTGCACCCGGCGGGGGGGGTGCCTTCGTGGGGGTGTCCTTTCACCGGGGGGGGGGGTCCGTGCTGCATCAGGGGGGGCGCTGCACCCGGGGGGCGGGGCGCATCGGCAATCCGCCCCGGGTGCCAGCCCCCCCCAGGAACGCCACTGCACAGAGGTATCCTTGAAGAATAGAGGAGTAATCTAGTGGTTAATGCAGTAAACTGTAAACCAAGGGACTTAGGTTCAAATCCCACTGTAGCTCTTTTTTTTTTTTGTAAATATGATTCCTCCAGGAACAGAAAAATATCTACTGTACCTGAATGTACACCACTTCTTCAATAGCCTTCAGGCTTGCAGGTGCCCTATATCTTTAGGTACAGTAAGTATTTTTCTGTTCCTGTAGGGAGCCCCAGAAATAAAAGAAATCCATAGTTATGGTGTGATTTGAACCTGAATCCCTTGGTTTATAGTCCACTAGGCTACTCTTCTGACCTGCTTACACCTTTTTCTCAGAATGCCATGATACCTGCAGCTGACACAGAGCCGGGTTTTCTTTTCTGGGTTCATTTCAAGGGAGAGGGAGGGGGACAGCAGTCACTAGGGTATTAAGGAGGAGTCATGCCGTAATCCCGCCAGTGGTCAGCTGCTCAATCAAACTGAAAACAGTCTAGATAAAAACATCCTTCTTTTTAGATATGGGCATTTCTTCCCATTTGAAAATCGCTTCGATGTCCTTCTTTTGGGCCTTCCCTAGTCCTGCCTAAAACATGCCCACAACACACCCCCTTACTATTTAGATGAACTGATACGTAAAATGTACAAATTTTGACTTTCCAAAATCGGGAGTTGGAAGTTATTAGCAGATGGAGGGGGTTTGTTTAGGCATTTTGAGGCATCCATCTGCTTTGAAAAAGAGCACCTTCATATCATTAAGAGTTATATTCTTAGCTTTGAGATACTATCCCCTGGATTGTATATATATGGCACCCAGATTTGCATGCCTAAATTAATTGGCTAACAAGCTGTTAATCATCTAAGTGGTTGCTAACAACCAATTGTTGAAATTAATTAGCACCCATTAGAACTTGAGTGTCCATCTGGCTGCACACTATGCTGTAAGGCAGTGCGCCTAACACCCATAGCATGTATCTCAAAAGGGGTCATGGCCATGGGTGTGTCAGGGGCATTCCAAAATGTTATGTGTGTAGTTATAGAATACTGGCTCAGTGTGCCCAACCTGGGCACCAGCATTTACACCTGGTTCAGCAGGTAGAAATCCTGGCGCAGGAATCGGCACCAAACGTGATTTGATGAAGGGTGCATGTTCTTTATAGAATCGCGCTTAGTACTGATCTTTTCCAGCACCCATTTTTGAGTGCAATTTATAGAATCTGGAGCTATGTGTATTTGAAAATGATATGAAACACTGGTAGATGCTAGCCTTCTTCCCACAGAGAAACTAGTCTTACAAAACATCATGTCTGTGTGTCTATCCCCGCATAATAACTTTTTAACTATCCATGCAATTTCATTCAAATTTCTGTCAGAGACAATCAAGTGCCCAATGACTCCTGACTCACATTTGACGTATCGTTTATCCTCATTGCTCCATAATTAGAATCCCTTTTTCATTTCCTAAAAGGAAGCAATCCAGTTTAGTTTCTTAAAGATCTCAGGAAAGTCAGAACATACTGTGATGTCAGTGGGCACTTTGAAAACCCTTCCTGCTATTTGTTAATGCCATTAGCTAGTGTCTGTGGTCAAAGAAGGGCAGTAGGCATCGTGAAATGTTTGCCCTTCTCCTTGTTTTTAATAGATTCATGGATAGATTTACTAAAACACACTATGATACTACTGCATATTAATGCTATTACTCTTAAATAGGTCCCACTGTATACATAGGACAGTTCTATAGGCACTAACACTTGTGTGCCCATTACATGCATAAGTGTTTCGAACAGTGACACTTATGTGCATAAGTATGCACATATGTGCAGAACTGCCAAAATTCCACCTAGGCCCTATTCCGTGTCTACCTACTTAACTTGCACAGTGCGTATTTTCAGGGAGGGTATACACATGGGCAGTGCTTGGAGGGAGAATGAGTGTGGCTCAAACCAGGGGCGTAGCCACGGGTGGGCCTGGGCGGGCCTGGGCCCACCCAATTTGGGCTCAGGCCCACCCAGCAATGGAGCACCCAATGGGCCTTCTTTCCCCTCCCTCCATCGGGCAGCGTGCGCCAGCCTAACTGTACAACAAAGCTGCACAGCACCGGGTCCGTCAGCATGCTGCCGCTAGCTCCTACCTTGTCATCTTTTGGCAGAGGTGTTAGTTCTGCTGCTAAATCTGCAGTGGATCCACGCGGTGCCAGGGCTGTCTCTCTGTACGCTGCTGTGACTGCTTCCTCTGCGCTAGCCCCGCCTTTTCAGAAAGAGTATTGGAAGTGAGGCGGGGCTAGCGCAGAGGAAACAGTCGCAGCAGCATACAGAGAGACAGCCCTGGCACCGCGTGGATCCGCTGCAGATTTAGCAGCAGAACGAACACTTCTGCCGAAAGATGACAAGGTAGGAGCTAGCAGCAGCATGCTGACGGACCCGGTGCCGTGCAACTTTGTTGTACAGTTAGGCTGGCGCTGCCCGACGGAGGGAGGGGAAAGAAGGCCCATTGGGTGCTGGTAGGTGGTGCCGGATTAACCTGCAGCGGTGGCTTGGGGGGGGGGGGTTCAGGGCAGTGGGTAGCCAGACAGCCAATTTTGGGGAGAGGGGGGAGAGAGAAAATTTTGTGCCCACCCACTTTGTGCTCAGGCCCACCCAAAATTGGCTGTCTGGCTACGCCACTGGCTCAAACGTACGCAGAAATGGGAGGGTGGTAAGGGAAGGTGGTAGAACTAAAGAACATGAATTGAGGTTGAGGGGGCCAACTCAGGAATAATGTCAGGAAGTACTTTTTTACTGAGAAGGTGGTAGATACCTGGAATGCCCTCCTGCGGGAAGTGGTGGCGATGAAAATGGTAACAGAATTCAAAAATGCATGGGATAAACACAAAGGAATCCTGTCTAGAAGGCATGGAACCAAACAAGCTTAGTGGTGATTAGATAGCAACACCAGTAACTGAGAAGCAAAGCCAGTGCTGGACAGACTTCTATGGTTTGTGCCCTAATCATGACTGGACAGATTCAGCTTCAGTAACTGAAGAACAAGGCCAGTGTCTGGCAGACTTCTACGGTCTGTGCCCTGAAAATGGCAAGGACAAATCAAGTATAAGTATGTTGTATCACATCATACCTTATACTATGAGTTTAACTTGTTGGGCAGACTGGATGGATCATACAGGTCTTTACCTGCTGTCATCTACTATGTTACTAACAGGGGCATTTTCGAAAGAGAAGGGCGCCCGTCTTCCGACACAAATCGGGAGATGGGCGTCCTTCTCTCAGGGTCGCCCAAATCGGCATAATTGAAAGCCGATTATAGGCATCCTCAACTGCAGTCCGTCGCGGGAACGACCAAAGTTCACAGAGGCGTAGCAAAGGCGGGACTGGGGCATGCTTAAGAGATGGGTGTCCTCGGCTGATAATGGAAAAAAAAGGGCGTCCCTGATGAGCATTTGGTCGACTTTACTTGGTCCATTTATTTTCATGACAAAGCCTCAAAAAGGTGCCAAAACTAACCAGATGACCACCAAAGGGAATCGGGGATGACCTCCCCTTACTCCCCCAGTGGTCACCAACCCCCTCCCACCCTAAAAAAAAAAATTTTTTAATTTTTTGCCAGCTTCAAATGTCATACCCAGCTCCATCACAGCAGTATGCAGGTCTCTGGAGCAGTTTTAGTGGGTGCAGTGCATTTCAGGCAGGCGGACCCAGGCCCATCCCCCCCTACCTGTTACACTTGTGCTGGTAAACGTGAGCCCTTCAAAACCCACCCAAAACCCACTGTACCCACATGTAAGTGCCCCCCTTCACCCCTTAGGGCTATGGTAGTGGTGTACAGTTGTGGGGAGTGGGGTTTTGGGCGGGTTGGGGGGCTCAGCACACAAGATAAGGGAGCTATGCACCTGGGAGCAATTTGTGAAGTCCACTGCAGTTGCCCCTAGGGTGCCCGGTTGGTGTCCTGGCATGTGAGGGGGACCAGTGCACTACGAATGCTGGCTCCTCCCATGACCAAATGCCTTGGATTTGGTCGTTTTTGAGATGGGAGTCCTCGGTTTCCATTATGGTCGAAAACTGGGGACAACCATCTCTAAAGTTGACCATCTCAACATTTAGGTCGACCATCTCTAAGGTCGACCTAAATGTTGAGATTTGGGCGTCCCCGACAGTATTATCGAAACGAAAGATGGACGCCCATCTTGTTTTGATAATACGGGTTTCCCTGCCCCTTCGCCAGACGACCTTAGAGATGGGCGCCCTTAGAGATGGTCATCCCTGTTTGATTATGCCCCTCTACATAACTTACAGAATACTGTACGTTATGCATGTATCAATGACATTTAGAAATGAGCATTTACACCAGCAGTATGGGTGGCATAAGTGCTTATCTCTAATTTTTAGGCACATATATACCCGGTTACACTGGTATGCTATGATAGAATGTGGGCACCTATGTTCCTTTATAGAATATACTCCTACTAGGTACACTTCCAGTGCCTATAATGACCTATTACAGAATTGTCCTGACTGAAAACAGTGCTTACAGTAAATAATATAATTCATGCATGTTAGTGTGTGTTAACATTGTAGCGCTTTTTAGTAAATCCAGCCCTGTTTCCAAAATTATAGTCTCATGATGATGATTATTACTATATTTACTTGCAGCAATACTCTTTAAAAAATAAAAAAAACTGATTCTCCTTCAAGAAAATGAAAGTATGTGATAGGTAATCGAGTATGTGTGAAATGGCGAAGGATCAGGAGAAATCAAATACTGCAGAAGAAAAGAGAAGGATAATGGACGAAGAGGCAGTATAAAGTGGGCAGGGCAGCAGTATTTATGAAGGGTGAATCCTAAAACATTCTAAGTGGAGTTGAGGAGTGGCCTAGTGGTTAGGGTGGTGGACTTTGGTTCTGGGGGACCAAGGAACTGAGTTCAATTCCCACTTCAGGCACAGGCAGCTCCTTGTGACTCTGGGCAAGTCACTTAACCCTCCATTGCCCTATGTAAGCCACATTGAGCCTACCATGAGTGGGAAAGCATGGGGTACAAATGCAACAAAAATAAAATAAATAAAACCACCTGGATAATCTCCCACTAAAGAACACACATACTTAGCACCTAGACAAGTAACTCAAAATTGTCCCCTCAATGTGTTAAGCCAGGAGCAAAGCTTAGGAGGTCAGACTCCCTGCTCTGTCCAACCATTTTTGCAAGGAGCCTGGCAAATATCTAAAATTTTCAAGTGACTGACTTGTTACGACAGATGATATTTGGGGAAAAAACTGAATATCTTTTCCTATTCTCCCTTTCCAGGCAAACAATAATTTGAGCAACCTGAGCACCAGGTGTTTCAGGCACAGATGGCCACAACATTACAAGAGCTCATTTTCAGCACAAACTCATTGCTTACCAATTAGGAATAGAAACTAAAAATGTCAATTACACTGAAACCATTGTCATAAAGCAAAAAGAAAGGCAATAATTCCTTTTCTACAAATGATACAATCACTAATTCACAGAGCTCCTTTGAATAGTCCCAAGTAATGCAGCACACAAAATCTTATGAAATAAGGTCAAGTGCATGACTCATTGAAACTGAATACACAAACATAACACTAATAAGGTTATCAGTCACCCAGGAAATCTGTTACGTTTATCTAATTCATCTAATTTAACGTGTTTTTTATTTATTTATTTTTACAATATTGCATTTTACAGTTTCTATATAGCATTACTTTTATCATCTAATATTCTGATTCATTTACAAAGGCATTGTTTTAATAAGAGCACTTTTCTGTCAAGGAATAATACACATGAGGCCAGATTCTATATTTAGTGCTAAAAAAGTTAGACGTGGTTTATAGAACACTCATAGGGCAGTCCACATGACTAAAATTTACGTGCAGCCATTTACACCAATGAAAAGCTGGTGTAAATGCCCACATCTAACTTTAGGCACAGAATGGGTTATTCTATAACACTGCATATAAATTTTAGGAAAGCCCACAGCCTGCCCATGCTCCTCTTATGGCTATGCCCATTTTTGAGCTAAACGTGGTAGAACTTATGCAGACAACTTTATAGAATATGCGTAGCAAGTAGTGAATATAAATTCTAATTAGTACCAATTAGTGTCAATACTTGGTTGATAACATCCAATTATCAGCGCTGATTGGCTTGTTAACCATTTGAGTTGCACGCGCAAATCAGAATACGCCCAGATTTGCGCTCACAACTCTAGTCGTGCTATATAGAATTTGAGGGATGGTGTATGTTAAGCTAGGAAAACTGCTTGCCTTGGTTGCAACTTGCTTTCATGTTGGCCTAAAAAAAGAAGGTTTGCCTCTGTGATAAACGTTTGTGAGTGATTCACTTATTTTACTATATAAACATAATAGAAGAAATTGACCCATACACAGGACTATCATTTAGTCCAGAATGGATTTAGAAAAACTAAATGAGAGTTTCTGACTAGCTTTTGCCTGGTCATATGCTCCATTTCCTAGTTGCATGAGTCATGTCCTGTACAGACTGCTCCCACAGTTTATCTCTGTTTGTGAAAATGCTGACTATTCTGCATTAATTGGCTGCTTTCTCCATCTAAGAGGTAGTAGGAGAAAAAATGGCATCAGCCAGTTATTTGTGTCCAGACGTGCCAGCTTCTCCAGAGACTCAGTAAGTTGCTTGCATAATTGCACCAAGTGCCAGTGTACTCAGAAGCAGAGATGATGAGAGAATTGGCCTCTTGTCCAATTGGGATTATCGATTGCACTTCAATGGATTTGGCTCATCCAAGGCTCTAGGCAACTATCTTCCAGAATCATATGCACTGCCACAGACTAACACACCAAATTCTATGTGGTACCCAAAGTTAGATGTACAATTGGATGCACAGTTACAGAATAGGGTCAGTTGCGCGCATAATATAATTAACCAATTGGCACTAGTTTGGCAAAATATACCAACAACTGACATTAACAAACACTAATTGGTACTAGTTTGGCAAAATATACCAACAACTAGCATTAATTGGCACTAGTTTGGCTAAATTTACCAACAATTGGCATTAATAAACACTAATTGGCACGTTTGGCAAAATATACCAACAATTGGCATTAACACTAATTGGCACGTTTGGCAAAATATACCAACAATTGGCATTAACATTAACACTAACTGGCACATTTGGCAAAATATACCAACAATTGGCATTAACAAACACTAACTGGCACATTTGGCAAAATATACCAACAATTGGCATTAACAAACACTAATTGGCACGTTTGGCAAAATATACCAACAACTAGCATTAATTGGCACTAGTTTGGCTAAATTTACCAACAATTGGCATTAGCAAACACTAATTGGCACTAGTTTGGCCAAATATACCAACAACTAACATTAACAAACACTAATTGGCACTAGTTTGGCAAAATATACCAGCAATTGGCATTAACAAACACTAATTGGCACTAGTTTGGCAAAATATACCAACAACTAGCATTAACAAACAAACACTAATTGGCACTAGTTTGGCAAAATATACCAACAACTGGCATTAACAAACACTAATTTGAACTAATTTGGCAAAATATACCAGCAATTGGCATTAACAAACACTAATTGGCACTAGTTTGGCAAAATATACCAACAACTAGCATTAATTGGCACTAGTTTGGCTAAATTTACCAACAATTGGCATTAACAAACACTAATTGGCACTAGTTTGGCCAAATATACCAACAACTAGCATTAACAAACAAACACTAATTGGCACTAGTTTGGCAAAATATACCAACAACTGGCATTAACACTAATTGGCACTAGTTTGGCAAAATATACCAACAACTGGCATTAACAAACACTAATTGGCATTAGTTTGGCAAAATATATCAACAACTAGCATTAATTGGCACTAGTTTGGCTAAATTTACCAACAATTGGCATTAACAAACACTAATTGGCACTAGTTTGGCAAAATATATCAACAACTAGCATTAATTGGCATTAGTTTGGCTAAATTTACTAAGAATTGGCATTAACACTAATTGGCACTATTTTGGCAAAATATACCAACAACTGGCATTAACACTAATTGGCATTAGTTTGGAAAAATATACCAACAATTGGCATTAACAAACACAAATTGGCACTAGTTTGGCAAAATATATCAACAACTAGCATTAATTGGCACTAGTTTGGCAAAATGTACCAACAATTGGCATTAACAAACACTAATTGGCACTAGTTTGGCTAAATTTACCAACAATTGGCATTAACAAACACTAATTGGCACTAGTTTGGCAAAATATATCAACAACTAGCATTAATTGGCACTATTTTGGCAAAATATACCAACAACTGGCATTAACAAACACTAATTGGCATTAGTTTGGAAAAATATACCAACAATTGGCATTAACACTAATTGGCACTAGTTTGGCAAAATATATCAACAACTAGTATTAATTGGCACTAGTTTGGCTAAATTTACCAACAATTGGCATTAACAAATACTAATTGGCACTAGTTTGGCAAAATATATCAACAACTAGCATTAATTGGCACTATTTTGGCAAAATATACCAACAACTGGCATTAACAAACACTAATTGGCATTAGTTTGGAAAAATATACCAACAATTGGCATTAACACTAATTGGCACTAGTTTGGCAAAATATATCAACAACTAGCATTAATTGGCACTATTTTGGCAAAATATACCAACAACTGGCATTAACAAACACTAATTGGCATTAGTTTGGAAAAATATACCAACAATTGGCATTAACACTAATTGGCACTAGTTTGGCAAAATATATCAACAACTAGTATTAATTGGCACTAGTTTGGCTAAATTTACTAACAATTGGCATTAACAAACACTAATTGGCACTAGTTTGGCAAAATATATCAACAACTAGCATTAATTGGCACTATTTTGGCAAAATATACCAACAACTGGCATTAACAAACACTAATTGGCATTAGTTTGGAAAAATATACCAACAATTGGCATTAACACTAATTGGCACTAGTTTGGCAAAATATATCAACAACTAGCATTAATTGGCACTAGTTTGGCTAAATTTACCAACAATTGGCATTAACAAACACTAATTGGCACTAGTTTGGCAAAATATACCAACAATTGGCATTAACACTAATTGGCACTAGTTTGGCAAAATTTACCAACAATTGGCATTAACAAACACTAATTGGCACTAGTTTGGCTAAATTTACTAACAATTGGCATTAACACTAATTGGCACTAGTTTGGCAAAATATATCAACAACTAGCATTAATTGGCACTAGTTTGGCAAAATTTACCAACAATTGGCATTAACACTAATTGGCACTAGTTTGGCAAAATTTACCAACAATTGGCATTAACAAACACTAATTGGCACTAGTTTGGCAAAATATACCAACAATTGGCATTAACACTAATTGGCACTAGTTTGGCAAAATATACCAACAACTGGCATTAACAAACACTAATTGGCTCTAGTTTGGCAAAATATACCAACAATTATCATTGATTGCCACTAGTTTGGCAAAATATACCAACAACTGGCATTAACAAACACTAATTGGCACTAGTTTGGCAAAATATACCAACAATTGGCATTAACAAACACTAATTTGCACTAGTTTACTGTTTCACGTGTAACAGACATACACCCCTATTCTACATACAGCATAACTAACTTCTCTCACGCGCAAATGCAAAGGGAGCATTAAGGTGGGAAAGGCATGGACATGTCAGAGGTGTTCTGACTATGTTGCATGTGCTTTATAGAATAGTAGAGTTAATGTGACCAACTGCCGCGTTTAAGTGCCATCCTTTACACTAGCGGTAGACATGGCATAAGTGGTTACGGCTAAAGTTTGGTGCGTAAATGCAGGCTTACACTAGTATTCTATATGAGATTGGGCATGCAACTCTGCCATTATAGAATACTAGCTTAGTACCCAGTGTTTTGGCACCTAACCTTTAGGGACCTATATTGAATTTATCCCTTTGTGCAAGGTCTATTGTGAACTCCATGCAGTGGTAAACAAGGTAGTAGCTAGGTTTTCTGGCTCCCATTATTTGGAGTAAAATAAATAATTCATTGACCCCAGCAATACCTATAGTATCCTTATACACCTGTACAGTAGAAGTGACTTCTCCATAAATAGACACTATCCAGCCTCTTAACTTGGACTCACAGAATCGCTCCTTACTTCTTTAACAGCCCTATCTTTTTAACTAGGACTACTGAATGTGTGTCCTAAAATTAAATGGATAACTTTATGTATTTAAAAGTTAGGACTGCTATTTGTATGGTCCTCCTAGATGAATAAATTTATCTGGATGGCAGCTGAATGTCTCTGCTAAAGGGATGAATTTAGACCCTGCCCCTAATATGCCCATGGCCAATTTTTTTGCATTAAACAGATCAATTTTGGACATGTGAAGGTGTCTTTTCAAAGCACTTAGACTTACAAAGTTACGGGGAGGGGCAATTTCAATAGTGCGTCTAAGTCTGACTTTGGACGTTTTGTGCTAAACGTACCAAATTCAAATAGGAAATATACCTATTTTCGAAAAAAGAAAAATTCTGTCTTTTTTTTTTTTTAAATACCATTTTTCAACAAGTTCGCTTATCTGTTTAGGCCATTTTCAAAAAAAACACAAGTTAAAAATGCACAAAATCAATTCACTGGGATGTGGGACGGGCCAGCATTTTTAGTAGACTGGCCCAACACAAAACAAGCAGTAGTACCCCCCTAGCAAAAATGTATAACCAAACAAGAAGTAGCAGGAGGTAGACCAAATGTGTTTCCAACAAGTAGGTTTATTAAAACAAACTCGATGCAATCCTGCATTTGGGCACTAAACGCCTGCCTCAGGAGTCCAAGAATTTATCTTTGTAAAAGGCAACATAAATATATACATATGTAAATGAAATATGTTAAAAATACAAATTAATATAACAACATGCAATAACATATACTCAAAATATATCAAACAAGAATAAAATAGACTGTACAGGTGTAACAGTAAAATGGATGGTGTTAAAAATGAGTTAACATTAATTGGAAGAGAATACAATTCTATAAAATAAATATACTTCTCAGAAGTGCTAAGTTCTGTTACATACCAGCCATTGATGACGAGCTCTAAAAATACTCAGGCTAAGAAATCCAAATATCAAAAGTAAAAACTCGGATCACTACATGTATACAAATGGAAAATGAACAATAAAAAGATGAATGATAAACGTATCACACAAAAAGGATCATGATAAATGATAACACATCAAAGGATCACAGAACGGTGAGAACACAGCAAAAATAGACTAAATCATAAAGCAATTAAAAATAAGATAATACAAAAAGCAAAAAATGAAAAATACAGCATTTACGAGAGAAGAAAATTGGATGCAAATGATATGCATTAATAAAATAGAGAGAAAGCATCAAAAAATCAAATCTAATAGAAAACATGGTAAAATCTAACAACACATGAAGAAATCACAGCTAATATATTAAAACAGATAAACAGACGCTGTGAACAAATAAAATATAGTGACACTGAAAAAACATATCCAAAAAACTTTTTTTACGGCTATGTTTATGAAAGATACAATAACAACTGAAAAATGGCACAACCTTGCTAGTAATCTTAAAACCATGTGAGAATAAAAGATACATTGTGAAAATAAAACAGTGAATACATAAGGAACCAACATGCAAAATGAAGAAATGCTAATGGTACAAGAGAAAGACAACAAAATAAAGACGCGTTAGTGGTGCATAAGAAAGGAAACAAGGTGAAAAACAACAGTAATTGACCCCATGAAGCATGTGGGGCAAAAAAAATGCCACAAGTAACAGCATAAAGCGCAATGTAAAATATGCAGCAAAAGCAATGTGGAGTGCATAAAGTTACAATGGCAACATGTGATAGACAAAATAAGATCTTAGAAAATGTGTTCAAAAAAACATAAAAATGGCAACCATAAAAAGTAAAGGTGTATGAACTAATACGCTGAAAGAACAACTGCGGTACTATGTAAGCCACATTGAGCCCTGCAAATAGGTGGGAAAATGTGGGATACAAATGTAACAAATAAATAAACTACGCGCAAAAAATACAGAACATCAATGCTAGGGTTCACTGAGCCATCAGTGCAGCTGGACGAGTGCCAGTGCTAACACAGCCCACCCACTTTGAATGGGCCATGTAGGCAATGCCACACAGAAGCCGCTAGCACGACCCAGTAAACAGACCCCCAACTGTGGCATAAAACATTTGAAAAGTGATACCAACATTATGTAGACTATAAAATCAAGTGAATAAAGATAAAGTGAAAAAGATATATATTTACAAAACTGTATAAATCAAAGAATATCATCATGTGAAATGGGCTAATCGCGAAGTATATCCCCAAGAGACAAAGTAAAACTTGTGAGAGTGCAGTGTTAAAATATATAAAGATGAAAGTAATTATGAATGGCTGTGAAAATTGGTGCAAAAATGACACAACGAATAATAAAAAATGAACCAAACCTCTTTTAAAAAGAAAACTGGTATCCAAAAAAAAAAAGCCTCGTTTGGGAACAGGAAGAATGAAAGATGCCAAGTCTCAAGGAAAACAAATCCAAGTCTCATTTTGGAAAAGATGCAAAATACAACAAAAGTAAATGCAAGCCGCGTTTGGAGACAAGGCAAAGTAAACAGCCAGCACTCCTGTGTGAAGAGCATGAAGTGTCAGATTTCAGTCAGAAAAAATTACAAGTCAGAAAAAAAATTAAAATAGTAGAAACAGAACACAGGGTAAAAAACATTAAAAAACATAAAAAATAAAAAAATACTAAATAGCGAAGCAAGAACACAGAGTAAAAACCATCAAAGTTGCCAAAGCATATAGCGAACTAACATAACAGGTATAATATATATGCTATTATAGAAAAAGGAGTAGAATCTGAGAACTCAATAAAATGCTATGGGCCCTGTTTACTAAGGTATGCTAGTATTTTTAGTGCTCGCTAAAAGTTATCATATGCTAATGCTAGAGAGACCCATATATTCCTATGGGTGTCCTTAGCATTAGCGTGTCTATAGCATTCTTCCTTAATTAACAACACACTTTCCCATTACAAACACTTCTCCCACTTCCCTACCTCTACCACCCTCCTCCCTTACCCAGTTTACTTACCCACATCTAACTGACCACTTCTTTATACACTATATTACAATTATTATCCATTCTATGTTACTTTGTAAACCTATTATACTATGTAAGCCGCATTGAACCTGCTAATAAGTGGGAAAGCATGGGGTATAAGTGTTACAAATAAATAAATAAATAGCGCAGCTTAGTAAACAGGGCCCTATCACCCAGATTCTATACAGTGCGCCTAGAGATCAGCACTGAAATCGGCGCAGATTCTATAACAGTGCACATAATTTAACAAGCTTAACAAGCTAATGAGCACTGATAACAGCACTTAACAAGCAATAATGACCACTAACTGACACTGATTAGAATTTAGGTGCACAACTCACTAAGAGGGGCATAATCGACCAGAAACGCCTATCTCCATGGGCGTTAATCTCCGAGAACGGGTCCGTGAAGGGGCGGAGTGAACCGTATTTTTTAAAAAAAATAGACGCCCATGCTTTATTCGCCAAGGTGTGAGCTGGGCGTTTTTGCTTTTCACCGATAATGGAAAATGAAATCGCCCAGCTCAAAAACGAATAAATGCAAGGCATTTGTTCGTGGGAGGGGCCAGGATTCATAGTGCACTGGTCCCCCTCACATGCCAGGACACCAACCGGGCACCCTAGGGGGCACTTTTACAAAAACAAAAAAAAAGGTAAAAGAGCTCCCAGGTGCATAGCACCCTTCCCTTGGGTGTTGAGCCCCCCAAATCCCCCTCAAAACCCACTGCCCACAAGTCTACACCAGTACTATAGCCCTAAGCGGTGAAGGGGGGCACCTACATGTGGGTACAGGGGGTTTGGGGGGGGGTTGGACGACTAGTAGCATTAAGCAGCACAATTGTAACAGGTAGGGGGGGGATGGGCCTGGGTCCACCTGCCTGACGTCCACTGCACCCCCTAACAACTGTTCCAGGGACCTGCATACTGCTGCTTGGGAGGAGGGTATGACATTTGAGGGTGAAAGTAAAAAGTTGTGAAACATCATTTGTTGTGGTGGGAGGGGGTTAGTGACCACTGGGGGAGTCAGGGGAGGTCATCCCCGACTCCCTCTGGGGGTCATCTGGTCATTTAGGGCACTTTTTGGGGCCTTATTCGTCAAAAAACAGGGTCCAGGAAAAGTGCCCTAAATTCTAGCTACAAACGCATCCATTATCGGCGAAGGGCGCCCATCTCTGTTCGGGTGATAACCACGCCCCAGTTCCGCCTTCACCACGCCTCCGACACTCCCCCGTCAACTTTGTCCGCATCCGCGACGGAGTGCAGTTGAAAGCGTCCAAAGTTCGGCTTTCGATTATGCCGCTTTATTTGTTTTTGTGAGAAGAACGCCCATCTCCCGATTTAGGTCGGAACTTGGGCGTTATTCTCGTTCGATTATAAGCAGGTAAGTGTATTCTGCATTGATGTGCGCCAAACTTCTAACATACACAGGCAAAAAGGGGCGTGGTTATGGGCAAGGAAAATATTTTTTAAAAAGAAGGCAGTATACAAAATTATATTGTAAAAAAATCTTTTGGTTTGCGCTTCATTCATGGCATCTTTGAATCAGTCAACCATGCTACCGCCTGTACTTTCCCTTCCAGAAACTTACTTTTGTTCGAATTGTAATTCTTTTCCCTACTCCTGTTAGTCCTAGGTTCCACATGTTGTGTTGATACTCATTTGTCTTGTTTCCACTCCCCTTATAGCTTTTTATTTACATAAAGACCATATGTTCAGGGCCGCGCCTAGGGTCTCTGGCGCCCCCTGCAGACTATCAGTTGGCGCCCCCCCTGCACACTATCAGTTGGCGGCGGCAGCGGCAGCTCCCCCCCCCCCCCCCCCCCCCCCCCCCCCCCCCCCCCCCCCCCCCCCCCGTGAAAATGATCGCTCACCACTTGCCACACTGACAGGAATTGTCAGCAATATTCTTAGAAACAAACTGCTATACATTGCAAAATAAGATAGCAGATGTAAATTCTCAAAGTGGACATATTCCAAACACTAAAATGAAAATAAAATGATTTTTTTCTATCTTTGTTGTCTGGTGACTTAACTCGGTTTCCAGGGCTTCCTTTCCATTTATTTCTTTCCTTTCCTCCTTTCTTCTTCATTTCTGGTCCTCAGCTTCTGCCTATTTTCTTCATCTATGTGCAGTTTTTCTCCTCTCTTCCTTTTCCCTCATTTTCTCCTCTCTTCCTTTTCCCTCATTTCATCTCCTTCATCTCCCTTCCCTCCCCTCTATGTCCAGCAATTTCTCCTCTCTCCCTGAGCCCTGCCCTCCCATCCATGCTCCTCTGTCCCCTGCCCCCTCCATTCATCCCTATCCAGCAATTCCCCTCTCTCCCTGAGCCCTGCAATCCATATCCATCCATGCCCATCTGTCCCCTGCCCCCTCCATTCATCCCTATCCACAATTCCCCTCTCTCCCTGAGCCCTGCCCTCCCAATCCATGCCCATCCATGCTCCTCTGTCCCCTGCCCCCTCCATTCATCCTTTTCCAGCAATTCCCCTCTCTCCCTGAGCCCTGCCCTGCAATCCATGCCCATCCATGCTCCTCTGTCCCCTGCCCCCTCCATTCATCCTTTTCCAGCAATTCCCCTCTCTCCCTGACCCTCCCATCCATGCTCCTCTGTCACCCTCCATTAATCCCTATCCAGCAATTCCCCCTCTCTCCCTTCCATGACCCCCCCTCGCATCCATGCTCCTCTCTCTCCTCTCGCTCCCATGTCCCATCATGTCCCAGTTGGCCTGGCCTGGCCCGCCCTCTTCTCCCCTCCCCCTTCGCATCCATGCAC
This sequence comes from Microcaecilia unicolor, assembly GCF_901765095.1. Classification (NCBI taxonomy): domain Eukaryota; kingdom Metazoa; phylum Chordata; class Amphibia; order Gymnophiona; family Siphonopidae; genus Microcaecilia; species Microcaecilia unicolor. The sequence goes on from NC_044031.1 coordinate 276,542,581, forward strand.
TCGTCTCTCCCCTGCCCTCCCGCTCCCATTGTTCAACTGCCCGCCCTCTTCTCTCCCCCCAACATCCCTTTTCTTTTTTTTTCTTTTTAAATTTACCTCCGTGGCGGTTCCGGCAGCGCAGCATCAGTGAAGGAGGCGGTGCTCCCGACGTCTCTAGCCTTCCCTTCGCTGTGTTCCACCTTCTTCTGACGTCAAGGAAATGACGTCAGAAGAAGGCGGAACACAGCGAAGGGAAGGCTAGAGACGTCAGGAGCGCCGCCTCCTTCACTGACGCTGCGCTGCCGGAACCGCCACGGAGGTAAATTTAAAAAGGAAAAAAAAAAAGAAATGGGATGTTGGGGGGGGAGAAGAGGGCGGGCAGTTGAACAATGGGAGCGGGAGGGCGAGCGAGGTGAGCATGGTGCGGCGGCGCCCCCCAGAGGGAGGCGCCCCCCTGCCATGCTTACCTCGCTTACCATGTTGGCACGGCCCTGCATATGTCCTCTCCAATCTGCCCATCCATGCCATCTGCTCTCCCTACCACTCCCTTAGAGATCCTATGCAAATGTCCCAAGCTCTCTTGAATTCAGATACTGTTTTTGTCTCCACCACTTCCACCGGGAGGCCATTCCACCACTTTTTCTATGAAGTATTTCCTCAGGTTACTTCTGAGTCTATCCCCTTTCACCTTCATCCTATGCCCCCTAGTTCCAGAGCTTCCTTTCAATCGGAAGAGACTCGCCTCCTGTGCATTTATGCCGCATAGTATTTAAATGTCTCTATCATATCTCCCCTCTCGTGCCTTTCTTCCAAAGTATACATATTGAAATCTTTAAGTCTGCACCCATATGCTTTATGACGAAGACTACTGACTATTTAGTAGTCATCCTCTAGATCGACTTAATCCTGTTTATATCTTTTTGAAGGTGCGTCTCCAGAATTGTACACAATATTCTAAATGAGATCTCACCAGAGCCTTATACAGGGGCATCAGCACCTCCTTATTCCTAAGCTGCTTAGATTTCTGCTTGAAAGTTTTGTGCTATATCAAATAAACTGAACCTGAACCTGACAACTGCTGGAAAATCAAGTCAGAGCAAATGATGGTCCATTGAGAAGGATGAAACAGGTAGTAGAGTGGAAGGAGGAAGAACTCTGCGCCAAAACCTTTTTTTAGGTGTAACAGAAAGCAAGGAGAAAGCAACCCAACCAGAAAGATGAGACTGCTGTCATTTTGGATCCTTCCATGATCCAAAAGTTGGTTTTAATTTTATGACTTTACTGCCCATTACAATCAAGCTTTTCATAAGCCATTTGTATTACTACTACTAGGAGAGTGTTTCCCAAACCTGCATGCAAATCCCTCATGAATATTCATTGTAAATATCCTGAAAATCTGACTGGCTGGCTCCAGGACCAAGTTTGGGAACCACTGTACCAGGACATGACAACTATAATGTGTTTGTTTCCCTTGTCCTCATACTACTACTACTACTACTTAACATTTCTAGAGCGCTACTAGGGTTACGCAGCGCTGTACAATTTAACAAAGAGAGACAGTCCCTGCTTAAACAGCTTACAATCTAATAGACAAGTGAACGGTCGGTCCGATAGGGGCAATCAAATTGGGGCAGTCTGGATTCACTGAACGGTAAGGGTTAGGTGCCGAACGCAGCATTGAAGAAGTGGGCTTTAAGCAAAGACTTGAAGACGGGCAGGGAGGGGGCTTGGCATAAGGGCTCAGGAAGGTTGTTCCAAGCATAGGGTGAGGCGAGGCAGAATGAGCGGAGCCTGGAGTTGGCGGTGGTGGAGAAGAGTACTGAGAGGAGGGATTTATCCTGTGAATGGAGGTTACGGGCGGGAACGTAAGGGGAACCCTTTTGCAGAGCGCCGGTAAGCCCAACGTGAGCTTACCGCTCACTCTTCTGGGACTACTGCCAGCCCAACGCAGCTGCCGGCGGTAGTCCCACCCAGATCGCGTGCCATTTCCAGGGGAAAAACAAAACCCCCCAGAAATGGCTTGCTTGGCAGTAACCCGCAAGTATTGCCGTGTGCTGCCTGGTTACTACCGGGTTAGTGTGCTAGCCTTTATTGTCATCTCAGTGAGTGGCGGTAAGGGCTCCCCGTCACATGGCCATGCAGTGAGAGTTCTATTACCGCATGGCCATGTGTGCCTGGGGTCTTTTTACCCTCTGTGGTAAAAAGGGTCCTGGCACATGGGAAAAACAGCCCCGGCACTAGCAGCTTGGTAAAAGGACCCCATAGTGTTGTTTAGATTCATCTTCTTTCCATATATTTAAGTACATAAGTAATGCCACGCTGGGAAAAGACCAAGGGTCCATCGAGCCCAGCATCCTGTCCATGACCTTCAGCCAATCCAGGTCAAGGGCACCTGGCAAGCTTTCCAAACGTACAAACATTCTATACATGTTATTCCTGGAATTGTGGATTTTTCCCAAGTCCATTTAGTAGTGGTTTATGGACTTGTCCTATAGGAAACCGTCTAACCCCTTTTTAAACTCTGTCAAGCTAACCGCCTTCACCACGTTCTCCGGCAATGAATTCCAGAGTTTAATTATGCGTTGGGTGAAGAAACATTTTCTGCGATTTGTTTTAAATTTACTACACTGTAGTTTCATCGCATGCCCCCTAGTTCTAGTATTTTTGGAAAGCGTGAACAGATGCTTCCCATCCACCTGTTCCACTCCACTCATTATTTTATATACCTCTATCATGTCTCCCCTCAGCCGTCTCTTCTCCAAGCTAAAAAGCCCTATCCTCCTTAGTCTTTCTTCATAGGTAAGTCGTCCCATCCCCGCTATCATTTTAGTCGCCCTTCGCTGCACCTTTTCCAATTCTACTATATCTTTCTTGAGATGCGGCGACCAGAACTGAACACAATACTCAAGGTGCGGTCGCACCATGGAGCGATACAACAGCATTATAACATCCTCACACCTGTTTTTCATACCTTTCCTAATAATACCCAACATTCTATTCGCTTTCCTAGCCGCAGCAGCACACTGAGCAGAAGGTTTCAGTGCATTATCGATGACGACACCCAGATCCCTTTCTTGGTCCGTAACTCCTAACGTGGAACCTTGCATGACGCAGCTATAATTTGGGTTCTTTTTTCCCACATGCATCACCTTGCACTTGCTCACATTAAACGTCATCTGCCATTCAGACGCCCAGTCTCCCAGTCTCGTAAGGTCCTTCTGTAATTTTTCACAATCCTGTTGCGAGTTAACGACTTTGAATAACTTTGTGTCATTCCTTTCTGGTATTATCATAATGTGGTGTCCTTTGAATATGTTTTCATCTAGGAAAGGTATGAAAAGAACTGCTGTGCTGACAGATGCTGGAAATAATTTCAGCATTTTAGAGTGGAGGAGAAGGCTAGTGGCTAAAGCTGCTGGATGCAAGCCAGGGTTCAAATCTTGCTGATGCTCCTTGTGACCTTGGGTAAGTCATTTCATGTTCAAAATTAGATTGTGATCTTTCTGGGGACAGGGAAATACCTGATTCATTTTGAGCTACTAGTAAAAAGGAATGAGTTAAATTTAAATATTAACATTCATACTGCTAACAAAAAAAAGCATATCTATCTTATTTTCTATATCATTTCATGCCAGTAAGCTTGGAAAATCATATTGGCAATTATGCAGGTGTTAGCAATATAACTGAAATATTATGGATTGGTCTGGAGAGGTCTCTTTGTTACTGCACTTTCCACACCTACCCACCTGACATTTCCTTCTGTTGTGTAATTTACTCTGACGCCAAGAAGACAAATCTATTAATTCTTCATTAACCTAACCAGATGTTTCTGTTGTGAGAACTCAGTTCACAAAAGGAAACGTGGATGCTTCTATTTGTCTTGAATTCTTTAAATGTCTTTAATGTAAACCTCAGCAAAATCAACAGCTAAAGAATTCAGCTTCAATATTAAATATGATATGCTTGATGTGACATGATTACAATTCTGGCCTCCCAAGCCAGGTTAGAAGTGTGAATAATTTGTGGAATTATGCTTATTGACCTGTAGTGTTTCCCATTCCCTCCTTTTCACTGCTTGATTCCTGTTTTCTATATCTATGTTTTTCATTTATTTTGATTTTGCTCACACCTTTTTCAGTAGTAGTTCAAGGCGAGTTATATTCAGGTACACTGGGTATCTGTTCCTAAAAAGCCTCACAATCTAGCGTTTGTTTGTTGTACCTGAGGCAAGAGAGGGTTTTGCCCAAGGTCACAAGGAAGAGCAGTGGGAGTTGAACTGGCTATCTCTGGATGTCCAGACCAGTGCACTAACCACTAGGCCATTCCTCCACTCCTTCTTTTTTGATGTGAGTCTGACTTAAGGCTTTCTTTTCCCATTCTGTGTCTAGGGAGAAAAAAAAATAGCATTCAAACCTTTATCCTGTTAGATTATGTGATGTTTGTCCTTCATTGTCTTCTGTGTCTTCCTGTCTGCCCAACACCAGTCTCTTTCTCCATCTTTTGATACAAACCCGGTTCTTCTATTTGATTTCTTCTCACAGGCTACCATCACAGTGTTTACCCACAGATCTGAAATGACTTTGCACTGTTCTGCTGAAACAAGAGCTATGATCAACACAGCAGCACAGTTGAGAATGTTATAGGCTTCATAAAAACAATCATATTGGCTATAAAATGGTAGGTGGTCATAACTGCTTCACCTTGTGCATCATAGCCTGTCTTGTCTGAATGCTGAAAACAAATTATAGATAATTTCTTTTGTTTCATTGTTTCACAAAATAATGTTAAAATGGCTAGTCCCACTACTGCAACTTGACAGAACTCCAAGGCTATAAAGGGAAAATACAATTTGGAAGATGAGATTGCTTGCAGTTCAGACAAGTTTAGACTATTATGGATAATAGTCTAAACAAGTAGGGAAAGCATGCAGAGCATGGCATGTAATTTTCCAAACTCTGTGTGTGTTTATCATGTATCTGTGTTGTCTTGGGAGTAGAAAGGGATTGGATTGTTTGAATGTCACAACTAGTGGCGTAGCTGTGTGAGGTCATGGGGGCCTGGGTCCCCCAAAGTTGCTCTGGGCCCCTGGTTTGGCTGGCAGGGGTTCCCAACCCCCGCCAGCTGAAGCCTTCATCCAGGGATGGTCTCCGGCGCTACCGCATTGCCTGCTCTGCTCTCTCTTCCCCTCACATCTGGCACGCTCCTTTTAGTGATATTCAGTTTCACTAAAAGGAGCGGCGTGCCAGACATGAGGGGAAGAGAGAGCAGGGCAGGCAATGTGGTGGCGCTGAAGACCAGAGCTGGATGAAGGATTCAGTTGGCGGGGGTTGGGGACCCCCCCCCCCAGTCAAGGTATTTATGACAGCGGTGCTTCAGTTGGTGGGGTTGGGGACCCCTGCCAGCCAAGATGTACAGCAGCGGCAGTAAGTGGGAAGCAGCAGGGTGACGAGGTAGCAGAGGGGGGGGGCGGCGAGGTGGTGGACCCAAATGTGCCCCCCCACCTTAGGCTCTGGACCCTCCCACCTCGAGATCTGGCTATGTCCCTGGGCACAACATCTAAACATTCTATTGGTTTGGAGTAATAAAATAAAATCAATTGTGAGCCTGCAAAGAGGTGGGATAATGTGGGATACAAATGCAATAAATAAATAAATAAATAAAATATATCTCACCACTGGATGATACTGTCAACAGATTTCAAAGAATAGATTTTACAGCATAATCACAGGGTGTCACTGTCCCAAGGCAACAGGTATTGCTATTCTGCTCTACCACTAGGCAGCTATCCACATAGCAACTAGTGGCTACATGCTTCAGCCACTAGGTGGCACTATACATAGCTATTATTTAAAAAGTTATATGTTTCAGTAACTAGGTTCCACAGTAAAATTTACAACAAACAAACTGAGACACCTGAATCACAAAGATCCAACCCAGAAGTGTAAGGGAGAAGCAGCAAAAGGAAGGTGTGTGGTAGAGAACGAACACAAAGTATGCCTCATGGAATTATTTCCAGTTCCTTGGTGTATGTATATGTGTTTGTGTCTGTGGATGTGTGTGTGTGTGTATGAGTTTGTGCTTTGTTTTTATTTATGTGGGTGTATATTTATGTGTGAATATGCTTGTATCTGTGTTTTGTTTGCATGTTGGGCTTCTGAGTTTAGGTTTTACCCAATAAAAACTAACCAAACACTCCTCATCCAGAAAAAAAATAGGTGTTTATTGAATTTACACCAGAAAAAAAATCCACTCCCCATAAGAACATAAGAGTAGCCATACTGGGTCAGACCAGTGGTCCATCTAGCCCAGTATCCTGTTTTCTAAACAATGACCAAGCCAGGTCACAAGTACCTGGCAGAAACCCAAATTGTGGCAACACTCCATACTACAAATCTCAGGGCAAGCAGTTGCTTGCCATGTCTGTCTCAATAGCAGACTATGGACTTTTCCTCCAGGAATTTGTCCAAACCTTTTTTAAACCCAGATACACTAACCGCTGTTTCCACATCCTCCAGCAAAGAGTTCCAGAGCTTAACTATTCGTTGAGTGAAAAAATATTTCCACCTATTTGTTTTATAAGTATTTCCATGTAACTTCCTAAAGCGTCCCCTAGTCTTTGTACTTTTGGAATGAGTAAAAAATTGATTTACTTCTACTCATTCTACACCACTCAGGATTTTATAGACCTCAATCATATCTCCCCTCATCCAACTCTTTTCCAAGCTGAAGAGCCTTAGCCTCTTTAACCTTTCCTCATACCAAAGGAGTTCCATTCCCTTTATCATTGACCTTACCTTATCACAACTTCACCTTGCATTTGTATACACCGGAGTCTGCAACTGCTCTCCGGCACTATGTAAGCCACATTGAACCTACTAAGAGGTGGGAAAATGTGAGGTACAAATGTAACAAATAACAATATGTAATGTGTGTTTGTGTGTCTATGGTTGTATCTGTTGGTGTGTGTATTTGTGTATCTATATGAAGGATATACTGTATATGTGGGGAGGTATAAGTGTGTGTGTGTGTGCGCACACGTGTATGTGTGTGAGTGTTAACTCTGTGTGCGTCTGATGAGAAGAGTAGAGAAGAAGAAGTCTGAGAGGAGAAATACCCTAACTGCCATGTTTCAATGTATCAAACCTTCTTTGCTGCAGAACCTGGAACTACTCCCCCAGAAATTCATTAGGCCATATTTTGAGGAGAAGGGAGTCTTTATTCCTTTGGAAACCCTGGTCTGATCTGGTCTATTTACAAACTCAGGAGTCCTTTTACAGATCGGCATTAAGCCCAACGTGGGCTTACCGCTCGCTCTTCTAGGACTACCGTCGGCCCAATGCAGCCACCGGCTGTAGTCCCGCCTCAAGTGTGCACCATTTCCGCAGGAAAAAGAAAAACCCCCAGAAATGGCTTGTGCGGCTGCAATCCAACAGTAATTGGGCATCGCCGCATGCTGCCCGGTTACCACTGGATTAGTGCAGGAGCCTTTATCGCCACCTTAGTGGGTGGAGGTAAGGGCTCCCCGTCACATGGCCATGCGGTAAGAGTTTTCTTACCGCATGGCCATGTGTGTCTGGGGTCTTTTTACCAGCTGCGGTAAAAGGGCCCTGGCGTGTGAGAAAAACGGCCCCTGACGCTTGCACAGGGCCCTTTTCTTCCCGCAGCTTGGTAAAAGGACCCTTCAGTGTACCTTTTTACCAGTTTTTCCCCCTATGCCAAATTTGGTTCCATTCCACTAAATCGTTGGAGTTATTTTGCCCCCAAGCTGGCAGAAAGACATTCTCAGTCCTTTATGTATAATTTCTTTCCTATATCCATTGGATTGAAAAGAATTTTTTTAAGGCTTTGTAGAACTTGATTATAAAATCTCTATAGTAAATAGTGCTTTCTTTTTAAAAGCAAATACACTGGGGGCAGCTGCTACTGCAGAGATAAGGATTCCCACATGTATATTCTAGCTAAAATGATTACAATTCCTTCTGCTGGCCTTATACACTAAAGGCCAAATGAATTTGGGAACAAACAAGCAGAAAATACTACATATGGTGGGAAATATAATAGAGAAAGAATCATTTACAGTTTTTATTTTATTAATTGTTAATAGTAAGTGGGAAACTTAAGAGGTAAAGGGGAGGTCACAGATTTGATATACCCCTTACTGCAGTACATCCAACGTGATTTAAGTATTATATGCAGGTACTTTCTCTGTCCTTAGTGGACTCCCAATCTAAGGGGTCCTTTTACCAAGCTGCGGTAAAAAAGGCCATGTTTGCCACATGCTGCAGCCCTTTTTACAGCAGCAGGTACAAAGGACAAAAAAATGGCATGGCTATATGGTAAGATACTGTGTGGCCATGTCGGGGGGGAGGGGAGCCAGGGCCGCTAAGAGACTGAGCTGGGCCTGGGGCAAGGCCGCCTCTGCCCCCCCCTGCTGCCCCTGCCGCCTCTGCCGCCTCTGCCTCCCCCCAATCGGTACCACTGTCTTTGGCCACTATAAACTTAACTGGCTACTGTTAAATATTGACGTAGTTGGTTATGTTTGAGCTGGCCAAAAAAAAAACCCCCAGATATTCAATGCTGGTCACCAGCAACAGCCCGACATTGAATATCTGGGTTAGCGCTGATCATGGCACTTAGGTGGGCTGTTTCATGCGGGTTCAATATCTGCCTCCTATTCTATAAAGTAAAGTAAATGCTTACTTTTCTTTATAGAATATTAGTGGCCTAGTGGTTAGGGTGGTGGACTTTGGTCCTGAGGAACTGAGTTCAGTTCCCATTTCAGGCACAGGCAACTCCTTGTGACTCTGGGCAAGTCACTTAACCCTCCATTACCCCATGTAAGCCACATTGAGCCTGCCATGAGTGGGAAAGCATGGGGTACAAGTGTAACAAAAAAAAATACATACTTATAATTTATGTGCAAGCAGTTACACCTGCCATGGAGATAAACGCATAACATATAGTACTCTATAAGCTACACGCTCAAGTCTGAGTCCTGCACAGACTCCACCCATGTGTACGTCTACCTGTGTGAAAGTATATTAAAGGTTAAAAATTGTACAGAATAAAATAAAGAAATTGCATTATATTTTTAAGAAAGCTAGAACATGTCAAATTGAAGGTCGGTGTATATAACGGAATGATTGTTATAAAGCCTGTGTTGTGAAAAGAAGCGGCTCCAGAAAGAGACAAGAAAAGCAGATCAGATGGTATCCTCTGGAATCTGTATAATTAATTTATGACAAACAGATGTGCCAACACCTTCTCTTACTGTTTCAAATGCATAGAAACCAGCCTTGACCACTGGAAAACACAGGTCTACTCTTTGATTTCTCTCAGATTTCTGGCAACTTAATAAAAACTTAATGTAGTATTATGATACTCTTTGTGTCATTGACTTTTCAGATTAAGACCTATAAATTATGGGCTATGTAAAAACTGCAAATTTGCAGAATACTACTTATGCGGTTTTCTGGCATTTTCTTGTGTATGTGCACACTTTCAAGTACATGTCATTATTCTAATCATTTACATGCATATTTATCATACAAATGTTAGTGCGCACACCCAATATTAGAAATGACATGGAGATGCAACTTGAGAATTCCAAATTGAGACGTACATAGTTCCACTGTATTTTGCAAAGGCTCTACCACATCCAGTGGAGATAACAATTTTAGAAAACTGTACCTGGAGGAAAAGTACGTACCTTACAAGTGCATGGAAGCAGATTTCTAAAATTGCTACTCCTGTATTCTACATACACCCTAATCACCCCTTTTGACATTGATCATTCCCCCCCCCCCCCCCAGCATCTGATCCCCCCAGACATTTAACCCTCCCTCTCCCACCAGCAACAAGCCCCTTTCCCGCTAGCATTCAATCCCTGTGGAATAAAGAATACCCCTAATGGCCATCGAGAAGACCCCCCAAAGACACACACACACACACACACACACACACATATACCCTGATCCCCTAACCTGACTCTTACCAAAGTCACATGGCCCTGATATTTACTGGGAGCAGGAGCAATGATCATGGTGCCCATGTACATAAGTACATAAGTGTTGCCATACTGGGACAGACCGAAGGTCCATCAAGCCCAGCATCCTGTTTCCAACAGTGGCCAATCCAAGGTACAAGTACCTGGCAAGATCCCAAAACATACATTTTATGCTGCTTATCCTAGCAGTAAGCAGTGGATTTTCCCGTAATGGCTTATGGACTTTTCTTTTAAGAAGTTAGCCAAACCTTTTTAAAACCCCGCTAAGCTAACTGCTTTTACCATATTCTCTGGCAACAAATTCCAGATTTTAATTATACATTGATTGAAGAAATATTTTCTCTGCTTCATTTTAAATTTACTACTTTGTAGCTTCATTGCATGCCCCCTAGTCCTAGTATTTTTGGAAAGAGTAAACAAGTGATTCACGTCTACCTGTTCCACTCCACTCATTACTTTATAAATCTCTACCATATCTCCCCTCAACCGTCTTTTCTCCAAGAAGATGCGCCCTAGCTGCTTTAGTCTTTCTTCATAAGGAAGTCATGCCATCCCCTTTATCATTTTTGTCGCCCTTCTCTGTACCTTTTCTAATTCCACAATATCTTTTTTGAGATGTGTTGACCAGAATTGCACACAGTATTCAAGGTGCGGTCGCACCATGGAGCGATACAAAGGCAATGCTGCCCGATAAATTACAACTAATTTCTGGGAACACCGGAAATGGTACACACTGGGGGCGTCACTACCACCGGCATCCGAGTAAGGCTGCCAGAAGTGCCAGATTGCTGCGCGGGAAGCCCATTGACCCATGGCAACCCTTTAGTAAAAGGGCCTCTAAAATTCCAATGGGAACAAGAAAATACCTACTGCACCTGAATGTAACTCACCTTGAACTACTATTAAAAAAGCATGAACTAAAAATGCATATAAAATAAAGCCAAACAATGTAGCCAGTATGAAATCAACATGCTCCATATCCTAGTTTAAGAGTGAGGTTCATTACTGTCATTGTATTCATAAAATTAACCCAATGGACGACATTGTCCTCAAACGTTCTTAAGGTATGCCAACATTTCAATTAGGTATACTAATATGATGGTCCTTAAGAAATCCGTATAAAAGACATTTATGCAAATATTCAGAGATAAGCACTGTTTCTTGACAATGTTTTCTAAAGGTAGGATGCAGATTGTTTTCATTGATAGAGATCATGAATATCTATTTGCTGAAAATTTTCCAAATACTTGAATTTGAGTGACTTGAGGTGAGAGCATTTCCAACATCTGTCAGCATACTGCTTCATTTCTTATCATTCCCAGCTGAAAAGGTATGCAAAGGGAGCTACATCTTGAAATAGCCAGAAAAGAGTGAAAAATATGGAACGAAGATAAATCTAAACAATGCAGTTTGATGAGAGGTGAAACAAATACATCATTCTTATCTTGCCACGGTAGATAAATTCAAATGGCTTATGGAAAGCTTGATGGTAATGGGAAGTGAAGTCATAAAACTGTGGAAGAGTATTTTAAAAAGAGATTAAAAAAATATGAGTATAAAATCTCTGTAGTTAATGCTGTATTTCCTTAATAAATAAATACTACTACTACTACTACTTAACACATCCAGGCAGCTAATTTTGCCATTAGTGTGTGACCATTAACAAAAATTAGCACATGACCCCTTACTGCCACCTATTTTGTAGGCGGTAAGGGCTTACACACTAATCTTGTGCCAATCAATTAGGAGTCCTTTTACTAAGATGCACTAAGAGATTTAGGGCTTCTTTTACAAAGCCGCACTAGCAATTCCTGCATGGCAAATGATAGGAAGCCCATAGGAATTGCATGGGCTTTTTCTCATTTGTCACACCAGAATTGCTAGCGCAGCTTTGTAAAAGAAGTCCTTAGCACACACCGACAATTAGTGTGCACTCTATGATAAAATGCTCAAAGGAAAAATGGGCGTCCTTTAGATTGTAAGCTCCTTTGAGCAGGGACTGTCCTTCTTTGTTAGATTGTACAGCGCTGCGTAACCCTGGTAGCACTTTAGAAATGTTAAATAGTAGTAGTAGTATTTAGCACACACTAATCATTAGCGCACCTTAATAAAAGGACCTCATGGTGCGCCATTTTAAGCTACAGTAAGAACGTGTGAGTGCTTACCACAGCTGGTAAAAGGGCCCCTTAATTTTCAAGCAAAACTAGGGTAAACAAAAATATAAAACCTGGAGACAGTACATAAATGTCTATATTAAATCTTGAATAGTCTAGTTGGTCATTCAAATGGATTCGCCACTACATGTATTGATGGGATAACCAGCAATATAACAGCAAAAGAGCAAGTGCCGGTCAATAAATCTATTTATCCTTTTAAAATCCCAGTGGCTTTAATCATACCTAATATTGGGACAGTGGAATCTCCCATATCAGCATAATGTACCCTGGAAAATTGAGTGAACCAGAAATTGTTGTCTAATGATATTGTAGTGTGAGTCTGCCTGAGCAGAGGAACACTGAGAACCCAGAGTACACAAGTCAGGAGAGAAAGAGAGTGGGAAAATGACCAGGCTGGCCAGGAACATACGAGGAGACTTCTAAGAATGATAAACATTTATTGGTGTAGACTTGACACAGCACTGTGTTTCGGCGGTGAATCTGCTTCAGAAATAGCTCACTGATGCTGCACCTTCCATTTTGCGACAGAGCTCTTTTTCAAGACCACCTTTTCTCATCTATATTCAACAACGATTGTTAATCTTTGGTGATTTAACATACATTATATGAAGACTTCTGAAGCAGGCTCACCGCCTGTGAAACATTACACGTTACCAACAGTAGATCTGCAATTTCATTTTTGAGTTCTTTCAGTATCCTGAGGTGTGTTCCATCTGGTCTGGGTGATTTGCTGCTCTTTAACTTGTCAGTTTGGCTTATGATTTGTTTCAATTTCTCTGTACTGTCATCCTTGAAAACCATTTCTGGCACAGGTAGCTGTCTTACATCCTCCTCAGTAAAAACTGAAGTGAAGAATTCATTTAGCGGGGAAGTTATCAATCTGGGTACCGTTAAAATGAGTTATTTTACTGAAACCAAGTTATTAGTAACTAGGTCTCATTGCATAAAATGGTACCTGTGCTAAAATAGCATGAGTTATGGTAAATTTTTATTTATTTATTTATTTGTTACATTTGTACCCAGGTAACAAATGCAAAAAAGGTGGGGGAACCCCCTGTGATTTGCAAACACAATAAAAGTTAATACTGCAGGTCTACTCACACAGAGAGTGAGACTAGAACAAAGAATGGAGGGAGGGAAGAGACCTCAGACTGGTGAAAATCCAGCACAACCGCTGGTAACACTCTGATTAGAGAGTCACCGTAAATCAATCATTGGTCTCAGCCCAACCACCTCCCTTTACGTGGAACAATATATTTTTTTTTATATTTTCTAAAAAAAATGCTTTATCCACACGTGTCCCAAAATTCAAACAACATATAGTGTGTAAAAACCACTTAGCTCCATGCAGCCTCGGAAACGGGGTTCCCCGCCCAACGGTCCCGTTTCGCCGAAAGGTCTTCTGCAGGGGAAACATGAACACCCGGTCCAAAAACGCTGCTCGTGGTAGTCATCAGATTATTTAAACAGCCTGACTCACGGTACAGCAGTATTTTCAGCCGTGAGGCTGTTTAAATAACCTCCTGATCCCTGCCTTGCCAAGCTTCAGCCTTGTCTCCTAGCCTCCTGCTGGGCCAAGCTCATGTCTTGCCTCTTCTCTGTCAACTCCAAAAGTGACCTACCTGTCTGCCATGGTTGGGTATCCGGCTATGGTCCTAGGGCTCACCACCCATGATCACAATAGCTTGCAAAGATTCTGATTGGTCACTGTTGGACCCAGGAAATAACAGGGCAAACTCCAAAATGATGACAAAAAGCATGCAGACCAGATAAAAAAGTCAAACCAAATATTTATTGAAACAACGTAAGTTTAAACTGCCCTACACAGGCCGTGTTTTGCCCACATCAGGGCTGTGTCAGGGGCTCTATGTGGTGGCAACGAGAAATATCCCCACTATGGTTTGACTATAAAAAAAGTAGAGGATGGGCAACAGACACTCCAACACTTGAACTGGTGCGTAAACAGATGCATGCAGTACTTGTACAGAAGGACCCGACACGGTACGTGTTTTGGCATGAAGAAACGTCTACCTCAGGGGTCACAATGATATTCGAACAGATGTCAATAGATAGAACTATCGAAATAACTCCGTTTACAAAATCTATGGATATAAAACACAGCCTGAGAGCTCATTCGATAGTTCTATCTATTGACATCTGTTCGAGTATCATTGTGACCCTGAGGTAGACATTTCATCACGCCGAAACACGGACCGTGTCGGGTCCTTCTGTACAAGTACTGAATGTATCTGTTTAAGCACCAGTTCCTGGAAGTGATCTGTCTGCTGTGGTCAGGTATCTGGCTACAGTCCTGGGGCTCACCACCCAGGATCACAACAATAAAGAAGGCTAAAAGAGAATACAAAGAGAAACTTGCAACAAAGATGAAAACTCATTCTAGTAACTTTTTCAGATATTTCAGAAACAGAAAGCATGTGAGGGAATCCGTGGGATGGTTGGATTGTCAAAGAGTTAAAGAGGCACTCAGGGAGGGACAAGGCCATAGCAGTGAAACTGAATAAATTCTTTGCTTCGGTTTTTGCCAATGAAGATGTAAAAGATCTACAAGTACCAGAAACAGAGCTGGCATTAGAGGGTGGCAAATAAGGCAATTGCCCTAGGCCCTCATACCAAATCTGCCTCAAGTTAGAGGCATAGGCTAAAGGCCAGCTTATGGCCCCCCTCCCTAGTTTCTGCCCTGGCCCCCTGAATGTCTAACACCAGACTGACCAAAAACCAGAAATGGTTTTCAAGGGTGACGATATGGAGGAACTGAAAGATATATCGGTGAACCTGAAAGATGTACTTAGCCAAACTGACAAACTAAAGAGTAGTAAATCATCTGAACTGGATACTATACACCCTAGAGGACAAGTCCATAGACCGCTATTAAATGGACTGGAAAAATTCCTCATTTTTAGGTATAACTTGTCTGGAATGTTTTTACGTTTGGGGAGCGTGCCAGGTGCCCTTGACCTGGATTGGCCACTGTCGGTGACAGGATGCTGGGCTAGATGGACCTTTGGTCTTTCCCAGTATGGCACTACTTATGTACTTATGTAGAGTACTGAAAGAATTCAAACCTCCAATTGCTGATCTGTCATTAAAATAATCTGTAATACCTAAAGATTGGAAGGTGGCAATGTAATGCCGATTTTTTTAAAGGGTTAAAGGGTGATCCAGGAAATTACAGACCAGTAAGACTGACTTCAGTGCAAGAATTAATTTAAAGAATGAAATTACTGAACACATAAACATAGTTTAATGGGGTAGAGTTAACAAGGATTCAGCCAAGGGTAGTTTTGCCTCACTTCTTTGAAAGCATGAATAAACATGTGGATAAAGGTGAGTCAGTTGATGTAGTGTATCTAGATTTTCAGGAAGGTTTTGACAAAGTCCCTCAGGAGAGACTTCTGAGAAAATTAAAATGTCATGGGATAGGAGGCAATGTTTTGTTGTGGATTAGGAACTAGTTAATGGATAGAAAACAAAGGGTAGGGTTAAAGGGTCATTTCTCTCAGAGGAGGAGGGTGGATAGTGGAGTGTCCCAGGGATCTGTACTGAGACCAGTGCTATCTAACATATTTATAAATGATCTAGAAATGGGAATGGCAAGCGAGGTGATTAAATTTGCAGATGGCAGGAAACTATTCAAAGTTGTTAAAAAGCATGCGGATTGTGAAAAATTGCAGGAAGTCTTGGAAGTTGGAAGACTGGACATACAAATGGCAGATTACATTTAATGTGAACAAATGCAAAGTAATACACATTGGGAAAAATTAATCCAAATAATAGTTACCTGATGTTAGGTTCCACCTTAGGAGTCAGCAACCAAGCAAGAAGTCATCGATACTCTGAAATCTTGTGCCCAGTGTGTGGTGGTGGCCAAAAAGGCAAACATAGTACTAGGATTTATTAGGAAAGGAATAGAAAATAAGACAAGGAATACTATAATGACTCTGTATCGCTCCATGGCGCAACCTTATCTTGAGTACTCCGTGCAATTCTGGTTGCTGTACCATAAAGAAGATATAGTGGAAAATTAGAAAAGGTTCAAAGAAGGACAACCAAAATGATTAAGAGGATAGAACTCCTTTTATATGAGGCAAAGCTTGAGAGGTTACGGTTTTTCAGCTTGGAAAAGAGACGGTTGGGGGATGTGATAGAGGTCTACAAAATCCTGAGTGGTGTAGAATGCATTAATGCAAATTGGTTGTTTATTATTTCAAAAAGTACTAAGACTAGGGGACACTCAAGGAAGTTACATGGTAATAATTTTTTCACTCAATGAAGTGCACCTTCACTTCATTGAGTGAAAATATATTTCCTCCTATTTATTACCAGGTGATATTGTAACAGTGATTAGAGTATCTGGGTTTAAAAAAGGTTTGGATAAATTCCTGTAGGAAAAGTCCATAGTCTTCTATTGAGATAGAAATGGTGAAAGCCACTGCTGTCCCTGGGATTGGTAACATGTTATGACCTAGATTGGCCACTGCTGGAAGCAGGATACTGGACTAGGTGGACCATTGGTCTGACCCAGTATGGCTATTCTTATGTTCTTAAGCTTTATTCAGAGTTATCATGAAAAATACTACTACTACTACTACTACTACAAATCATTTCTATTGCGCTACCAGTCGTACACAGCGCTTCACAATTTAACATGAAGAAAAGACAGTCCCTGCTCAAAAGAGCTTACAATCTAAATCAGGACAGACAGACAGGACAAATAAGGGATAAGGTAGGACAGACAGACAGATAGGACACGTTACGAGCAGGTGACAAGCTAGGAATTAAAAGCAGCATCAAACAGGTAGGCCTTTAGCCCGGATTTGAAGGCGGCCAGGGATGGAGCCTGACGTAATGGCTCAGGAAGTCTATTCCAGGCATAAGGTGCGGCGAGATAAAAGGAATGGAGTCTGGAGTTAGCGATGGAGGAGAAGGGTACAACTAGGAGAGATTTGCCTAGTGAATGCAGTTCCTGGGAAGGAGTGTAGGGAGAGATGAAGGTGGAGAGGTAGTGAGGGGCAGCAGAGTGAATGCACTTATAGGTTAATAAGAGGAGCTTGAACTGTATATGGAAACGGATAGGGAGCCAGTGAAGTGGAAATGAAGTATGGAAATAATGATTTTTCTCATTATACTTGATCTTCAAAGGATTTATATTCCTGATTCTGAGAGATAAGCTCCTATACAAGTCTCTTAAAAAATTTACTAGGACTGAGTGCTTAAATTTATACTTAGAGGCTGTTTTACTCAGTTGTGTTAAGCAGCTAGTGCAAGCTTATCTACATGGTAGATGTTAGCACAGAACCACACTAATGTCTACTGCACAGTAGATGTTAATGCAGACCCATGCTAACATCGGCTATGTGTTACAACCAGCAGCACAGGAACACACTCATGCAAGCTGCTTTATGCAGGTAGATGTGATCATGACATCAGTGGGTCAGAGGTATGGCCGGCGACGACAGCTAGCATGCGGGTTGACACAGTGCATTAGCTGTCCCAACTTCCAATAGCACAGTTGCACTTTTTGCAACTCTAAAGCAGGCAGTAAGTGTAGCTGATAGGCTCCGCTGTAGCGCTTCCCTTCCACATATCTGACCAAACCCCTTGACACTCCAAAGCCCCCCCCCCCCAGCACATCTGATCTCCCCTTGACACTCCCTGACACCTCCTCAAACACTACCCAGAACATCTGATTTCCTTGACACCCCAACTGGTTATCCAGATTGAAAGTTTGCACCATCTATAACCCTATATACAAGCACAAGTCCCTCTTCAAAGCCTGCCTCTCCCTCTGACTTCCTCCCGGTGGCAGAAAGTGCATCCATTTAGAGTATAGATAATGTATAAAATATGCCCTTATCTGGAAGGATGCCCCCTAGCAGTAGTACTGCAAGACTACCACTAGGGGTCATGATTCATTTAGCTAATGGTCAAGGCCTGAGCAGATATAGAGGGGGACCACTCCTGCCCAGGACTAATGACAACCTAGGCCGAACCTCAAGTGCCTTCCCACCCACATGACCAACAGTAGGCCCCTCAAGTCTACTTTAGAAGCCCTGATGGTCCAGTGGTGAGGACAGGGCAGAAGTGATCCCCAGTTGCTCCTGTCCATGTTGGCCCCAATTTCAAAATGGCTGCCGTGAACTCTGGAGGGGACAATCCAGGAGTGGGGAGGCTGCTTCTGTTTCAGTGGGTGGGCAGAGTATGAGGCACTTTGAGGAGAGTTCTGGGAGGTGCAGCTAATACCATGACATTTGGGAGGGAGTAAGAGAGTGGATGGAGCCTGGAATACCGAACATCAGTTAATCCCAAGCATCGGACAATCGAAGGTTAGTTAACCAGGACCCTACTGTAGCATAATCCATAATCGAGGAAGTCAAATCTCGTTTACAAGAAATACCAGAGATCCACAAAGCTCTGGATTTTTCAGGATTTAGCTTTAGTTTATATATAGAGAGCCAATCAGCCACCCTTTCTAAAGAGCAATTGAGAAAAAAAGGTCAGTGCACAAACAATTAATATAGGCAAACAACTGTATATCATCTGCACAGAAAAACCTATGAATACCATTTTCAAGACTAAAATGGTTACAGTATGGGTTCGTAATCTTTTTTGTTCCCACACCCCTTTAACTGATCAATGAAACCTTTGCACCCCTTGCTAAACCATATGTCCATTAATGACTATTAGTATCTACATATGTTGCTAACTGTTAGCTGCTAAATGTACTAACTGCTCTAACATGTTGCTAACTGCAATAGCATGTCACTAAAATTACAATAGTACACAGCTATTCTACCGATAACTGTCCTAATAACTGCCTTCACTCTGTCTCGAAAGTTTCAATAAATTGCCTCAGATTTCAAGACCCTTTTATGAACCCTGTTTGACCTGTTCCCACACCCCTTGGGAGTGTGGGCACCACTGGTTAAGAACCACTGTTAGATGTCTTAAAACTAAATTGAACAAAGTTAGTGCAAGCAACGACCCATGAGGTACACCACAAGGCAAATGGTGATCTGATGAGATATCTGATTTAAATCTTACTGACAAAGTTTGAGCTTCAAAATAGGATACAAACCAGTCAAAAACTTGACGTGTGATCCCAATTTCAGCTAGACACCTAATCAATAATTTGTGGTCACCTAAGTCAAAAACTGAAGATACATCCAAAGATATATCAATTACTGGCATGCCCCCACTAAGAGGCCCTCTAACGTCACTCAGCATCACAGTAATCACAATAATCACTCTGCTATGCCCCAGATGGAACCCAGCCTGTCTAGGATGTATAATTTCCAAAAAATACATTATACAAAAGAATGTACTAATGGGAATGGTGAAAAACAACCCCCAACAACTTGGATGCCATATCAAGATGATCGCTGGGGCCACACTGGATAATCATGAAGTCAATAAACACCTTGGACAAATCTTTTGGAGAAAGTAAGCCCTGCTCTGGAACAAGAACAGGAAATACAGTGCAGACTTGTACCTGATCTATCTCTGCTCTCAGTCTTCAGTACACTTTGGACACATCCCTCCTGATATTCAGCACCATTTAACTGGCCATTTAAATAGCGCTTATCTGGTTATCCATAAATATTCAGTGGGAGATAGCTGGTGAGTATTCGTTGTCACTGCTTTACTATTTAATATGTATGAAACATATGTGAAGCTGCATCTTGGAAGGACAGTCCAGCAGGAAGTCTCATTAAAATTAGGCATGCTCAATGTTATTAAATGCAAAGCTATATCGCATGATATTGCTGGCTATCCACTAATATCCAGTACATTGCCGGCTAAGTTTTACGGCCAAATTTGGCTGCCAAAAGAGCAGGCCTATCTTTGGCCAGTTTCAACTTAACTGGCCATCACTGAATATTGACTTGGCTGGTTAAGTTGAAACCGGCCAAAGATAGGCCTGCTATTTCAACTGATTAAGTTGAAACTGGTTAAGTTGAAACCGGATATTCAATGCTGGTCACTGAAAACAGTTTGGCACTGAATATTCAGGCTCAGTTCCAACCATGGGAGTCAGCCCAGCTAACTGCCATGGTCCAAATATCAGACCCATCAACAATATATGAGAACCAAAATGTCTGCATACCCATCTCCCTCATAAACACAACTTTTTTTTTTCATCCTGGACAGATAAGGTGGACCTCCCTGAATCCCTACAGTGATACAGGCCTGGATAAGAACATAAGACCATAAGCATTGCCATACTGGGACAGACCAAAGATCCATCAAGCCCAGAATCCTGTTTCCAACAGTGGTCAATCCAGGTCACAAGTGCCTGGCAAGATCCCAGAACAGCAAAACAGATTTTATGCTGCTTATCCTAAAATGGGACGCCATTCATTGATATGGCTATTTCCTGATTTAGGGGCCCATTTATTAAGCTGTGTTAAAAAGTGGCCAGTGCTAAGCTCAGCGTGGGTCTTTCCCGTGCTCTGAGGCCACTTTTAACATGGCAGTAAAATGGCCTCATTTACCTATTTTCCTATTAATGACCATGCACTAATGTTCCCATTTGCGCATGAGCCCGTACTTCCACCTGTTTTGTAGGTGCTAAGGGCTCCTGTGCTAACCATGCACTAATCGGTTGGCGCATGGCAATGTAGCTGTGCTAACCGATTAGTGCAGAACATGCTTACTTTCTGCCCCCAACCCGCCCCAGCGCTAAAAAAATAAAATCAATTTTTTTTAGCACATGGGATGTGCGTGCTGATTACAAAACGACCGCGGGATGCCTCAACGTGCCCCAAGGTAGTGCCTTTTAACCTGCGGTAAGCAAGCGTTAGTGCTTACCACACCTCAGTGAAACGACCCGTCAGTCAGACAGTACAGCGGCAGCATATGGCACCTGCATTCCAAGCAGAATTCTGGTTTAAAGCCCTGTAGGGAAAATGCATGCTATCTTCTGCATGTGGTTTTAAGTTCCTTGTGTAACTTGATTGATTTTTCTCTCATGCTTTCTATGTAGTATGCTGAGAACATTAATGGAATTCTGTTTTTAAAAGACACAATAATAATAGTAATTTATTTTGTGATATTTAACAACCAGTTTTATAAGTTTATAATGCACCAACATCTTAGAAAATAAGCTGCTGCCATCTATTGATGAAAAAGAAGATTTGTTGCTGAATAGTGATATACTTTCATTCTTATATGCAACTGCACAGGATTTGACATCCTAACTTTAACACAAATCGATTCTAGCTGCACAGATACTAATCTCTCATCTCCTCTCTCAGATCCCTTCGTCTGATATCCCTTCCCCTATCCTGTTGTGTAAAAACTAGCATTACTTTGTATTATTAGGAAAGGGATGCAAAATAAGACCAAGGTCCTCACCTTGAGTACTGTGTTCTATTCTGGTTGCTGTATCTCAAAAAAGATATAGCAGAATTAGAAAAGGTTCAAAGAAGAGCGACCAAAATGATAAAGGGGATGGAACTCCTCCTGTATGAGGAAAGGTTAAAGAGGTTAGGGCTCTTCAGCTTGCAAAAGAGACGGCTGAGGGAGGGGATATGATTGAAATCTATACAATCCTGAGTGGTGTAGAATGGGTAAAAGTGAATCGATTTTTCACTCTTTCAAAAAGTACAAAGACTAGGGGGGCACTCAATGAAATTACATGGAAATACTTTTAAAACAAATAGGAGGAAATATTTTTTCAAGTAAAGAATAGTTAAGCTCTGAAATTTGCTACCGGAGGATGTAATAATGGCAAGTAGTGTATCTGATTTTTTTTTAAAGGTTTGGGCAAGTTCCTGGAGGAAAAGTCCATACTCTGTTATTGAGACAGACATGGGGAAGCCACTGCTTGCCCTGGAATTGGTGGTATGGAATGTTGCTACTATTTGGGTTTCTGCCAGGTACTTGTGACCTGGATTGGCCACTGCTGGAAGCAGGATACTGGGCTAGATGGACCATTGGTCTGACCCAGAATGGTTATTCTTATGTTCTTATATATATTTCCTCTTTTCAATTTTATCAAATCCCTTGAAGGAAGTACTAGATGAAGCAGACTGTAACTTGCATATGACCCACTCTAATTGTGTTCCCTTAGCTCCACTGTACTATGCACATGGTTGCACAGGGCTTCCAGTGGAGAGCTTTACTATTTAATATGTAAGAAACATATGTGAAGCTACATCTTGGGAGGACAGCCCAGCAGGAAGTCTCATTAAAATTAGGCATGCTTGATGTTATTAAATGCAAAGCTAAATATTTACTGGAAATACAGATTGTGATCCAAAAGTACTGGGAACCACAGTGTGTGTCTTTTGGTTCCCATTTCCAATTCAGAGCTTGACATTTAACTGTTTATTTATGAAGCAGAAATAATTATGGTTATTCTGCATTATACAAGTTCAGCTTGCATACTTTTAGGAAGAATTGATTGTCCAATGCAATACATCTATGCATATATTAAATAAACAAACAAACAAACTTTCGTCCGCATCTCAACAGGAGAAAGAGACACACATCTCGGAGACAGAGACCATCTTGCATCTAAAGGGGCTTCTGGAGTTTCTTTGTTCAGGGGCAATTCTGGGGATGTAGAAACAGAAGCACGTTCACTCCAGTAAGTGTTGCTCCAAAATTTAAACATTTTACTGTGTTATTTGGTGAATTGTAACCAACTGATAAAAGGAGCATTTCCTGGGAGTAATGTCTATAACAGAATCCAAAAGAGCAACTAGTACAGTTCATCCAGAAAGCTGGGTCTTCTGCCAGCAGAAAAAAGCCTTCTCAGGTCCCTAGCAGGGACTGTTTGGATTTGGGGGGCATTCACTTTGTTGGCACCTGAATCAGCTTGATGAAGTCTCCAGAGTACATTCCCTATGTCAGCATGAGATCTTTCTGATTCCAGTGTCCCTCCTCTAAGTCTTTCCCTTGGAGGAGACTTTAGAAGATATTTCTGCTGCCATGCTTCTGTGTATAGAACTTCTTAGTTGTAGAACATACACTCCCTGGAGCTTGTCCTTCTCCTGAATGTATTTCCACATAAAGTAGAACCCACAGAGAGACAGCGATCTGCGCGTTCTCAATCCATATCAAAGCAGAGCAGACCAACAAATTGAAAAGAGTTGAATAATAAATGCTTTTCTCTTCAATTTGTTGATCTGCTCTGATTCTACTTATTCCATAAAATCATTGCCCTGAGTGACTCCCAAAAGAGGAAAGAACCTGAAATAATTTTCCCTTCCAGTCTAAGATTCCTACTTACGGCCCTTTGTGGCTGCTTCAAGCTTTGATCCCTCTTGCTTAGCTTCAGGGATTTCAACCTTGTCTCCTGGCCTACTTTAGTAAAAAGAGTCCAGAACCTTCCATGTACTGAATTTTATTCTATACCCAAAATATTAAACATCTCCCACTGGAGAGAATTAAACTATTTACAATGCCTCTTCTCCGACCTTAAAGCAACACTAGGAAGGGGCAAGGACTTTTATAGTAATTTGAAAAATAATAATGAATTTAGTTCTTATGAAGCATAACAGATTGACAACACTAAAAACTGAGGTTTTCCATTTATGCATAGAACAGTTACCTCATGACAGTGACAGTGCACGCTCTACCACATCACCTTGCTCAATTCTACTGAAAAGGAGAGCCACCTGTAGTGGTGAGAAAGCAATTTATTTTCCATGTTTCTGCAACATTTGGCCTCTCTACTAAGAATTCAAATAAGGACAGGGCTTAATTTCTAGGGGAACAGCCTGGAACACAGTTCCATCATGCCTTTTGAGACTCCAGAGCAGCAGAGATATTGTGCTCCAACCCTTCCCTTCCTGGTAGCCTGCATGGAAGAGGTGGGGAGGGAATAAGTCTGGAGCCAGGCAGAGAATAATCACTCTACTCCATAGGCATCAGAATGAGGGGGGGAGCCATAGGTGCTATAGCACCCTCCAAAATTTCCTTCACTTCTCCCTTCCCCTCCCCCCTCCTCCTGGAGGTGCCAAGCATTTCTCTTCTCCCTCCTCTCCCACCTGCCTCACTCCAGTCTCTAGTATCTTTCTTCTTCCACCTCCTCTGAGAGCTGTTTCATTCCTTACCTCCCTTCTTCAGGCGGTGATGCACCAATCGCGATAACATCAAAAGCATCAGGGCCAGCCAGCATGGGGCTTTGAGCATCTGTGCATGTTCAAGGCCTGCCAGCTTCCACCCCTTCTGAAACAGGATGCTGGCCCCAATGCTTTGGGTGTTACAGCGATTGGAGATTTGCTTTCCCTGTGGAAGGAGGTAAAGAGGGAATCACCTTGTGGGGAGGTGGAAGGAAGAAGAAAGATGCTGGAAACTGGGGGAAGGAAGGAGAGAGATGCTAGACATCAGGAGGGAAAGAATGAGAGAGAGATGCTGGACACCAGGGGAGAAGGAAGGAGAGAAATTCTGGACACCACTGGGGGGGGGTGGTTTGAGAGGTAGGGAGGTGAGATGTTGGGTGCCATGGGGGGTTAAGGGTTTCAAGGGTATAGAAGGAGTGTAATGCTGGATGCTCTGGGGGGTGAAAGATAGGGAAGGAGAAAGATGCAGGACATCATTGGTGAGGGGTTGAGAGGTAGGGAAGAATAGAAATGCTGGATGTTGTGGGGAGGGTGAGAGGTAGGGAAGAAAAGAGATACTGGACACTGGGGGAGGGCTATTGGATGGTAGGTAAGGGATGCGGAGATGCTGGATGGAGCTGGTAGCCCCCCAAACAAAAAAGTGTTTCGTTATCTCTGATCTACTTCCTAATCCAGCCCCTGGCATAGCCACTCCTGCTCCCAGCTTTACATTCCTTTTTGTCTACATTAAGCCTGAGTAAGGGTGATGTAGCTAGTGGTGACAGTATTAGAATATTAAAAACAAGAAAAACAAGAGTTTTTGCTTGTACAGTAATACAATGGGAGATTCATGGCAATAACTACACTAAGAATCAACAGCTCCATTTTTTCCAAAGGCTGCAAGAAATGTCAACAGCAGCATGTTGCTCTCCCAGTAAAATTATTCTCCAGTGGCAGCTGATACTGACGCTGGATCTCTGTTTTACTTTGTAGAAACTATGGACTTCCAATTAAACAAAGCAGCACGGAGTTTCCTGTGGGAACCACTTTTTGGCAGTAATAGCTCACAGTGATAAGCATAAACATAAGGCGCATTTTAACAAAAGAAGTGTTTTGTACATGTCAGTAAGAAAGAGTAAGCATAGTGTTTAACAGTGAGACCTGCTGCAGTGAGTACAATGGACACATTTTATTTATCTTTTTATTAAAAATAATGTATATTCCGTACTATCGCCAAGGTTCTATGCGAATTACAGCCTTACATACACAATAAATCATTTCATACAATTTTTACATTACAAACTCCAGACACACGTGATCTACTTTACAATATACATCATTCTCAATATTCTATTGTTAAAATATATCAACACATTGTGCTTTTCATATCAACAAGCTAGATTCCCCCAAAGAACTCAATGAACAGCAGTGTTTTAATTTCTTTCTTAAAATCAAAGTTTCAACGTCTCTCAGTCATTTTGGGATTTTATTCCAAAGCATTAGACCATCCAGTGAACTATACATTTACCCCCTAATTCTATATAATGTGCCATAATTAGGTGCCTAACTTTAATAGTTTAATTGTTTATAATATTTGACGTACCATTCTTCTTAATAGCCAGAGTAGTGCACAGAACAATACCAACAGAAGAAAGGAATGTCAAGTAACAAAGTAAAGACACATGCACACCAAACACACAGACACAGCCATCCTCTAATAATACATCAAACACAATATGTCATATTAAATTCAGGTCTCTGGTCCTGCCTGCCCCTGGATGCCACCAGGACCAAACACCTGGAGAAAAAAAAATAAGTTTTATGTTTTGATTTAAATTCACTTAACAAAACTTCTCACAAAGCTTGGGGAAGATGATTCCATAAATATTGGGCATGCCAAAAAAGGCACTGCCTCGCGTAATAGCAAGACAGACCTATTGTGTAGGAGGAAGAGCCAACAAGGCAGAGTTGGCTGACCTCAAGCCCCAAAAGGACAATAAAACTGTAAGAAAGAACTCAGATAAGCTGGTTTACCTCCATACAAAGCCTTATGAGTCAATAACAAAATCTTATACAGTAGCCTGAACTCCACAGGGAGCCAATGGTATTGAACATGAGAAGGTGTATCATGCGCCTTCCAGCCTAATTCTCACAACAGCCGAATGCCAGCATTTTGCAACGTTCTCAATCTCTTTAGCAAGTAACAGGCAATTCCCCCAAGTAGACCACGTTGCCATAGTCCAACTTCGAAACAACCAATGTATGCAGGAAAACATGAAGAGTAGCATTATCAACATACGGATGGGCTCACCTGAGTTTCCGTAAAGCATAGAAGCCTGACCAAACTACCTGTGACATCTGTTGTTCAAATCTCAATTGGGAGTCCAAAATGACCCCTAGGTAGTAAAAAGAATCACAAAACTTAATCCTACCTTCCAAAAATTGTGGAATGACCAACGGCATTCAAACAGCAGTTAAGCACCAAAACGGGGAAGAAACGGTAGTCAGGTGCCTAAGTGCATTTAGGCACTATTCTATAACTGGGCACCTAAGTGTTCTAGAGTACCCTTGCAGTCAGGTTTTCAGGATATCCGCAATTAATATGCATGAGCTTGATTTGCATACACTGCCTCCATTATATGCAAATCTCTTTCATGCATATTCATTGTGGACATCCTGATAACCTGACTGGCAAGGGGTACTCCAGGACTGGACTTGGGAAACACTGTTCTAGCACATAACTGCATGTTCACATGGAAGGTGCATGGGTGGATCATGGGTGCTGCAACTATTTAACAGCGTGCTTTATTGAATACTGTCAGATACCTAACTACTTCATTGAGGTGCACCCATTTACACCTGCCATAGAGCAAGCAGATTTGCAGGAGCTGAGGGAGACGGAGAGGTACATAGAGGAGGCCTGCAGGGATGTTGTAGAGAAGTCCCACCTCTAGTCTGACAGCCCTTGTGTTGACTTGGAGGTGAGAGGTCTCCTAAAAGGACAGCATCATCCTGGTGAAGTTGGAAATAATCCTGTAACCAGGAGCAGCCCACCAGGGGATGCAATATCCTCTCGCACCAAGGATGTGTCTCCAGGAGCTTCTGCCCAGGAGGAAAGGGTTAGGATGGCTGTTTTAGTTGGTGATTCGATTATTAGGCATGTAGATAGCTGGGAAGCTGGTGGATATGAGGATCGCCTGATCACTTGTCTGCCTGGTGCGAAGGTGGCGAACCTCATGCATCACCTAGATAGGATTTTAGATAGTGCTGGGGAGGAGATGGCTGTCTTGGAACATGTGGGTACCAATGACATAGAAAAATGTGGAAGGGAGGTTCTGGAAGCCAAATTTA
This sequence comes from Microcaecilia unicolor, assembly GCF_901765095.1. Taxonomy (NCBI): domain Eukaryota; kingdom Metazoa; phylum Chordata; class Amphibia; order Gymnophiona; family Siphonopidae; genus Microcaecilia; species Microcaecilia unicolor. The sequence goes on from NC_044031.1 coordinate 276,570,165, forward strand.
GGCTTCTAGGTAGAAAGCTGAAATCCAGATCCTCCAGGGTAGCATTTTCAGAAATGCTCACCATTACACACATAAGACCCAAGAGGCAAGGAGACAATGGCGCAAGGATGAGGGATTTAGATTTGTTAGGAACTGGGCAACATTCTAGGGAAGGGGGAGCCAGTTCTGAATGGATGGGCTTCACCTTAACTGGGATGAAACCAGGGTGCTGGCGCTAACATTTGAAAAGGAAATAGAACAGCTTTTAAACTAAAACGGAGGGGGAAAGCCAACAGTCGCCCACGAGAGCATGGTTTGGTTTGGACTTTAAATCAGGCATGGACATATAAACAAAGGTGGAAAAAAGAGCAAACAACAACCAGTATGGTTAAAAGGTGAGGTGAAAGAGGCAATTAGAGTCAAAAGCACATCCTTCAAAAATAGAAAAAGGATCCGAATGAAGAAAATAAGAAGCAACATAAGCACTGTCAAGCCAGATGCAAAGCATTGATAAAGAAGGCTGAAAGAGAATATTAAAGATTTATTTAATAGATCTTTAGAGACGAGAGAGGTTCCGCAAGATTGGAGACGAGCGGATGTGGTCCCTCTTCACAAAAGTGGAGGCAGGGAAGAAGTGGGAAACTACAGACCGGTAAGTCTCACGTTGGTGGTAGGAAAAATAATGGAGTCACTGCTGAAAGAAAGGATAGTTAACTTTCTAGAAGCCGACGGTTTACAGGACCCGAGGCAACATGGCTTTACCAAAGGAAAATCCTGCCAAACGAATCTTATTGACTTCTTTGACTGGGTGACCAAAGAACTGAATGAAGGACGTTCGCTAGATGTAATCTACTTGGACTTCAGCAAAGCCTTTGATACGGTCCCCCACAGAAAACTCGTGAATAAGCTGAAAGGGTTGAACTTAGGACCGAAAGTGGTGAACTGGATAAGAAACTGGTTGACCGACAGGTGGCAGAGGGTGGTGGTAAATGGAATCTGCTCGGAGGAAAGGAAGGTGAGCAATGGAGTTCCTCAGGGGTTGGTGCTGGTGCCTATTCTGTTTAATATATTTGTGGGAGATATTGCTGAAGGGTTGGAAGGACAGGTGTGCCTTTTTGCGGATGACACGAAAATAGCCAATAGAGGGGATACCCTGGAGGGAGTAGAAACAATGAGAAGGGATCTCCGAACGTTAGAAGAATGGTCGCGGGTCTGGCAGTTAAAATTTAATCACTACACAATACCTGGGGTATCTTGTTCCTTCCTGGTTTCAAATGTTCAAAAGCTGATTTTCATAAATAGAAACCATTGAATATTCTTTATTTTTTCTTTTTTACTATGCTCTTAAATATTAATATAAATGCTTGCTTGCTTATTTCACTAAGTGATGTTGTTAACAGCGTTTACACAATCATGGATAAACTCTATTAAATAATAATACAGTGCTCAGCTGTGCATATTATTAGTCACTCCGAATGATTGACCATATGGTATAATTCTGCGTACATCATTGCACTGAGTCCCTTCCTACCTCCAGTTTATAACATAAAGTACTTATTAGTGGTGATTAACATTCATTTTAGTAACCATGTAGTACTTATCTAGAGATGGTGTTCCACAACGCGGTGTAATTTCTTCAATCGGAGTGAGTAATAAACGTGATTGTGCGCTCGTGCTCTTTTAAAACAATCCCACAAGTTTCCCAAACTTGTTTTTCTTCTGATTGTAGATACTCCCTTCCTATTTTAGATCTTCCCAACACTAGCTATGTTTCACAGTATAGTGCTTCAACAGGGGAATTCTCATATCCTACAAGTTGGAAACATTGTATTATTGACCGCAGTCTATTTCTCAATATGCATAGAACACTGCTATACTAATAGTTCCATAGGTATTAAATACTGCCCACACAATCTTCAAGAATACATTTTTATTCTTAGATTTAAACTAGATTCACTCTTAAATTTAATTATAACATTCTAGACATACCTAAATTACCATACGGTGGGGATATTGTCAGAATGCTTAAAAATGAAGAACAAAGAATGATCTATCAATGGGACACTGTCATACCGCAGGGTTTGAATCGCAAAATCAGTTGGCTGCAGGATTAGGTTTTAGGGAGGAGTCAGTGAAGTTTGGCGTCTTTTCTGACAGGCGAGTCGTGGGTTGGGAGATTGTCACACCTTAGGTATGTCTAGAATGTTATTTGCTCTTGCAAAAGTGACAGGAGGAGGTTGTTGAATTTCATCAGCATGTGCCTCGCTGCTCATTTCTTCATCTGTTTCATCATCAGCCGTTGTTGCCTGCATGTAGGAGCATATCTCAACATCAGTGCTGTCTTCAGCTGTTTGTAGATCGTAATCAACAGCTACGTAGCGATGGAACTCCTCTTCAGTAACACCGGCTGGGATGTCAATAACCTCTTCATCTGACGCGTTGGCAGCAGCTGCACCGTTTCGTCCCTCTCCACATCCTTAACAAAGCTTGCCCGCTTGTAGCAGTTCACAATGGTTGCCTGTGTAACATGATTCCAGGCTTCTTTCTGCATATGTAGGGAATCCAACAGTGATAGATTACGAGCCAGTTCAACAGCACATTTATCCTTCCCAGCCTGGTCATCCATAACGCTCATCAGACGACGTAGCACAAGAGCCCAATAATGTTGTTTGAAATTGGCTATTATGCCCTGATCCATAGGTTGGATGAGAGGTAGTGTTTGGTGGCAGGAAGACCACCTTGATGTTAGACAGCCTGACATCATCCCTGTGTGCAGCACAGTTATCACAAAGCACCAAAATCTGGCGCTTTTGTGCCGCATTCTAGTGTCTAACTTCTTTAGCCACTGCTTCCAAATTTCCCCAGTCATCACGAATTTGCGTTAGCCTCGTATGGCACAGGAAGTCACTTAACTTTCTTGAAGCAATGGGGCTGTTTGCTCTTTCCAATGATGAGGGGTTCCAACTTCTCACTCCCATCCATATTGCAGCAAAGGAGGATTGTCAGTCGGTCCTTCAATGTTTTACCTCCAGTAGTTTCGGCATGTTTGAATGCAAGTGTTCCATCAGGAATCGCTCGCCAGTAGAGACCATTTTCATCAGCATTGAAAATGTCCCGAGGTGCAAACTCGTTCAAGATGGTAGGAAGAACTGAAACAACCCAGTTTTCAGCACCAAAGTCATCAGCGTCTTGTTTCTCACCATGCTGTTTCTTTAATTTTATGCTGTTCCTCTCCTTTCATCTTTCCAACCATCCAACAGTGGCTTTGAATTCAGTCAGTCCAATACTTTCTGCTACCTGGTTAGCTTTCTCCATAAGCAGTGGACCACTGACAGGAAACTGTCTGCTCCTGACTCGAGAAAACCAACGAAGAAGAGCATCTTCTACCTCCTCAGCTTTTCCCACACGTTTTCGTTTCCGTTTCCCTTGTGGATTTGTATTGTTTTGCCAGTCTTCCAGAAGCTGGTTTTTCTGCTTCAAGACACGTGAAATTTGACTGGGATTGACACCATATTCTTTAGCAATAGATGCCTGACTTTCTTTGTTTTCTAATTTTTTAAGAACTTCTATTCGTTCAGCCAGTGTTAAAGTCTTACAGTTCCGCCACCGCGACGACGATGATGACCCCGGTGCATGCTCCAACAACATTCTTTCTCCTAATCTGCCTGGGGCAGTTAAAGAGGCGGTAAATTTGAAATCTCGATTGTCATGTGCCAATCGGCTTCCATATTCCATGCATGCACTTATGCGGAACCATTCCTGCAGAGGAGCGGTCTTGAACCATGCATATAAGTGAATCTTGCACTTATCAGTGGTGCGCTAAAATGAAGTTTGTCCCCATAGAAATTGATGGTGCCAAAAACGGGACCGAAGTACGGCATGCAGTTAAACAGAGCATGCTCTTATCCGACGTGCACTTAAATGGAGTGCACTGTATTACTTTAACCCACCTTGAAATAAAGTGGGGGTATAAATATGTGAAATAAATAATTAAATATGTGCTTTTCAACATGGGGTTCAAATTTTTCAATACTTGAAGTGGAACTGCAGGATTTTAGCTTTTCTATAGTTTGTGAAAATTAATTTTGCCTACCCATTTTTCTGAAGAAGTGGAATCTGAAGGAGCCTCTAGGATCTCTTATTTAGAGATCCCTGTGTGTTGTAAAATTAGAAGAGTAAGGTGATATATTTGGTGACCCAAGACAGAAAGAGTGAAAGAAAGAGTCTGGAGAAACTGGAGAATATTTCAGTCAGATGCAAAATCAGAGAAGAGGATGAAAAAGTGGAGCTGGTGACAGAATCTGATTCCACTTACAGAGTGCAAGGAGTCGCCTAGAAACCATAGACAAAAACAAACCAGGGATCACAGACACAACCATTTAGAAACTGAGCTTTCAAACACTGGGCTGGCTATTACAAAACTAGGATATTAGTATTGCTTTATGCCACTGTATTCATCTCATTTCACATCAATAATTGATATTGGAACACCAACTCAAATTCCTGCTGTGATTCATTTCATTTATTATATTCGTATGGTGTCATACCTAATGAACTCCTAAATGGATTCCGAAAAAAACATTTATGATATAATTAACAACACAAACACCAATCATAAAAAAGAAAATTGGTTGTGCTTTAGTTTTTTTTACATAGCCATATAGCAGCTCAGCAGAATGTAATCATAACCTCTATTTATATCCAAGGCCTAAAAAGCAGTAAGGCCTTCCATTTTCTCTTAAATGATAATCACATATATGTAGTAAGTACTGTAGGTAGAGTGTTCCAAAGTAGTGGCTAATAATCGAAAAAGGAGAATTTCTAGTAACAGTCTATCTTGTGAGTTTGAAAGAATAAGTATAATATCTGTCTAGATTCAGGTGAACATGAGTTACAGTTAGGCTCACAGAGCCTCGGAAGATCAACTAAATAGCTTGGGCTTTTCTCGGTGAGTACACAGAAAGTCACTGTGGATATTTCAAATCTAATACATAATCAATGAGAAAATCCCACAGACTCTATACATCATTTTAGCATGAATGAAGCATGAGGTCAATATTGAAAAGGAATATGTAATTAGAAATATGTACACTCCACCTATTAATGATTCTAAGCAGCATACAAACATCCATCCATCCATCTATATTAGGAAAACTATATAAAACAAATCACCCAGTCAATAAAATTAAGCAATGTTGGTTAATTGCAGAAAGAGGTTATGCTGAAAATTCAAGGTCAGGAAACACATAACCCACCAGCCCAACCTCTTCCCCCAACTTGAGTGAGGGGAGAGATTGCATTTATTTTTTTCTAAGGCTGCAAATTAATCACAGTTAACGATTAATGCATTAACCATTGTCCACAATTTAAAAAATTAATCACGATTAAGGCATTTAATCACGCACCAGCATCTCCTGTCTCCTCCAAACGTCTCTTCTGCTCTCTTCCACTTTTGACCCCTTTCCTCAGCATGATACAGCATCTTAAAAAATGGTCTTCTGTTGGTCCCCAGCAGTGGCAGTGGTGCACATATTCTGCCTGTGGTCTTCTCCAAAGCTTTCCCTCTGGCCCTTTCGGCCTTCTCTGATGTCACTGACCCTGATGTCTTAATAGGAATGCAGCCCTAATTTTTTCCAAAGAACTTTCAGTTTCAAACCATGGGGATCTCTTTGCTACACTTAGCATATATGTGTTCTGTAATGTATGTGATGACTAGATTGTAAGCTCTGAAAAGGGACTTTCATTAAGTGGGTTATTTTTAAAAGTTTATGTGACTTTTAGGCACATAAAAGTGGCATGTATGTGCATACATGGGACTAGATTCTCTAGAAGGCTCTGAAAAATCAGCACTGAAAATTTTAAACACCGAGAGCTATTCTATAAAGGATCTGCATCCCTTACAGAATAGCACTAAGGTCTGGATTCTATATAAGGCGCAGTGAGTAGAGTGCATTAAATTGTGTGCTCGGCCAATTTACACACACTACTCAATTGAGTAATAAGCCAATTAGTCATGATAAACGGCCAATAACAACCAAATATCACTAATTGGCAATAATTGGAAGTTATACTCACTTCTTTTTAGGCATATTCTACAAAAAGGTGTGCATAAATTGCAACACGCATAGCTGAAAAGGAGCGTGACCATGGGAGAAGTGTAGGCATGTCAGGGCGTCAATCACATTTATGCGTGTTGTTATAGAATTCGGAGAAACGCATGTACATGTAGGCATGGGCATTTACACCAGGTTGGCGTAAATGGCTGCGCCTAAATGTATGCACGCTCCACCTATTGGTGGCTTAGGCCTATACGCTATTCTATAAACCATGTCTTACTGTAGACGCTTGTAACTTGGGTCTCACCCGCTGCGCTAGCTCTGGCCCTGGGCCACAAAACAAACTTCACAGTCTCCGCTCACTCTCAGGCCACTCTTACCACACACATCTAATCCAGTCCACATGCAGTCAAGCTGGGAGTGGGTAAATGGTCTGGAATAATGATCCGGGGGTTTGGGAGACACTTTACCACTGGGTTCCGCTCAGCTCTTCAGTCCAGGAACCACGCAGCACTCCAAAGGCTTAATAACAAACTCAACCTTTATTGAAACTTCTGCAACAAGAAGATGGCAACTTGATTCACTTGCAACACAATTGATTGTAGCACTCTATTATAACTTATTCTCCAACTTCTGTCATTCCATGGGGAACACCTATACCACTTACTTCATGGGTATAGGTACAGGGATATGTCAGAGCTATTTACATATAGACAAGTGCTCCTGTCCATGCCTATCCTGTTAGCCAGATGTCACCTCAGGGGCTGTACTTCTCCTCACTGAATCACTCTGCTCCCACCAGGCACAGACCCTTATGGCTGTCCTCCTTCCATGGTTGTACCTCGCAGGACTGCACCCCGGCCTTGAGCAGGCACCTTCCTGCCCTAAACCCCACTTGCGGGCAGGACTCCCCAGTCCTCCAGAAGCTCTGGCTCCTTCTGCAGTTATTGTGACTGAGGCAATAACTGCTCCTTAATTTCTGCCCAACTTCAATTGTCATTCCAGGATCTCCCTTCTCCTTCCTGGTCACTTGGGAGGGGCTTGCAGACAACCAAAGACTACTAGGTAACCAAGGACACTTTCCCACTCTAGCTCCTTCCTTTTATTTCCTCTTAATTCCTCCCAAATTTATCACTCACCCAACATGAGCCCCAAACCTCTCCGTGAAATTCACCCCAAACCTCTCCATGAAAAGCTCCATTGGCTCCCTATTACTGAACGAATATACTTCAAAATCCACACGCTAATTCACAAGATTATCTACGGAGAAGTCCCTGGCTACATGCACAATCTGATTGATCTTCCAACCAGAAACGGCTCTAAATCTTCTCGAACTTTTCTCAATTTACATCTTCCCAATTGCAAAGGTCTTAAATACAAAACATGTTACGCATCCAACTTTTCCGTCATAGGCAGCCAACTCTGGAATGCCTTACCAAGATCTATTCGAATAGTCATTGACCTTCTGCCCTTCCAGAAGCTGTTAAAAACCTACCTCTTCAAGCAAGCCTACACAAATGACCTGACTTAATCTATATGCTACCCGGATTAGACTATGATGACAGAACCTTGAATATGCTCCCCTATTTAATCCTTTCCAAAGACATCCTTCTTCCAACCCCTCCCTACACATTCTCCCATACTAAACAAATTGATAATCCCATTACACACCTGCCTCCCTCTCCCCTACTTCTACCATCCTCCTCCCTTGACCTTCTCACCTACCCATATCCAAATGACCACCTCTTCATTCATTATATTACAGCTGTATTCATTCTATTCACTTTGTAAACTTGATGTACTATGTAAACCACATTGAACCTGCTAGCGAGTGGGAAAGTGCGGGGTATTAGTGTTACAAATAAATAAATAAATGAGCACTATCTTTCTGTATTTTATTCCATAAACACTCCCATGTGCTGGGTTTCCTCCCACCCAGGGACATCCCAGTCACTCCCCCTAGTGACTCTCCACAGGGGCTTACTCTTTTCAGTAATCCCAACTTAACCAGGGATTACACCTAGTTTATAGAATAGCACAACGTGCATTATTCTGACGCACCTACATTTTAGAAACCATAAACAGAATCCGACCCTAAGCGTATAAACTGTGCCTAACTTTATGCTCCGGCACACTGCACTATAGGTAATTTTTAGGATTTTAGTTTTTCATGGTTTTTTTGAAAGCAAGATTATTTCTAATGTAGGAAAACCGAATGCTGATATACAGTGGGGGAAATAAGTATTTGATCCCTTGCTGATTTTGTAAGTTTGCCCACTGACAAAGACATGAGCAGCCCATAATTGAAGGGTAGGTTATTGGTAACAGTGAGAGATAGCACATCACAAATTAAATCCGGAAAATCACATTGTGGAAAGTATATGAATTTATTTGCATTCTGCAGAGGGAAATAAGTATTTGATCCCCCACCAACCAGTAAGAGATCTGGCCCCTACAGACCAGGTAGATGCTCCAAATCAACTCGTTACCTGCATGACAGACAGCTGTCGGCAATGGTCACCTGTATGAAAGACACCTGTCCACAGACTCAGTGAATCAGTCAGACTCTAACCTCTACAAAATGGCCAAGAGCAAGGAGCTGTCTAAGGATGTCAGGGACAAGATCATACACCTGCACAAGGCTGGAATGGGCTACAAAACCATCAGTAAGACGCTGGGCGAGAAGGAGACAACTGTTAGTGCCATAGTAAGAAAATGGAAGAAGTACAAAATGACTGTCAATCGACAAAGATCTGGGGCTCCACGCAAAATCTCACCTCGTGGGGTATCCTTGATCATGAGGAAGGTTAGAAATCAGCCTACAACTACAAGGGGGGAACTTGTCAATGATCTCAAGGCAGCTGGGACCACTGTCACCACGAAAACCATTGGTAACACATTACGACATAACGGATTGCAATCCTGCAGTGCCCGCAAGGTCCCCCTGCTCCGGAAGGCACATGTGACGGCCCGTCTGAAGTTTGCCAGTGAACACCTGGATGATGCCGAGAGTGATTGGGAGAAGGTGCTGTGGTCAGATGAGACAAAAATTGAGCTCTTTGGCATGAACTCAACTCGCCGTGTTTGGAGGAAGAGAAATGCTGCCTATGACCCAAAGAACACCGTCCCCACTGTCAAGCATGGAGGTGGAAATGTTATGTTTTGGGGGTGTTTCTCTGCTAAGGGCACAGGACTACTTCACCGCATCAATGGGAGAATGGATGGGGCCATGTACCGTACAATTCTGAGTGACAACCTCCTTCCCTCCGCCAGGGCCTTAAAAATGGGTCGTGGCTGGGTCTTCCAGCACGACAATGACCCAAAACATACAGCCAAGGCAACAAAGGAGTGGCTCAGGAAGAAGCACATTAGGGTCATGGAGTGGCCTAGCCAGTCACCAGACCTTAATCCCATTGAAAACTTATGGAGGGAGCTGAAGCTGCGAGTTGCCAAGCGACAGCCCAGAACTCTTAATGATTTAGAGATGATCTGCAAAGAGGAGTGGACCAAAATTCCTCCTGACATGTGTGCAAACCTCATCATCAACTACAGAAGACGTCTGACCGCTGTGCTTGCCAACAAGGGTTTTGCCACCAAGTATTAGGTCTTGTTTGCCAGAGGGATTAAATACTTATTTCCCTCTGCAGAATGCAAATAAATTCATATACTTTCCACAATGTGATTTTCCGGATTTAATTTGTGATGTGCTATCTCTCACTGTTACCAATAACCTACCCTTCAATTATGGGCTGCTCATGTCTTTGTCAGTGGGCAAACTTACAAAATCAGCAAGGGATCAAATACTTATTTCCCCCACTGTATACCCCAGAGGAGTTGAGCTATTAAATTTTAACTGGCTAACCTTTGACCATTCTTCTAATGTTTGGAGATCTCTTCTCATGCTTTCTACTCCCTCCAAGGTATCCATTGTATTGGCTATCTTCATGTCATCTTTATAAAGGCAAACTTTTCCTTCTAGCCCTTCAACAATGTCTCTCACAAATATATTAAACAGAATCGGCCCCAGTATTGACCCCTACTCACCTTCCTTTCCTCTGAGCGGATTCCATTTACCACCATCTTCTGCTACTTGTCAGTCAACCAGTTTCCAATCCAGTTCACACTTTGGGTCCTAAATTCAGCACTCTCAGCTTATTCATGAGTCTTTTGTGAGGAATAGTATCAAAGGCTTTGCTAAAATCCAAATAGGTTACACCTAGCGCATGTCCTTCATCCAGTTCTCATCCTGTCAACGAAATCAATCAGATTCGTTTTGGCAGGAGTTCTTTTTGGGAAATGCCACATTGCCTCGGATCCTCCAACCCATCGGATTCTGGAAAGTTAACTATCTTTTCCATTGCAGAAACACCATTATTTTTCCTACCACAGACATGAGGTTTTTCCGGTCTGTAGTTTCCCACTTCTTACCTGTCCCTGCTGTTGTGAAGAGGGACCACATCCGCTTATTGCCAATCCCACAGAATCTCTCCCATCTATAAAGATCTATTAAATAAATCTGTCACAACCCTCCCTCTTCCAAAGGGACAAGGAGATATAACACCAGCATGAGTCTTTAACCACAGCCCATGCGTAAACACTGCCATGTTCCACCCCCCATTCAGGACTTCTTCTTGGAAACGTAGCAGCACTCAAGCACAAGCCTGTTGTTAAAGGCTGTGTTAGCACTGAATCCACTGTGGACAACAGTGGCAGCAGGAGGAAAAGAAAAGGAGGGAAATGAAGTGCCCTACTCCTGTTGGGCCACTGCTCCCCAAATGATGCCCACCTAGATGGATACCTAGTTAGTCCAGTTGCTAGGCTGGCCCTGAAGCAAAGATTTGGCTTACACCTCTCTCAGGAAAAAGACTCGTTCCTTGCTCTCTTTCTCCTCCTCAGCATCTGGTGTTATGTTATGTTATGTTATGTTATGTTATGTTATGTTATGTTATGTTATGTTATGTTATGAGAGACTTATAGCCCACCAACACTCCTATTTAGGGTTCAAGGTGGGATTCCAACCAAATAGATACTGATTCAATCATCAGAAATAACAGAGAAAAATATCATATAATAAAAAAAACAAGAATTAAAAAACAGTAATTGCAATAAAAAAAAAAGTTTTTAAAGCCTTATGAAAGAAAAAAAATAGATCTCGCAAAAGATGAAGACCGGCAAGAAGACAGTTCCAAAGACAAACAGCAGTAAAATTAAATGACTGAGAAACAAATGCTCCTCCATAGGCCTCTCCAACCCTTCCTACATCTTTGGACTCCTACGAGGAAGGCTCTTTAGCTACACTCCCTTTTTATATTTCCCTCCAAATGTGAGGAAGGAAAAATTATGTCTTACCTGATCATTTTCTTTTCTTTAGTCTAATCTACCAGCAGGTGGAGGTAGAGAACACTGTACTGAACTCAGTGTTATAGGATAGCCAGCTCTGCCTCCAGTCAGTATGTTTCTTAACCAAGCAGAAGGAAGAAAACACCCATAATCAAGAACTTTCCTCACAGAAACAGCAGCCAAAACACAACATCGCCCCAAATTGAAAACTAACTGAAACTGCAATTTTCAACAGAAACCTGGAACAATAGACACAGTGAACAGAGGTGATAGGGCGACCTCTGGATTCATTTACTGCAACTAAAGGAAAGAAAATTATCAGGTAAGACATAATTTTTCCTTCCTCAGCGTCAGCAGCAGATGAATTCAGAGACTGATGGGATGTAAAAAAGTAGTCCCTAAATAGGGTAGGATGCCACTTACCCCCGCTGCACGCACCAAAGTGCCAAATACAGAGTCTGTCCATGCCGCAACATTCATGTGGTAATGTCTGGAAAACGTATTTAAGGATGCTCAGGTAGCTGCCCTACAGATCTCCTCCATGAAGAACACGCGGGCCTTTACCCACGACATAGCCAATGCTTGAATTGAATGACCCGCAACACCATTGGCAACTGCCAACACACCAGGAGGTAAGCGGATTCAATAGCCTCTTGAATCCACCGGGCTATGGTCGCCTTTGAAGTGGCATTGCCTTTATTCAGTCCCGAGAAAAGGACAAAGAAATGATCTGACCACCAAAAGTCGTTACTAACCTGTAAATACTGCTTCAGTGCCCTGCGAGCATCCAAACAGCACAGACAAGTGAAATCCAATGGATAATCCTCCTTACGAAGAGAACAGAAAAATGGGCTGATTGAGATGGAATGGCAACACCACCTTAGGCAAGAAAGATGGAACCGTTCGAATAGTCACCCTGGAATTCGAGAATCGGAGAAATGGATCCCTGCAAGACAGAGCCTACAGTTCAGACACCCAGCGGGCTGAGGACATGGCCACAAGGAAGACAGCTTTGAACCTCAAAAGCAACATTTTTCTCTGAGGCCTTCTGCAAAGGCTCAAACAGCATATCCTGTATCGCTCAGAGCAGCCCGTTAAGGCTCCACTCCATACAGGGAAGCCAGAGTGGCAGCTTGAGAGATTAGACCCAAGAAAGAAGCAGACAACATCAGGATGAGCAGCCACAGATTTATTAGCGATGCGGCCTCTGTTATAGGCCAAGGCCGCCACCTGCAGGCAAGATGCCACCATCGGCAACACTACCTGGGCCTCACACCATGCCTCAAAGGTCCACCAAACCCTAGCATGCACTTTAGTGGTAGAATGTTTCCACCCCTCCAAGAGCATAGCAATAACGGTATCCAAATAGCCTTTCCTGCTCAATCTTGATCTCTCAAGGACCAAACCATAAGACCAAAGTGGGAGACGTCCTCCATCTGCACTAGACCCTGGACCAGAAGATCTGGTGACAGGTGCAGGTGCAACGGCTCAGCATCCAGAAGCTGAACCAGATCCACATATCATGGACACAGGTCAGTCTGGGACCACTAGGACCACCAGTCCTCAATGAGTTTGGATCCAGTGCAACACTCATCTGATCTTTGGCCACAGGGGAAAGATGTAGAGGGGCTCCTCCACCGGCCAAGGCTAGAGGAGAACATCCAAGCCATCCGAACCATACTCTCTTCACCAGCTAAAGAACAAGGCAACCTTGGCATTGGCCCTGGTCCCCATGAGATCTAACACTGGTGTGCCCCATCTCCGTATAATGCACCGGAAGGTTGTCTCCGACAGCTCCTATTCTCCTGGATCCAGCGGAATCCTTCTGAGATAATCTGCCTGCATATTGACAGTTCCCGCAATGTGCACCACCAACACCCACTGCAGATGCCTTTTGGCCCACTGAGGGAGACTGCAGGTCTCCACCACCAGAGACATGCTTTGCACACCCCTCTGATGGTGTATATATGCCACTGCCATTGTGTTGTCCGAAAGCACCCAAACTGGATGGTCCTCAAAACCTCCTGAAAGACCAGGAGGGCCCTTGCCACTGCCCAGAGTTCCAGGTGATTGATTGACCACTTCGCTTCCATTAGGGTCCAAAGACCCTACACATAGAGGTGTAGGCAATGAGCCCCCCAGCCTGACAAGCTTGCATCCATAGCTATGACAATCCACTGAGGTGATGCCAATGGAATGCCCTTCCTCAGGTTGGATGGAAGGCGCCACAAGTTTATACTGTGTCATGCCATCAGAGACCAACGAAGCCGCACCTGGTAGTCCTGAGACACTGGTAACCACTGACTTAACATATGTGCCCGCTCCCATGGAACCATTTCCAGAGTTGCCACCATGGACCCCAACACTTGGATATAGTTCTAGGAGTGAGGATTTGGCAGCCAAAGCAGAGGGTGAATCTGCTCCTGCAACTTGATCTGTTTCTGTCCCAGAAGAAACACCAGGCTCCGAGCCATATCAAAATGTACCCTCAGGTACTCCAGAGTCTGGGTGGGAACCAGGTGACTCTTGGGTTTGCAATAGCGCAATCACCCAGGAGGTAGCTCAGCAACACTCCTTGATGAACCAGTCTGCCTTGATGAACCAGTCGTTGAGGTAGGGATAAACCCTGATCTCCTCCTTCTGCAGAAATGCCGCCACCACCCCCATCACCTTGGAAGAGGTTCTGGGGGCTGTCGCCAGATGGAAAGGTATGGCCTGAAATTGAAAATGGCAGCCCAAAACCGCAAAGCAAAGAAAACACTAGTGTGGATGCCAAATGGGTATATGCAGATACACATATTTTAGATCCAGAGCCAACAGAAACTCCCTAAGCTGCACCGCCACCATCACAATGCTTGACTGTCGGGAACTTATGCATCTTTTTGAGGTCCAGGACAGGACATGAGGACTTGACCTTCTTGGGTACCACAAAATAAATGGAGTAGTGGCCTTGGCCTTTCTTAGAAGATGGGATGGGGACTACTGTGAGTCAGCAAGGAGTGGAGCATGAAGTGCATTGCCTACTCATTTGCCCAAGAGCCACATGGGGATTCCAAGAAAAAATCTCTGACGGGAGAGGAGAACTCTAACTTGTACCCTTCTCAGACAATCTCTAAGACCCACTAGTTTGTGGTAACCTTGACCCACTCCTCATAAAAAGGGATAGCTGTCACCTATCTTTTTCTCCAGAGAGTGGGTCAGGACCCCATCATTGGGTAGCCTGAGCCACAGGGACTGGACGTACCTCCCACCTGAAGCACACGCCAGATATCTGGGCTTCTGGAACAAGGAGGAAGAGGCCTGCCCTGGCCGGTACCTCCTGGCCTCATGGAGTCTGAGATGGGCCATCCCCATCTGCAAGGGTGCCTTCAGCTTGTCCTCTGGCACGTGCTGGGACTTAGAGTCATCCAGGTTCTGCACCAACTTTTCAAGATCCTTACCGAATAAACGCTTGCCCTGAAAAGGCAACTTGGTGAGCCACTGCTTAGATGCAGCATCAGCTGCCTAATGCTGGAGCCACAGCAACTGCCTGGCAGTGACTGCCAAGGACATCTGCTTAGCTGAGGCATGAACCAGATTGTACAGAGCGTCCACCAGATAAGCCAGCCTGACTCCACATGTGGAATGACAGAGGCCACTCCCAGGTCCTTATCAGACTCAGCCACCTGCTTGCCCAGCTCAGACACGCCCTGGCCACATAGGAACTACAAATTGCCACCTGCAGAGCGAGCGCGTACACCTCAAATGAAAGCTTCAGGGCCGCCTCTAGCTTCTGATCTTGCACATCTTGCACAACTACCTGGGATGGTAGTTTTCTTGATGACAGCGGCCACCAAGGCATCCACTTTGGGCAGGTGACATTGCTCCAGGTGATCCTCTGCCACCGGGTAAAGACTCAACATGGCCTTGGCTACCTTCAGCCCTGCATCAGGAGTGCCCCATTGGGCCATAATCAACTCTAGAATGGCCTAGTGAACCAGAACCTAGTACTAGCCATCTTTGGGTTAACCACGGTTGGGGTCTGCGCCACCTCATCCATGATGCTGAGTGCCTCCAGCACTCTAGTAATGAGAGATGGCAACTTATGGAAGATCCAGTCTGACGTGGGGTCGTCCGGCTCCTCACATGCCAATTCCCCCTCCTCCAGGTTCTCGAGTCAGGGAGTCTACTGCAAGATCACTGACAGTGCCACCTCCAAACATGGGGGTAACACAGTGTCCAATGAGGGGTTCTGCGCAGCGGTCTCTGAAGCCCCATAGGAGAACAGAGAGATAATTATGACACCATTTACTGATTATAGTGCTTGAGCATGTATGCCTGGTGCAGTAATAAAATTAATTCCACGGAATAGGCCAATGGG
Organism: Microcaecilia unicolor; assembly: GCF_901765095.1. Classification (NCBI taxonomy): domain Eukaryota; kingdom Metazoa; phylum Chordata; class Amphibia; order Gymnophiona; family Siphonopidae; genus Microcaecilia; species Microcaecilia unicolor. The sequence goes on from NC_044031.1 coordinate 276,585,900, forward strand.
GCCCCAGGACCCCTCCTCAGCACTGGCAGCATCAGACGATGCCCCCGATGAGGCCCACTGCTGCAACGCATCAGAAAGTCCCTCCAAAGTCTCAGGAAGGGGAGCTAAAATGGCTTCCATGGAGACAAGCAGAGTTGCATCGGGGAGAGAATGCTGTAGGGAATATGCCCATGCTCCCATAGTGCAGGAAAACTCCCGCTCGGCAGGAAGAGGAGAGTCAGCCCCCAGTAAGACCTCTGAACAGACTGCAGAGCACAATCCCGGTGCTGCTCGCCTTTTCCCACAGCGGGAGCAGCGTTTCATGACCTCCACCGCCATGCCCTACCAAGTTCACACAAGCCGTGAAAGCTGACAACAATTAAAGATTTAAAGAGACATGCACCCAATAATCGCAGGTGTCCTGGCCAGGGGCTCCACCAAGGTCACTGTTCCCAGCCTACACTAACCTGAAAGGCAGCCTCTAAGCCACCCTCAGAGCTGAAATTCGCTCCTGTTCACTGCCTGTGGTTTGTTTTTTAAATGTTAGAGAGACTGCTGCCACCCGTGAGAAAGGAACCCACTACTTCAAATGAGCATGGGTCATTGGGGAACCTGGGGAGATGGGATGGGGTAGGGACCCAGCACTGCTAGGTATGCCCCCCCAAAATTGGAACCGCAGAGCCACACACCCCCTAGCTCAACAGAACTAGCAGAGTTAGAATTGGAGCCCCACCCTACAGAGATGGTGAGAAGCCCTCCACCGCCTGATGGAGATAGAGACATACTGACTGGAGGTGGAGCTGAACCTCCTATAACGCTGAGTTTAGTTCAGTGATTTCTATCACCACCTGCTGGTAAATGTGCATAACCCATCAGATTCATCTGCTCCTGATGCTGAGAAACACCTATTACTGGGGTCTACCACTAACCCTACCCTTATTTCCTAAGTAGCACTACACTGGAGCAGGGTCCAAAAATGTTCCTCCTGTTACTGAAAAGATGGCATATTTTGATGTCCTGTTGCACAAAGTTTAATGCAAATTGTATTATTCAATTTGCATAAATGAGGTATCCTGCATGCATTTGCTTGCTTAGCATCTCATTAATGTGTAGCATGCTTTGCAGTAAACTAATGTGTATTATGGTAAAATAACATTCATTTTTGTCATTTAACACAACATGCATTAAATATCATGTGTTATTTCCTGAACACTCAACTGCCCCTAAGTTGCATGTACCCTTCAGACAAGGACATAGAAGGTTCTATACCATTGATACTTCTACAATCCAAATACATTTAACACTCCCCCTACATATGGAAATAGACATATAAAACATTAGTGACACTCAAGTCAGCTATTAGAATCACAGAGAGCAAAATCAGCCTGATTCATTGCCTAGCTAAGCAGTTTGAATTCAAAGGATTCTGCTTTATCACATTTTTTGTTCACATTGTAAATTCAAGAGCTTTGTCAGACTATTCAACTGTTGATTAGAGGGCTGCAAGTGTGACATCCCCTTTAATTCTACATGCATATGAATGCTCATGTCAGCACTTCTGGAGTCTGACAAACAGCATAGATAAGGATCTTCTTTTATTAACACTTGCTTCTGATTAAGAATAAGTGAGCTGACTGATTCAGTCTGGATGCCCCAAGTTATAACTGATCAAACTTTCTGAACTTGATCAGAACTGATTTAATTAAAAAGTCCAGACCAGAAAGGACTGTCCTTTACTACATATTATTTGCTAAAAATGACTCAGATATGACCTTCTACCAAAAAGTGTCAAAAATATTTTAAACACCCCTCAGGTTTGTCATATTTTGCTGTTGCTGGTAAACAAAACAGACATGAAAGGCCAGACCCAAATCTCCTACCTAAGTTTCCCTATTCTATTTCCTTGCAACCCTCATCTCAAGATCCCATCACCAAAATCAGCAAACTAGGGATAAACCACGGCAAAACAACTGTGTCTCACCAGAGAGGACACAGGAAATGACATCAGAAGGGTGGGATGCAGCAAAGGGAAGCCTGTTGGGTTACTACAGGCAGCAGATATGAATAACTTCTGTCACTGGCAGTTCTCTGGTAAAGCAGGGAGAGGAGGGGTTAAAAGAGGGGGAGGGGTATATGCCAGATCCAGGGACAGAGAAGAGCAAGAGAAATGCAGGGCAAAAGGTGGGGTGGAATTTTGGAAGGTGCCACCCAAAATGGCAGTTCTGGCTATACCTCTGGGAGCAGTTGGTCCAAGAACCAATCAGAGGGGGAGTTATTTTAGATCTACTACTTAATAGAATGCTGGATTTGGTATGAGAGGTAACAGTGTTGGGATCACTTGGCAAAAATGATCATAATATGATTGAATTTGAGTTAATAACTGGAGTGAAGACGCTTAGGAAATTTAATGCATTGGCATTTCAATTTTATAGAGCGATGATCATAAAATGAGAAAAATTATTTTAAAAGGTTAAGACTTTACGTTAGTCGTAGATAGTAGGTCTTGTCAGATGAATCCAATCAATTTATTTAATTAGGTAGCCAGAGAGAGGTTGAGACATTACATCAGACATGGACAGTAAGGCTTGTCAGATGAATCCAAACAATTTCTCTGACTGGATGACCAGAGTTGGATTAGGGGAGAAAACACTATCCCCCAGATTCTATATATGGCACTCAAAGTTGCATGTACAAATTTTGGTGTGCGCCCAATTTGCGCATGTAATTTAATTGAATAACAAGCCAATTTGCACCAATAATTGAGTGCTAACAAATTATTGGCACTAATTGACAACAATTTCGATTTACGCATGTATCTTGCTAGGTGCTGTTCTATAAAGATGAACGTAAGTATTTTAGCATGCAACTGAAAACTGGGCGTAGCTATGGAAGGGTAAGGGGTATTCACTAAAGATGCATGCACTATTATAGAATTCAGAGGATCTGTGCCTAATTTACATGCGAGGATTTACACCAGATTTCAGATGGTGTAAATCCTTGTGCTCAAAGTTGGGCATGGATCCTGGTGCTATGCACTATTCTGTAATTAGTGCCAAACTTGGAGTGCCATTTATAGAACAGTGTTTGCGTTCATTTTTTTCGATGCCCAAATTTGGACACCGTTTACTGAATTTAGTCCTATATGTAGTGTATTGGGATTTCAATGTCGCCTTCGAATGTCGCCTTCGGCACCTAACCACTACACCTCTATTCAGGAAATCTTGACTTCCCCAACTTGACATTTCATCCTTTAGATTGTAAGCTCCTTCGAGCAGGGACTGTCCTTCTTTGTTAAACTGTACAGCGCTGCGTAACCCTAGTAGCACTCTAGAAATGTCAAGTAGTAGTAGTAGTAGTAGTAGTAGTAGTAGTAGTAGTAGTAGTAGTGGTATTTTGACACAGTTCCAAATAGGTAACTTGTAAATAAACTGACACCCCTGCTGTGGGCCTTAAAGTGACTACAGTAATTAGTTGTGTAGGAGGCAACAGAGGATAGTTGTAAGTGGAGTTCATGCCAAAGAAAAGGGCATTACCAATGGTCCCGTTCTTTTCAGTGTTTTCATAAATGATCATGGGGAAGAGGAAAGGTTCACCTTTTTTGAGGATGACATCAGCATTTGCAGCAGGGCAGACATCCTGGAAAGTTTGGAAAATATGAGGAGGGACCTTGCAAAGCTTGAGGAATGATCTAGAGCAGTAGAGGACCACTGGCCAATCATCTTTTCAGGATATCCACAATGAATATTCATTAGGTAGATTTGCATATACTGCCTCTATTGCATGCAAATCTATCTCATGCATATTCTTTGTGGATCTTGTGAAGGATTCCTCCGCTCCTCTCAGGAAAACTCTGGCCTCCGGCCCAAGTTTTCTATATTATAATCCTCCAGGTGTACCCTCTGACCTGAGGTACGTCAGCAGTACTGTTCCAGCACAGCTCCCGAGATATCCGCCAGGGAAATTATCCCAGCGGTTTCAAGAATGCAATCCCAAAACAAACAGTTTAGAAAAAGTAGTTTTTAATAATGCAGTTCCAAAAGCAAAACAGTTCAGGAATCTCCACAGCTTCAAAAATGCAGTTCATAAACCAACAGGACATGAATCTCAGCAGTCCCAATGATGCAATTCAAAATAAGTAATCCCAAAAGCAAAAGACGTTCCACAAAGAAAAACAAGCAGTTCAAAGAAAACAAGTACTTCCAAACAGGCAGTTCAAACAAGCTGTTTAGAAATCCCATCAGCAGTTCAGAGGCAGAGAGCTCCCAGGGGTCCCCTCCCTCTTCTGGCCAGCTCTATCTCCTGGCTTCCTCCCACTTGGCCCTGTCGTTTTCTGGCTTCTCCACGATAGCCACTGCCTTCCCTTGTTTACCAAGACCCCACACTAAGCGGTTACCTGCTGTTTGCGCCTTTTACCTTTGGATCTTGCCAGAGCTGCAATCTCCATCGGCTCCTCTTGCCTCACTTCCTCCTCCTTTTCTTCCCCCCTCCATTCCATGGGCTCCTCGCCCCACCCATTCTCCAGCTGATCCTCCTCCCCCTAATTAGTTCTGCTTAAAGGCTCCCCCTCCATTCCTGGCCTCCCGACCGTGTCTTGGGTTTCACCTTTACCTGCCTTTCCCTTGGGCTCCACCAGGGGATTCTGGGATAAGAAGTCTTTGATTCTGTTGTAAGACCTCCTCAAGGGCTGCTGGGAATCGTAGTTTTTATCCTGACTCCAGCCCTCTGAGGAAAATGATCTATGCCTTCTCCTGACATGTGGAACTCCTTGAGCTAAGAATCTGGGTTGTTCCCCCCTCTGGGCCTTTTCTTCTCCTCTGCCGGTACCCCCCTCTCTGTTCCCTTATCCCCTTCTTCACATAATCCTGAAGTTTCGACTGGCTGGGGGTCCCCAAGATTAGGTTTGTGACCCACCGGTAGAGTATTTGAGATAACCCAAGGAGGCAGTACATTGTAGGAAGTGAATTTCTATGCATAAAAGAACAGGATCTGAGAGTGATGTTATCTTATAATCTTAGGGTGGCCAGAAAGGTACAGTAGTCAGAGTGACAACAAAAGCCAGAAGGATATTTGGGCATATAGGGAGAAGGATGGCCAGCAGTAAAAAGGCGGCAATAGTATCTTTGTATAAGTCTCTACTGAAACCTCGTTTAGAGTACTGTGTGTAATTCTTGAGACCACACATTTAAAAGGATATAAGTTGGATGGGGTCAGTTCAGAAGATGATAACTCAAATAGTCAACGGTCTTCATAATAAAGCATATGGGCACAGACTTAAAGATTTAAATGTGTATACCACAGCAGAAAGGTAGGATAGGGAAGATATGGAACAGCCTCCCAACAGAGGTACATAAGTACATAAATATTGTCATACTGGAACAGACTGAAGGTCCATCAAGCCCAGCATCCTGTTTCCAACAGTGGCCAATCCAGGTCACAAGTACCTGGCAAGATCCCAAAAAAGTACAATACATTTTATGCTGCTTATCCTAGAAAAAAGCAATGGATTTTCCCCAAGTCCATTTTAATAATTGGTCTATGGTCTTTTCCTTTAGGAAGCCATCCAAACCCCCTTTAAAACCCGCCAAGCTAACCACCTTTACCACATTCTCTGGCAACGAATTCCACAGTTTATCCACACGTCGAGTGAAGAAACATTTTCTCCAATTCATTTTAAATTCACTACTTTGTAGCTTCATTGCGTGCCCCCCAGTCCCAGTATTCTTGGAAAGAATAAACAAGTGATATAGCCAGCTATCTGTGAATATTCAAGCGCTGGCCGACTAAGTTTAGTGGGCAAATCAGACTACATAAATAGCAATCCTGTCTTTGCCTGCTATTAACTTTACTGGCTAGTGCTGAATATTCACATAGCCGGTTACATTAGAGCCAGCCAAAAAAACCCTGGAAATTCAATGCTGGTCATCAGAAACAGTCCAGCACTGAATATCAGTAGTGAGCGTCAGTGGCAGAAGCTAACTGCATTGCCTGCTACCAGTTGAATATCAGCGAGTATGTGTCTAACTAGGAGACACAACTATGGCTCGCCCATGTTCCACCCTGTATAGAATTGCCCTGTAACTGCAGCAGCAACTTGTATAAGTGGAAGCACTGCCTATGAGCCAGCCGTGCTGTGCCCCTCTGTACACCCCTTTACAAATAAGCAATATACAAGTTAAGCGGGTAGTTGCAGAATAACACTTAGTGGGCATGCTAGCATTTACAAGCATACTCTAAGGGGTCCTTTTACTAAGGTGCACTGAAAAATGGCCTGCGCTGGTGTAGATGCATGTCCATTTTTTAGCGCACCTGCAAAAAAGACCTCTTTTTCTTGGCCAAAAATGGACGTGCGGCAAAATAAAAATTGGCGAGCATCCATGTTGGGCCTGAGACCTTAGCATCACCCACTGACATAGTGATAAGGTCTCATGCGTTAACCGGGCGGTAGTGGTCTATATGTGTAGCATGACGATTACCACCCGGTTTCCGGCGCGTGTAGCAGACACACGTAAAAACTGAAATTACCACCCGGGCCACACGGTAGCCAGGCAGTAACTCTGAATTGATGCACGTTGGGCGCGTGGAGGCGCCCACGCGGCTTAGTAAAAGGGCCCCTAAGTGTGTATTTATGGACATAAACGTTAGTCACTGAATTGCCCCCAAAATGGCTAAAATTCTACACATAAGTGCTACTGACTTACAAAAGCAAGTGTGGTTGGTGCCACCACCAACTGCATAAGGTGCTTTTGAATATTGGCCTTTTCGTTGTAACAATAGAGGCAATAATCATAGTGATTTTTTAGTCTATAGGTTTTAGACTATAGTTGAAACCCTCTCTCTCTCTCTCGCTCTCTCTCTCTCTGCAATCTGCTAACTACAGCTGCAGAGTATGGCCTCTAATTAGTTAGAGCTTCAAACTGTTTAAAAAGCATGTGCTTCCAGATGTCTAGAGGGAACAGAGCCAAATTCTAGACAAGAGGGATGCTTTAAGACAGAGAAACAAAGGGAATTGTTTGGAACTAACATACAGGGTCCTTGAAATGTGCCTGAAACAGATGACAGTTCTCTAGTCTGAGATAAGTTGATTAGGGGAGGGTATACCCAGGGCTTTTTTTGAGGGGGTACTGAGTACCGGCACCTTTTCCATTGTCTGCTAAAATTGATCTATGGTCCCCAAGTTTTAAAGAAAGAGCTCAGGCTCTACACACCAATTCTGCCTTGTCATAGGTTCTGTGACTGGTTGCAGGGGGCCTGAGTATTGTGGGGTACATCCCTCAATGATCACCCCACCCCTGAAGGGTGGCTTGCACTTGAGTACCGGCTAGAGAATGACATGGGGATGGGGAACCGCAGTAACCGCGGGGGATGAGGACGGGGTCAGAGCTTGCGGGGATAGATCCCACGGGGACGGAGTGGGGATATGGACAGGGCAGGGATGGGGACAGAGCCCAGAGGGACAGGGACAAACTTTGTCCCCGTGTCATTTTCTACTTTGAAGCCTGTTAATGAACTGGACTGTTATTTAAGTATGAGTGATGCCTACAAAGATATTTTGATTTTGGGGAAAAACAAGCAAGCATACTGGCCACAGCTAGCAAAATTTGCATGGGGGATCCTGTACATCCTGCTACCAGCACATTTTCCAGGAAGGACTGTGGAAGACAGGAGAGCTAGATTGAATCCTGAGATTGTTGATGACTTCTTATTCATCCACAGATTTAAAAATCATAACAGCGCTTCATAGGGCATATTTTTCCCCTCTAGGGCATATAGAATGGGTTGTATTTTGTAGCCCTGGACATTTTAACAGGGTGGATTAGGATTCCTTGGGGTAGTAGAAGTCAGCTATTGTTGGGGTTGGAAGGATAGAGGGTGGTGGTGGGAAGGAGGGTTATTATAGCTGCTCATTGTTATTATTGTTTACTATTTGTAATTTATACACAACAGTTGCACAGCATATTCTTCCTTTTTATACTTTAATAAAAAAAATTTAAATATAAAATCATGTGTTCAAGGCCATGGCGACGGGGTGGAGATGGGGACAAACTTTGTCCCCTATGTCATTCTCTAGTACCAGCACCTTTTTTTGCTAGAAAAAATGCACTGGGTACACCTAAATACTTTTATCAGGTATTCTCCATCAGGAGGCACAAACTTTAGGTCTGTTCTACAATGTGTGACCACTCCCTTGTTTGATTAGTGTAATGCAGTGTACCTTGGGTTACCTGTAGGTAAGATCTGTCCTTTACAAATTGTTCAAAATGCTGCTGCTCGTTTGCTCACAGATACCTCTCGCTTGGCTTATATTACACCAGTACTTAAGGTGTTGCATTGGTTACCCATCCAGCGGAGAATCAGGTTTAAAATTGTGTTGCTAATTTTTAAGGCTTTATGCAATGATGTGCCAGTTTCTGTAGCTACTTCTTTGAAGTTCCGTCAGCCTGCTCATGCACTACGTTCTTCAGACAAACCTTTGCTTGGTATTCCTTCCTTTCATCACATTAGGCTAACTGAATACTGTTCAATTATTTTTTTTATATTGAGGGTGCGAGGCAGTGGAATTTGTTGCCCTTTAATTTAAGAGGTATTTATTTATTCATTCATTCATTCATTCATTCATTCATTTATTGATATCACACATTATCCCAAGAGATCATGTTCAATTTGACTAACAACTTGTTGTGATTAACAGTACAAAAAGTGATGTGGGACAGTATACATTAAGCAGTAATAACAATATAAATGAGGATTGAGTAATTATAATATGGAATATGGAAACGAATGCTAGACGCAAAAACGGTACCAATTTATAGGTATGACTTCACTTCTTCAGATCCGTAAACCTTAGAAGGCTTTCCTTTTTGCCCAAGCTTTTACTGTGCTTTAAAGCTGGGTGCTTAAGCTCCTTATTGTTTTAGTGACGGATTTGTTTTAGTCAAGAATCTTTTATTGCAGGTGTGTGTGTGTGTGTGTATGTCTTCTTTTAAAATTATATTATGTATGATATGCTGTGATCCGCCGAGAGTTGTAGGATCGTGCAGAATAGTAATTTTTTAACTAAGGGGCCCTTTTACAAAGCAGCAGTAAGCCCAATGCGGGCTTACAGCTCGCTCTTTCAGGACGCAGCCTCTGGTGGTAGTCCTGCCCCAAGCGCGCCATTTCCAGGCTTGCGCAGCGGTAACCCAGCGATAATCAGGCATCACCACACGCTGCCCGGTTACTGTTGGGTTAAAGCAGGAGCCCTTATCGCCACCTCAGTAGGTAGCAGTAAGGGCTCCCTGTCGCATAGTCATGTGTGCCGGGGGCTTTTTTTTACCCACTGTGGTAAAAAGGGCCCTGACAGGCGGGGAAAACGGCCCCCACCGTCAGCGAAGGGCCCTTTTTCCAGCAGCTTGGTAAAAGGACAACAAAATAAATAAATAAATAGAGGAGAGAAGATTTTCATGAGGAACAAAAGAAGTGGCTCAGAATTTTTTGGGGGGGGGGATCTGTTTGAGGTGGATTCATGTTCAATCTTTAGATTCTCAAGGAAGGGGTGCCTGGAGCAGCTCATGAGTGGCTTCAGGAAAAAAAAAACATAGACAATTTCTGAAGAGATGGCATAAAGTAGGCTTCATGCTTTGCTAGCAGTTACTATTTCCAGCGTTTTGTGAATCTCTAAGAGAAATGGATATAATGGAGTGATCAATTTGTCTAAAGCTGTGTAAGTTAAGAGGAAGCTGCCTATTCAGTGGTTTATTATCTGAGGAAAGAAATCAAGAGGAGAGCCTACCGAATGAAGAATTCATCTGGCACACTGTCATCTTACTCTGTTCATTCATAGGAAAGGAGTCCAAGAGAATTCAGATACAGAAGTAGTCAAAAGAGTCCTGGACAAATATGTAGAGACAAGGGAGCTCCCCACATGTTTTTGAACTGTTGTTGTTGTTTTGGGGGGAGGGTTGTTGTTGTTTTTTGTCAACTGATTACTATTCAGGAAATTTCAATGTAAATACTTGAATTTTGGAGCAACACAATTTGGTGTGGTGGTGTCACTATTTCAAGGTCCAAAGTGTTTGTTAGCTGTGTTTCAGATCCCACCCGTCATCAGAGTCCAAGAGCCAACCTAAAAGTAAGCGACATGAATCAAATGCCTTAGTAAATAAATATCTCTTCAGCCCAGTCTTAAATTTTGGGAGGGACATTTCAAGTTGTAACCGTAGAAGTAATTGGCTCTAGAGAGTCAGGGCTTTTTTTTTTCTAAATGATGGTTATAATTGTGACATTAGTTAAGATATAAATTCTCTTTATTGTAGGAAATTTTTCAAAACGTCCTGGAAGAGTGTCTCCATCCTTAAGGCCCTGAAGCAAGTCTTTCCCCTTGTTGCAAGAACAGCAGAGAGTCCCATGAGTTAGATAATAGCCAGGGCCGGCTCAAGGCATGGTTCAGGGTGCCAAAGCTCAACAGTGCCAAAAGCCTGCCTTACCGGCTCAGCCTTCACAGCAGAGAGAGCATGTTTTGTTCTCACCTCTGTGCTCTCCTCTCTGCCCCCGCCAGTGACACTGCCGCACGTTTAAACATAATAACAGGTACTTCCCTATTCTCACATATAAATCTGGGTCAGTGCCAATTGCTGAATGTGGAGAAGAGCACATCAGTGAGAGCGAAGCGACATGATCCTACTGCTGTAAAAGGTAGAGCCTATGCTGGCGCGGGGAGGGACATGAGTAAAATGATTCCTAAATTTTTTTAAAGGGGGTTGACAGACTGATTGCAAGCTAACAAATGCACCTGCCTAATTATATAATAGGGTTTCTGTCTCAACCCTGAACAGACTTATCCATGTAGAATTTGCTCCATAGCTATGCACAGGAATATAAGGCTGGGATATGCTATGTGCAAAGAAATGATACTTTTAGTAGGCTTTCAAGTTTAATACTTAATATACTGCTTCAGAAATATATCTAAGTGGTTCACAATACTGATATATGTGCCAGAAATAGTCATTCTGGTAATCGAAAAGAAAGGAAACAGAGCTACATTATCCAAGAGAGCAAGGAAATAAAAGACAAAGTAGAATCAGAGTGTTTGTTATCTGTGTTTCAGATCCCAACCGTCACCGGAGTCCAAGAGCCAACCTAAAAGTAAGCGACATGAATCAAATGCCTTAGTAAATAAATATCTCTTCAGCCCAGTCTTAAATTTTGGGAGGGACATCTCAAGTTGTAGCCGTAGAGGTAATTGGCTCTAGAGAGTCAGGGCTTTGACACTAAATACAGAATTTTAAATAGAATCTAAATGACGGTTATAATTGTGACATTAGTTAAGATATCAATTCTCTTTATTGTAGGAAACTTTTCAAAATCACCTAGTGCGTGCAGTGATGGGGCCAGTTTCCCCTGGTAAAAAACAGCATTTGCCTGGAGGAAGTGCTCTATTATTGCCTTGTATATTGAATAATTTCTTAAGAGACCACAGGCATAGCATCTGATGTTGGATTTAGAACACTACATTAAAAACTGATCAGGAACTAAATGGCAGGGGCAGTCATAAAAACAAAAATTCAATAATTACTTAGATGAGATGCTTAGTTTATTCATTTTTTGCAAAGTCATTAATGTTTGACAGATTCAAGCATTGCTGATTTCCTGGCAGTTAAACTGCAGTGAAAGTCATTAGAGTTAAAAACTGCAATCTCAGAGGTTGCCATTTACTGATGACTGTTTAAACTGGCTGTGCTTCCTGGCAATTTCACTTTTGTAATTTTTATTACCATCTAATGGTGCTCTTTGTAGGGTCAGTATAATGATAGTAGCATAGTAGATGACAGCAGATAACGACCTATATGGTCCAGCCAGTCTGCCCAACAAGATAAACTCAGAGCATAAGGTATGATATAACATTACATATTTATACTTGGTCTGATTTGTTCTTGCCATTTTCAAGGCACAGACTGTAAAAATCCACCTGCCACTGGCCTCATTCTCCAACTACTAAAGCTGTCGCCGAAGCCCCACTCCAGCACATCCAAATTGTCCAGCCACAGTCGTAGCACAGACTGTAGAAGTCTGCTTATTACTGGCCTTGCTTCCCAATTACTGGAGTTACCATCTAAGCACTGCTAAGTTTGTGTGGTTCCATTCTTTGCATACAAGATTAGTTTGTGTTTATCCCATGCATTTTTGAATTCCGTTACTGTTTTCATCTCCCACAGGAGGGCATTCCAGGTATCTACCACCCTCTCCATGAAAAAATAGTTCCTGATGTTATTCTTGAGTCAGCCTCCCTGCAACCTAAATTCATGTCCTCTAGTTCTACCACTTTTCCATCTCTGGAAAGGAAGGCCCCAAATCTCTTTTCTAAGCCCTTATCTAAGCATCTCTCCTCTGACTTATCCCTCCCTGGGTCCAGAATCTCTTCCTCCCTATTCCGTTCCTCAAGGCCAGCATCTCCTTTTTCTCCCTCCCAATCCAGCATCTCCCCTTTATTTCCCCATCCTCTTCTGTGTCCTTTTTTTTATTTTTTATTTATAAATTTAAATTATTTACAAACCTTTACATCTTGAACAGGAAAAAACAGGCATATTCTAGAAACATCAAGATCAAAAAGTAATAAATTTACATCTTGTATTAGACCACCAATAAAGAGGGGGAGGGACCCGTTATAAACTCAAGAGATGAGATTTAGAAAGAAAATATTTCAATAAAGGCTTAACACACATATCCACCTTAATTATTTTCATTTCTTCCCAAATCTTAGATCCTAACCGTATAAATCCTGCAGTTTCATATTCTTTTTTGCTCTATAAAATATTTTAACTGTTCTGGAAGAAAAAACACATATTTTGTTCCCAAATATTTAACATTACATTTACAGGGGTAATTCAAATTAAATGATGCCCCTATGGCTATAGTCTCAGTTCTTAATGCAAGAAAAGCTTTTCTTCTCTCTTGGGTTTGCTTAGTCACATCGGGGAAAACCCATATTTCCCCCCCATAAAATAATGTTTGTAAGTTCTTTAAAGCTAATCTTCTAACAGCTTCTGTGTCCTTTGTCCCCCTTCCCTCTCCTGGTGGTCCAGATTCTTCCTTCTGGGTCCTTATTCTCCCCCTCCCCACCATGTCCACATACCATCTTTCCCACAAACCTCCTTGTCTCTCTCAGCAGCCCCCTCCTTTGCTGCCACCAAAGCAGCCACAGGATCCCCCCAAGACTTGCAGCAGCGATTTCAAGACCAGAAGGCAGCCTGGGACTCTCTATTCATGTGCATGCTGATAGACTTCCTATTTTTATAGTGACGGGACACCACAGAGCCATCAGCGTGCATGTGAATAGAAAACCACACTCTGCTTCTGATATTGAAATCACCCCTGTAGGCCTTGGAATGATCCTATGGCAGCCACAACAGCAGGAAGAGGAATGAGATGGTTGGGAAGGAATGAGAATGGGACTGAAGGTGTCACTTCTTCCATCTACTTCAGGCTCCATTCAGGGCTGAATATAATACAACCATCATATGGAATAATGGAGGATAGAGCCAACCCCGAGTATGGCAGTTAGCAGAAGACCTTGACTTACAGCGACCAGTGTTCTGTTCTACCGGCTGCTGGTCTCCTGTTCTGAAAACCAGCTAGGCCAGTCAAATGCCAGAGGTTAACACAAAGAAGCTTAGAATCTCAGTTTTGATTTCATTCTTTTTTTTTTTATTTTAGCATTGTCCTTTTACCAGGCTTTTACATTTATAATATGACTAGCTTGCAGCTAAGGGGGAGACAGAAAGAGCCCAAAAGAGTGTTATTAAACACTTTGCTGTTCATCAAAGGCACACAGTCCAGATCATTTTGTAAAGTCAATTGAAAAAAGTCATTTCTTCATGCATCTCCAGCTAAACTGGGATGCCATCCAAGCCCTTATTTGTAGGATTATAAAACATCTTTAAAGACCCCCTTGAGTTCCTCTTCCTTCACTGTATGAAACTGATCTAAAAACACAGCTACGGTTTACATCTTTCAGGAAATGGTGAATTTCCTGCTAAATTTGAGCATAACTTTTTTATGGACTAATCTATTCTTCTTACTGAAGCTTTTTGAGAAAAATGTCTTAGAGGACTAGTTGGCAGTATATTTTCTTCCAAACTACTACACACTTTAGTCCAGAGTCATTTTCATAGTGTTGAGTAAATATTACAGACCGCAGCTTGCTACCTTGTGAAAAGGTTCAGAAGTTAATCCAACACCGCAAAACAATTTGCTTACCTGCCCTGCTTCCCCCTCCCTCATGCGCATGCTCGGTTTTAATTAAATTGAACTCGTGCGAGCTTCACATATGCTCAATTTCACTAAAACTGAGCATGCACTCCGGGGTGGGAAAGCAGGGCAGGCATTGTGGCGCTGAGTATCACCACAGGAAGACTTCTGTTGGCGGGGGCTTTGGGACCCCTGCTAGCCCAGGTATGTGAGGTTGTGGCGGGGGAGGAGAGCAGCAGGGAGGCAGGGTAAAATGTGCCCCTCCACTTTGGGCTCAGCCCCCTTCCCCTCAAATCAAGGTCTGGCTATGCCTCTGGTACGTGTGGACATAGGCAAAGTAAATTTGAGTGTTTTGTTGTGGTGTACTGCCTACATATGCATTATATGAGAACACAATCTATATCCATATCCTTAACCTCCGATTGCCTCTAATTTACAGTATGTGGTCAAACTTGTTTTCCTTATGAAAGTACCCAGAAACTTGTGGTAATGGCTGAAAATCCACTCCCCACCCCCAAAGGTTGACTTAACCCTGTGTGAAAGGGGCCAAAGTCTATTAAAAGGCAATCTTATAAATCTTTTTCATTTGCAAAATCCTGATTTACGTACACACAAAACCTAATAAAACAGGTCATGCCTCAATGTAGGCATGGTGCAAGCTGTTGGTATGTAGGCAAGCTCCTGTTGTCGTGCCCCCCCCCCCCCCCCCCCGTGCAGTACAGTCGATTAAGGGGGGCAAATTGATGTAATGATGCCATGTTTTCTTCAGACTGTTCTTGATGCATACTTTCAAGCTCCTCCCACATGCCATTGGCCTTTTCCCTGGGCAACAGCTTCCCCACAACCCTCTAACATTCTCTCCCCCTTCTCCTTCTAGTTCCCTTTCAGGATGGCAGGTGATTCCAGTTCCAGATTTTCCTCCAGCTCCAATGCTCCATCATCATCCTCATCTGCCACTAGCAGCACAATGTAGACATCCTCTGGTGCAGCTGCACTGGACCATGGGGCTGGCGTGCACTTGTCAGGGCCCTCTACCATCATTCCCTACCTCTTTCCTCTGCTGTCCCACCCCCATTGTACAGTATAAGGTAAAAAGTGGGTCAAATGGTTTGCAATGATCTGTCTTCCCAATCGTCTAACATTCTCTCCATCTTCTCTTTGTTCCTGCTCAGGGTGGACTAGAACATGATCATGGACCTTCTGGGGCCATTATCTGAACTGCGTTCTTCTCTTCTGGTGGTGGCGGCTCCTGCTGCAGATCATCCTTCTGCTTCTGACCCTCCATGGCTGTGTGTCCCATACTTTCTTCATCTGCCTCCAGCAGCAGGATGTTGCCGTTTTCTACTGCTGCTGCTTCAATGGACAATAGGGTTGGTATGCATACTATGAAACTTGGTGGTGGGAATACACACTTCATTATTACAAATGTGAGATATGGTGGGCTTTATGAAGTGGCCTAGGAGCCAGGTGTGGTGGCTTTCATTCTCACCATTTCCACTGCTTACCCACTGCCTGAACTCTGTACAGCTAGAGTGCTTGGTAAACACAGTTAGGATCCCTTTTCTGATTGGGACCTGTGGGGTTGATGAGGGGGCTGTAAAAGTTGATCTCACATGTAGTCACCATTAGTCAACTGTATATAACAAATATTGTCAGCCTTATTGGCCCAAATGTTTGGGTCCTGGTGAGGCAGCTGGTCCTCCCAGGTGCGGTCCCTCCTCTTTCCTTTGATTCTACTCCTCCCTGACTTAATGACCGGGTTGTGGCTCTGTCTCTAGTATCCGTCTTCTAATTGGCAGATAGTCATGCAGCAAGCTGTGACAATGCTACATACCTTGGTGGGACTTTATAAAAGCTCACCACCAAAATGATCGAGACAGCGGCATCTGTTTTTCAGCATGCCAAATGACGCTCAATGACTGCTCTGGTAGCACTCTGAGCCCTATTGTAGGGAACCTCCTCTTGCATCTGGGGGTTGACAATTGGAGTCATGAGCCATGTCCTCAGGGAAAATCCATGGTCACCTGTATTGAGGAGAAGGGAGATGAGATTAGCTATGGTGCATACACCTTTGTTTGGATGGTGGCAGGCCTCTACATGAGCCATCCTCCACATGCCTGTGGAACAAACAGAGATGTGATTAATTATTGGAAGGGTGTAAAGGTGTTAGGATGCGCCTCACCTAATAGCCATCCACCTCTGATTTTCCCACCCTGAAGGCCTTGTAGATGACTGAGCATGCCAGCACATAAGAATCGTGACAGGACCCAGGATGGTTGGCACATACTGTACATCTGCAATCTCTAGTGCTGCATTGCAGATAACTTGCATACCATTGATGGAATGGTATGCCTTTGTATTGCCATATTCCACCTCACTATGAGCAGGTGGCCAGGGCTGGGGCCTAGAAGTCAAGGGTAATGTTATAGATTTCAACCCTATGTACTGCTCACTCTCTTATATAACCCTGTACAGCTTGAATGGTTGCTAGATAAGGATAGTGTCTTCCACGGACCAAGTGATATTAGTGTTGTATCTTGGGACTGTACCTTAGACTGTGGCCATAGAGAGTGTGTTTTCCAATTAAAGCAGGCATTGGGATCTGTCCTCTGGCTGGTGTGCATGGGGGCAAGATGTGTGTGCAACATCATTCTTCTGTTCTCATGCTGTATTAATAGTTTGTGTACCAGTATTGTAATCTGCCTCATACCATATGTTGACATTTTACAGACCCTGTTAGCTTGGATCAATGCATATTATATTTAGCATGACTGGAAGGGCAATGAAGGCCTTGCTACCTCTGTACTTATGGTATCAGTTTGTGTTCATATGCATTTATGATAGAGTTGCCAACCCTAGACCACATGATCACTACCAGAGCTCTAGAGACAGTGTAATCTAGGATTGGGGGGGGGGGGGGCAAATGTGTTGCACCCTGGAGCATGCTTCACCCTGGGCATTCCTGTTTCCAGGGCACCTAGTTGGCTGTCAAGGGCCTCATACATTGATTCCTTCCTCTCTAATCCAGCAGGCTGAGTTCCAGGGGCTGATGCAGGGCTATATGTAGCTGTAACTTCTCCTGGAAGTGGCTGAGCCTAAGGACAATTCAGGAGGCCACCCCTCCTCCTCACCCCCCCCCCCCCCCCCCCAGCAAGGCCTCCAAATCACTCCTGAGGCTACTCCAGATGCTTCTGAGGTGGAATATGGGGTCCAGAATGGGAAAGTGGGAGGGGACCAAATGGTGGCCATCAGGCCAACAGAGGTGTTATCCTCTTCACTTTCTCCTTTCTCCTCCTCCCAGGAGGTAGACTTCACCGTCCTGCAGAAGGTAAGCTATTGTTTCAAAGAGATGTGACAGGACATCATGATATCACTCATTAGTCCTTTCTCCCTTCCACTCTTCACATGAAACCTCTGTAGTAGGGATGGAACCTTAATCTCTGATAGAGCAGATATAGGCATTCAAATGAAAAGTCAGGATACTACTACTACTACTTATCATTTCTATAGCGCTACAAGGCATACGCAGCGCTGCACACCATACACAAAAAGACAGTCCCTGCTCAAAGAGCTTACAATCTAGATAAGACAGGAGACAGACAGAACAATTAAGGGTAGAGGAATAAAGAGGTGAGGATAAAGGATAGGGCAAGTGAGCAGTGGTTAGGAGTCAAAAGCAGTGGTAAAGAGGTGGGCTTCCCATATAAATGTAAAATATTTACCAAACTTTGGATAGATTTAGAATATAAAAAAGAACAACTATATATATTATCACATAGAATAATTATACTCATTTCCCTCAAGGGGACAAATCCTGTAGAATCTAATAGCTTACTTAAAAGTGTTGAGATCACTGTCAGTCCAACAATTAGACAAGCTTGTGTATGTCTGTGCTTGAGAAACCAAACATCCACAAAGCAATACACTCAACAGAAGAATGTGAATACAAAACACAATATTAATAAAACTTTGTACAATTCACAATACCCAGCATCTTTTGCTCTTGTACCCATTAAATCATGGTTTATGACCCTTGAGCCTCCAGTTCTGAAGAAGGTATGTTCGGTTCTTCTTCATTGCATATGTTACCAAGTCCAAGTCTCAGTCCAGTCCAATAGTGAAGGGAAAAGGGTCAGTTAGGGAAGAGGGAAGGGAGGCGGGAGACCCCAAGAGCAGCAGAAGCTGCCTCAGGAGTGTGGCCATAGGAGCCAACTTTTCAAAATGATTGGGGGGTGCTGAATTGTGTTTTTTTTTTTACAGGTGGTGCATTTCCCTCTCCCCTTCCCCCTCATCCCCCCTTCCTCTCCCTTGTCCCCCTCCCTCTCTCCCTGTCCCCCTCCCTCTCCCTTGTCCCCCTCCCTCTCTCCCTGTCCCCCCTCCACCTCCCTCCGAGTTCCAGGCCCCCCTCCCTCCCAGTCCCTCCGAGTTCCAGGCCCCTATCCCTCCCTCCCTCCCTCCGTTCCTTCAAGTTCTAGGCCCCCTCCCTCCCCCCTCTCTCTCTTCTTCCCCCCCCCTCTGAGTTCCAGGGCCCCCCTCCCTCCCTTCTCTCTCTCTCAGCTCTGGTCCCGCCCTTGTGGAAACAGGAAATGAGGGCGGGACCAGAGCTGAGAGAGAGAGAAGGGAAAACAACTAAGCACCGAGCCGAGCCTGCATGCTTTTTACAGCTGCTGCCACCCTAACCCCAACGAGGTAAAATAGATGACTTTTAAAATTTGGAGGGAGGGGGCCTGGAACTCGATGGGAGGAGGGAGGGAGGGAATGAACTTCCGGTGGGTGAAATATTGGGGGTGCTCGAGCACCCACAGCACCCACAGAGTCGGCGCCTATGAGTGTGGCAGACTAAGGGTCCTGGGAGGTGGAAGGTCCAGGGATGGCAGGATGCCCTAGAGCAGATAAAAGCATGGCCTGGTTGGCCATGATCTAGTCGAGGGCATCTTCAAGCCTGGTCTGACTGGCTTCTACCCTGGCCACACAACTTCCACGATCCTTAGTCTGTGGTCAATGGCATCTCACAAGTATGCCAACTTCTGCCAGACAGCTTCAAAAACAGAGGCAGGTGTGGACAGAGATGGGGCTGCACCTTCACTCTCATCTGCCTCTGGATCCTGCTGAAAATCAGCTTGCTGTCTGGGAGAAGATAGCCATATGTGTTGGAGGCCATTGTCCTCTGAAACAATTGCCACCTCTTGAGGGAGGTCAGGCTGCTCCTGGGGTGGGGAGACCAGTGGGTGGGTTCTGGGAGGTGGGTGAAAGCTCCTGACCGGGGTGGGAAAGTCTGGGGGGTGGGATCTAGGAGGGGTGGAAGCTCCTGACCAGGGTGGGGAAGTATGAGGGGTGGCATCATCATCATTGTCATCATCATTGTCATCGTCCTTGTCTTCCTCTTCCTCTTCCTCCTCCTCCTCTTCCCCATCCTCCTCCTCTTCCTCATTCACCTCCTCTTCCTCCTCCTCATTCCCTACTGCCCCTGCAACAGCATGAGCCTCATCTCCATGGGATGGGACAGGTTGCGCCTGAGCTAAAAAGGTGAGAATAAGAGACATTGGTTACAATCATGCTGTCCATCAGCTGCACAGTTGAGGTGGCCATTGAGGTTTGGGAGGTGACCATGGGAGTTAAGGATCAACCTCTGCCTATTGATTACACATTGACACAGAGAGGCTGCCATTAGGATGAGCAGGAACTAGAGACAGACATTGGAGACTACCATTTCCCTCACCTGCCTCAGCAATCATCTGAGCCTTAAACCCCTGGAGATAGTCTGGCTCATGCTGCCGCAGGTAGTGGCCCCTATTCTAAAGGTCCTCCATCTGTATGGAGACATGGAGGGGTAAGGGAGAGGGAGGTTGAGTAGCAGGTAAGTAACAACTTTGGTATACTGTAAGCTCTGTCGAGCAGGAACTGTCTCTTCACGTTCAAGTGTACAGCGCAGCGTACATCTTGTAGCGCTATAGAAATGATAAGTAGTAGTAGTAGTATACAACTGTTTCACCTGACTGTCCATCCAGGTTGCCAGCATTTTCCACTTTGCTCCTCAGTAGTACAGTCTTGCCCTTCTGGGATTGCTGGTTCTAATCAGTAGCGTAGTTATGTGGGGCCTGGGCCCCCATAGATTTGGCCCTGGCCCCCCTACCGATGATTCCCTTGAACCCCCCTCCCGCCACCAACCCTCCCCCGCTGTCGCCACCCGCCCTGCCACCGCATCAGATACCTTGTTTGCTGGCGGGGGTCCCTGAACCCCGCCAGCTGAAGAGAGTCTTCTTCCGTGCTGGAGTAGCGCCTTCGTTCAACGAAGTTCCTGGTGCGATCAGCTGTTTCTGACGCCTTACGTCCTGCAGGATTAGATTAGGGGCTGTCATGCTCATTATGGGGTTTGGTTTTGGTTTCAGCCGAAACTGGGTAAGAGTTTTGGTTGTAGATTGCTTCCTTTGCTTTAGAGCCATATTGGAACTGGCTCTTATGATTCTATTTTCGATACGAAGATGTGGAATTTCTGGGATATAAAATTCAAATTTTTCCTGACCTCCGCAGAGCTATTCAGCTCAGAAAAAAGGCTTTTTTTAGCCCTTAAATCTGAATTATTGGCTCTTAGAGGGACGTTTTTCTTCATTTCCCATGTAAATGTTTTGCAAAATTGGATTAAAAATCATATGTTTTCCTAGACCCAGACCAGTTTAAGAAATTCCTGGATACAAGAGAGCCCCCTAGGCTCATAACAGCTTTCACTCCATCTTCTAGTCTGTCGAAGTAGTCTCATAAGTTGTAGTAATTGGCTTTCTCTGTAAAAAATTAACTTGGTTTTCTTTAATGTACTAGTTTAAATCTCCTACTAAGTAGTATTTTCTTTACTCCCCTTCTCCCTCCTTTTTTTTCCTTAAGTCTTGTGGTATATTGGTCTTTGTTATTGTTAAGTTTTTCCTTTTAAATTAGGGTTGTTATGATTTTGTAATGAGGAACGTTTTCCTGTTATTCAAGAGTTGTCTTGCATGTATTTTGAATATGTGTAAATATAAAATAAAAAAAGAATTTTGGTTGTGGATTCAGGTTCAGCCAAAACTGAAAAAAGCAGTGGCAGTTGGGCTGTAATCCATTGTAAAAGTAAAGAAAACCATAGTGCGGTGCAAGAGTTTCTAGCTGTAATGTAGGTAAAAATGTTTATCATTAAGGTGTCCTTTTACTAAGGTGCACTGAAAAATGGCTTGCGGTAGTGTAGGTGTGTGTTTTGGGCATGCGCAGATCCAGTTTTCAGCACACCTGCAAAAGATGCCTTTTTTATTTTTGACGAAAATGGACGTGCTCAAAATAAAAATTAGCGCACGTCCATTTTGGGTCTGAGACCTTACCACCAGCCATTGACTTAGTGGTAAGGTCTCATGCGTTAACCGGGCGTTAATGACCTATGTGCGCCAAATGCCACTTGGCGCGTGTGCGCTAGAGAACTAAAATTATTTTTCAGACGCGCGTATCGGATGCATGCCAAAAATGAAATTACCACAACAGCCATGCTGTAGCCGGGCGGTAACTCCAAATTGGCATGCATTGGGTGCACATAGACGCTTATGCGGCTTAGTAAAAGGGCACCTAAGTTTTATTCTTTATTGGACTCAATACTGAATCCCTAATACATAGCAAAGAACTGATATTGTATGCAAGTATCAGTAGTAAACAAAGGAGTGTCCCACAGTAATTTTGTCATGTGCTGAAAAATATCATTTATTTTTTGATGCAGGGAGCGCATCTGGGGCAAAAAGTGGCGTGTAATTCACTAATTGGTTAGTGCAGCTATATTGCCATGTGCTAAAGCTCGTGAGCCCTTACTTCCTACATAATGGGTAGTGGAAAGCTTCAGACAATCATTATTTCGTTCTACATATTTCATGAAGTATATCAAACTGTAAAAATTACAAATTATGCATAGATTACTGGAGTATATTAATTTTGTGTATACTGAATTTCTTCTAGTAGTCTAGAGTAAGAAAGTCAGCAATTTACTATTGTAAGTTAAACATAATATTGCACTAATAGCCCCTTATTGGATGTAAATTAAATGTATTAGATACTGTTTATTGTGTCTAGTGAATTTACAGTGATTAAGAAGCTATAAATGCATGTAGATTTTTTTTTTTTTTTGTAGTTCAATCATGGTAAATTGTTCATTTAAAAAAAATGTATTACAAGTCTTTATATTCTGCATAAGGAACATAGAAAGAAATACTGCTGCATCATAGGTGCCAGCTCTGAGGGTGCTTGAGCACCCCCAGTATTGAAAAAACTCCTTGACTGTGTCCTGGGAAGAGTTATTTCCATTGGGCAAAATTAGTGCGAGGTAATTAATACCAAAAATAGGAACTTCGATCATTTTACTCCAGTGGTAAAAATGGCCTTGGCACATAGGAATGACCCATGTAAGGGCATGCTAAGGCAGAGAAAAATGGCCCAAAGAGAGATGAAACGATTGAGTAATGAATGAAAGAGGTCATGTAATGTACATAAGACAAGGGCAAGCTCTATCTATGCTTTTCCTAAAGGTATTTATGTCAGAGTCCATCACGTTTATGTACTATTATAATTATCCAGTACTAATAAAATTATCTATTAAAGCAATTTTTTAAGCAAGCTGGGTTCTGGTATATAGTTAAAAGAAACACAAGAACCAAGGCAATTAGCAAAGTTTTATTCAGTAGAATTTCAGAGCAGCTGGTTCCAGAGGCAAATAACAACATTTCATTACTAACGACAGACATGGGAGCCATTACCATCATAGCATAGGCAATTCCTCAACCAAAAAGCATGAAGTGCAACTGCCAACAAAAGTACTTGTGAACTACAGGTACCTATGAAAGGTAGGATGCAAGACTTCAAACATCAAACAAGCATCACAAATACAGAATGATAGTAGAAATGAAGCAGGGCATCGAGTGGCATTATGTACGAAAAGGTACATATATTTGAGAACTATTGATGTACCCACGACCATTACTGAAAGGGATGCCTTGCTGCAGAAGTGTCCTTCTGAAAATGGTCAAGCTTATCCTTCAAGAACATATAAGCTGGCTGCAGATCTGCCAGACAGTGAACCTGAGAAAGTCTGTACAGTACAGAAACTGGAGGGGAAACTTCTTCCTGAGACTGTGCGGTGGAAGATTGCAGAGATTCAGGGCAGGATCAGGGATCAGCGTACTCTTATGCTGATGAGGCAGATAACTCCATGGCGTATGCACACTGCCACTGCATGAAGAATGCGCAGAACCTAGGAAAGCTGATTACACAGCAAGATTTGTGACCATAAGACCAACATGACTCTGTACAATGGAAGCGATGAAGCTACAAAGTAGTAAATGTAATACGAATCAGAGAAAATGTTTCTTCACTTAACATTAATTAAACTCTGGAATTCATTGCCAGAGAATGTGGTAAAGGCGGTTAGCTTAGCGGGGTTTTAAAAAGCTCTGGACGGCTTCCTAAAGGAAAAGTCCATAGACCATTATTAAATTGACTTGGGGAAAATCCACTGCTTATTTCTGGGATAAGCAGCAAAAAATGTAATGAACTTTTTCAGGATCTTGCCAGGTATTTGTGAACTGGATTGGCCACTGTTGGAAACAGGATGCTGGGCTTGATGGACCTTTGGTCTGTCCCAGTGTGGCAATACTTATGTACTTATATGTACTTATGGACTGGAAACCTCCAAGTACACAGAGCAAGGAGGAGGGAACTCCATAAGATGCTGCTTTGTGTCTGGACCTGTCAGGCCTCTGAGCAGGTGGTAAGTATATGCCTCTGGTAGCATACCAAGTCGACTGATGGAGGATGATGGTGCTTTCATAATTTGGATAGTCTGATGAACGACCATTGCAAAAAGGAAGTCACTGAGCTGGTCCCAGTATTGACAGAGCTGCTCAAGCTTATTATTCTGGGGAGATATCAGCACATCTGTATATAACATGTAGCTCTCTGCATCATAATTTTTAATGTCTTCTAGGCAGAAGTTTCTAGTATATAGAGAACATGACTAAAGAAATTACATACTCATAAAAGAAAATCAAGTTTCAAGTTTATTACAATTTACTATGCCGCCAGCTGGGAATGCAGCAGCTTACAAAGTATACAAATATATAAGAGATAGAAAAAGTGTGTGCGCTCAAATAGACAAATGGACAGTGAGGTTAAAGGGGAAGAAATCCATATATTGAGTAAAAGAGAGTGAAGGAATAAACAGAAGGGATATTCTTAGTTATTCCAGATTCATAATGTTGAACCTTTCCCAAGAAGATAATAAACAATTAAGGACTTAGACAGCATATGATAGACAAATGAAGAATAGTTAAGAAATTTAAGAAAAAAATAATATTTAAACCTTTGGGAGAGCTTTGGCACACATCAATTCGGCAGAAATAAAACATGATCAGAATATGCACTAAGGGGCCCTTTCGCTAAAGCTTAGTATGCGCTAACGGACATTAGCTCATGCTGAATGCTGCATGTCTTATTTTATACCTATGGGCCACACTAATGCCTATTTAGCATGTACTAAGCTTAAAGGGCCCCTAATTTCTAAGCTCTAGGAGATCAGTCACTTCCCGGCACTGGGATGATGTCACCCACTTGTGTGCCTGACTCAAGCCTGCTTGTCAGATTGTTTTATGCAATTACCCCCATTAAGCAACAAAGCATTGGATTTACCAAATTGAAAATAGACTTATGTTTATTGCTCCACATTATCTACTCAAAAGGAAGATGCTTAGTCAATTATTATTGGATAATTCTGTTAATAAAGCTGTATATTCTAATTATGTCTACAGCTGTGCAAAATGTCTATATGAGCTGAATGCTTAATTCAATTTCTCACATAAATTTTATAGTTTGCAACATCCAGACATTCCTAAATGTATTTTAATTCAATAAACTGCCAACTAACTTGCAAAAACCTCTTTACATAGTTTATGTACGCATAATACACAGAAAGGGAAAGAAACACATTTAAATACTTTGTAAAGCAGCTTAGGATTTTCAAAAACATGAAAGCCCTCAAAACATAAATCAGCTTCAAGCAATTACGAAATCAAAAATAGCGCTTGATAACTTCAGATCATAATTAGGATTAGCACTGCATAGTCAGCCTTTCAGACTGAACTGGGAATTGGTATACAAAACTACATTTTCCTCATCCAAGCAATATTTGCAGTAGCAGCCACAGTGCAGCAGTATTGCCATCATGATCATTACTGCAGTGCTGTTTCACTGTTGATCAATAACTTTGAGTAATCTGTCATTACCTTTATCACTTTTACATGTGTTTGTGTACACTGGGAAGTCAACTTTGAAAGGCACTTACTGTATACATGCGGCATGATGCTGTACACAGAAGCGTTTTATTTCTTAGTTTGCCAGCATTATGGGGGGGGGGGGGGAATTCAATAAATGGCATCCTCAATAAGGTGCCAGGATGATCCATGCTAAGCTAGTACCGTGTTTCCCCGAATATAAGACACTGTCTTATATTAATTTTTCCTCCCCAAGACCCGCTAGGTCTTATTTTCAGGGGAGGTCTTATTTTTTTTCGAGGAAACATCAGGGTCACCGGGCCCCCCCCCCTCCACCTGCCCTCCGTCGCTCCCAACCTGAAACGCCTCCTTTCACCTTCCTTCACAAGTTCGGAGCAAGCAGCAGCAGGGCAGACCTCTCTTTCCTTCTGTGCCCCGCCTTCACCTGACGTTACGTTATGTCAGGCGAGGGCGGGACACGGAAGGAAGGAGTGGCCTGCCCTGCTGCTGCTTGCTCCGAACTTGCGAAGGAAGGTGAAAGGAGGTGTTTCAGGTACCGGTAGCTCCAGGAGCGATGGAGGGCGGGTGGGGAGGGGGCCCGGCGACCTCGGGTGGGGGGCGACTTCGGGGGCGGGGGCAGCGGCGGCCTTTGTCTGGCTCTCGGCAGCCCTGCTTCAGGTAGGTCTTACTTTCGGGGGAGGCCTTATAATACAAATTTGCAGCAAAACCCCGGTAGGCCTTATTTTCAGAGTAGGTCTTATTTTCGTGGAAACACATTACCTGTACGCAGAATTACCTGTACAGAATACTAGCTTACAGTTCCGTTCCTAGGGTGGCTGACACCCGGGGCGGATCGCCGATGCGACCCCCCAGGGTGCATTTTTATCTGCTGGGGGGGGTGCCGCGCGCCTGTCGGCTTCGCTCGTTCCATGCTCCCTCTGCACCGGAACAGGAAGTAATCTGGTGGCAATCTGTTGTAATGTACCACAAGCTAGAATTGGCTTCCGCCACTTTCACAGGATCAATAATTAAGACAAATACTGTATGGTCTCCAATTGCTTCCTTTCTTGATTCCATTACAAACGAAACTACATAAATGATAACAACTACTTTAAAAATATTTGGCCGGCGCCGTTCGATTATGCCCCTCTTAGCCACAGGTTTAACCTGTAACCACGGATAGATAAAATTCTTTCACTTAATCTGCTGTGTCCCTCCTACATTTCTTTTGATTTTAAATGTACGTAAATTTTGTCTGAATAGTTCAATTTTTGTATTTATCTTAAACATTTGTTTATCAACTGACAGAAATGCCTTTCTCCATTACACCAGTTTCCATAACCCATTCTTGAAACGTAATCTGTTCTTCTGTCAGTTTTTATGATTCAAGAAGATATGTTCAGAATATGAAGACTTTGAGAATCAAGCAGATATCATGACAGAGAGATTCATCCAAAGAGGATATCTTAGCGGATGTGTACAAAATGGCTTTAATAAGGCTAAAGTTAAACTAAGAAGTGATCTTCTTTCAGGACAGCAGAAGAAACCTTCTCCAGACATAGTATGCACTTTAAGATTCTTACATATATCAGGCAAGATCCAATGCATCTACTACTACTACTACTACTACTATTTAGCATTTCTATAGCACTACAAAGCATACGCAGCGCTGCACAAACATAGAAGAAAGACAGTCCCTGCTCAAAGAGCTTACAATCTAATAGACAAAAAATAAATAAAGTAAGCAAATCAAATCAATTAATGTGAACGGGAAGGAAGAGAGGAGGGTAGGTGGAGGTGAGTGGTTACAAGTGGTTACGAGTCAAAAGCAATGTTAAAGAGGTGGGCTTTCAGTCTAGATTTAAAGGTGGCCAAGGATGGGGCAAGACGTAGGGGCATCAGGAAGTTTATTCCAGGCGTAGGGTGCAGCGAGACAAAAGGCACGAAGTCTGGAGTTGGCAGTAGTGGAGAAGGGAACAGATAAGAAGGATTTATCCATGGAGCGGAGTGCACGGGAAGGGGTGTAGGGAAGGAGTGTGGAGAGATACTGGGGAGCAGCAGAGTGAGTACATTTATAGGTTAGTAGAAGAAGTTTGAACAGGATGCGAAAACGGATAGGGAGCCAGTGAAGGGTCTTGAGGAGAGGGGTAGTATGAGTAAAGCGACCCTGGCGAAAGACGAGACGGGCATCATTAGAAAACATTGGCACATTTTAGAAGGCCATGCATATTTGAAAAATAAACATTTGGTTGTGGCATACTCCAGGGGATATAATTTAGAGGAGAGGATAGTTCTCTCTACTCTCCCTGACCCTTTAGGTGACCCCTTATTAGATATAAATGTTGGTCAAAGAAGATATGGCAAATGTAGCGTTTGCCCACATGCGCTTGAAATCTCTCATTTTATCCATCCACAAACACACAAAACTTTTACATTAAAACATTAATCCAACTGCAATACAACATATTTTTTTAAATGCCCCGTGCCCTTTTGTATGTGGGAAAGACTAAGGGGCACTTTTACTAAGCTGCATAAGCGCCTATGCGCACCCAATGCATGTGAATTTGGAGTTACTGTCTGGCTATCACGTGGCCCTTAGGGTAATTTCATTTTTGATGCGTGTCCACTACGCCCGCCGGAAAAAAATTTTATTTTCTGGCGCACGGCAGAAACCGGGCGGTAATTATCATTCTACATGCTTAGACAATTACCACCTGGTTAACATGTGAGACCTTACCGCAGACCCAAAATGGACATGTGCCAATTTTTATTTTGCCGCACATCCATTTTCGGCAAAAATGTTATAAAGGCATTTTTTTTACAGGTGCGCTGAAAAATGGATCTGCGTGCGCCTCAAAACACATGCCTACCCTAGCGCAGCCCATTTTCCGGCACACCTTAGTAAAAGGACCCTTAAGTGCTTCATAAAAACTTGCGTTATTGAACATAGAAGCTGTATTAATCAGAAAGTAATTTCAGCTCCCCTACTGGAACATTGGAATACAGCAAACCATACTATTGAGCAACTGCAGTGTTTTATTTTTAAAGTTTTGAAATGCTTGTGGAGAGGAAAAGACAATGACACACATCTTTCGCATAAAGAGCAGAAAACTATTTTCTTTCGGAACACTTTGACACCATATGGTTTGAATTCTGAACTTAAATTAAGACCTTTTCTCTAATCATTTGTAGTTTTATAATTTTTGTCAATCACATCAGTTTTTAGCCTTTCTCCTTTTCTTAATATTAAGGGCCCTGTTTACTAAGCTGCTCTAAGGTTGTGTTAGCGTTTGTAACGCATGCTAAACATTAGGGCATGCTAAATGCTAAAGAAACCCACATATTCCTATGGGTGTCTGTAGTGTTTGGCACGCACTAATTTTAGCGCGCACTAAAAACGCTAGTGCGTCTCAGTAAACAGGGCCCTAAGTTTTTAATACATTGGTTTGGTAGCTTATAATTTTATTATGTTACAATTCATTTTTAATATATTTTCATTTTTATAATGTGCTGATATTTATTTGTATTTTTTTCTTTGCAATCAGCTTATTATTTTTATCATTTTTTGCTATCTATGGGCTATTTATTTATTTACTATTTATATTTTATGCACAGGGTTTTGACCCCTGAGGCAGGCGGTTCTATCCACTGAAACACGGTCCCCTGTCGAGTCCTGTAGTGATGCTTGTTCAATAAAGATTGGATCAACATCAAGTTTGCCCACTGGAAGCATTGTTTCATCCCTTACTTCCTCCTTGGTTCTTTGGACACATAATAGGGTTTTTCTCCCTGTCTTTTGTTGTGAGACCTCATTATTAAATATGCCCAATGTTTAAAAGTTTATGTTTCCCAAAAAGCTATCAAAAGTCAATTTGAAAAGATCAGGGGCGTAGCCAGACAACAGATTTTGGGTGGACCTAGGCAAGAAGTGGGTGGGTACCAAGTGTTCTCCCCCCCTCCCCCCCTCCCAAATCACCACTAAAAAATATCTCAGCAGGTGGGAAAATATTTCTTTCCACCTTGGCAGTCTGCAGCAGGCATGCACTGAAAACTGAGCATGCGCAGATGCCGGTATCGTGGAGAGTAGCGTTTTCGTTACCATCAGGGGAAAGACTTCAGCTGGGAGAGCTTGGGATCCCTACCAGCTACCGCTAAACGTGTGCTACTGTTGGGTGGGCCTGAGCCCTAAGTGGGTGAGCCCTGGCCCACCCAGGCCCACTTGTGGCTACGCCACTGGAAAAGATTACAATTTCTGATTTAATAGAAACTTTCTAGAAACTTCTTTCAACCTGTTGACTAGCCAGTGGCCCTCTTCTTTCACTACGTTATCGCAATTCTTGTTGCTGAGTTTTAGCAAGACAAAGCTATAAATATTTCAAATAATAAAGAAGGGCAAGATGGAAAAATAATGAAATTGTTTTTAAATTATGGGTTAGGAAATGTTCAGGAATTGCCAGGTAGACAACCTCATAATAGAACAGAAATGATTTGCTGTCAGAACTGTAGACAAAGCAAAGGCAGTCCCACTGTTCTTTGGTAGTTTCACAAGAAAGAAATATAACAGATACAGAAACACTGTGAATGTCATTAATTCAGAGTTCTATCCTTAGGAAAGAGTTATTTTTGAGTTCCTGCAAAAATGATTGTATTCTGCAGTGCATGCAATGAATAATGATGAGCACTTGTTTCCAGGTGTGCTGAAAGTTAAATAAATATGCAGCCATAAAAATAAAAAGAGCTACTTCTCTTTGCAGTTCTCTATAAAATACATAGTTGTCTATATATTGTCTTTGTAGAGAAATGGTACAGCAAAGAAAAGTACATTGTGTGGGACACATTCTTCTGAAAAAAGAAAATAAAGGTTTTAAAACACAGCATAAGTTACTAGAGGTTCAGTCTTCATTTTGCATTAAATGAGTTTGAATTGCATATTCCATGTGGGTTTAAAACATTTGGTTAAATTAATTTCAGGGAAAGGTTAATGAAGATTGTGGTGGCCTTAAATTAGTTTGCATTTTTGTGGTGAATAGCTTAGTAGTTTTCTTGAATATGAGGAACAGATTGCACTGGCTGCAGCCTTGCGTAATCACAGACCCTCCTCTGTAAATTCCTCTACTGAGGTTTATTAATGCACATCAGTCATCTGAAATCCCAACAGTGCTCTCCACTAGTCAGTTCTTTCCAAACTGAGATTGCCAAAGACAACAAAGTGTGTAAAACTCTGTCATAGATTTATAATGGGGACAGATGCACAATGGAGACCTCTTATTTTCACTTGAGACCAAACTAGGATTTAGGAAACCCAACTCCTGCTTGTTAATGAGCTAAATTGTCCTTTAAGCAATGTTGTGGGCTTGTCATGCATTTTCACAAATGCCTGACAACAATCAAATAAATCAAAAAAGTAGTGCTCAACATATCATTTTATTTAACTTTTCTTATGACATTCTTCCTCAGGATGCCAACAATACAATGAAGACATGACTCGCATGGATATTTATTGAATTTGAGGTAACCCCAAGCACTCAAATAACCAAAAGTAGTTCAGTTTGGCTAACAAAGATGTCAATGATCAGGCTCATAAATGCTATAAAGTGAATAAAAATGTAATTTTAGGCTTATTCATTAGATTGATCCAAAAAACAGTCTAGAGGCTGCTAAAATGTTTTTAGCAACAGCTCATAAAAAAATACAAAGGGCAGTTCTATGACTGGGCACATGTAGTTATATGTGCTATACGCACATACATACACAAAACAGTGGCACTTACATATATAAGCACACTTCAGCAAAGTTACTTACCTATAGCAGGTGTTCTCCAAGGACTTTAGACATATATATTCTCACACGTGGATGATGTCATCCACAGAGTCCAGTGCGGAGAGTTGCATAGTGCACTGTCACGTTAAACTTTGAGGACGTGCCCCCACCGCTTATGCACAGGTGCCTTTCCGCCCGACAGTCAAGCGTTGGACCAGCAATATAATGCTAAGAAGATAACTCCAAAGGGAGGCGGGAGGGATGTGAGAATATATGCCTGATGTCCTTGGAGAACACCTGCTACTGGTAAGTAATTTTGCTTTCTCCAAAGTCAAGCAGACATGATATTCTCACTAGTGGGACTCACTAGTTGCCAGGCTCACAAATGTAATAATAATCTTGAGAACTAAGGAGAAAGTGAGCCTGGCAAAAAAAAGGACCAGAGGTCAGGGTTGACATTCAAGTAGTAAACCGGCTATCCCACCTAGAATGCTGCTCCAGATAGTAGTGAGCAATGAAGGTGTTGCCGCCTTGCAAATTTCTTTAACGGAGGCAGAGTGTAAATGGGCTACTGAAGCTGCCACGGCTCTTACATTATGAGCGGTGACACAACCATGAAGGGTTAGCCCAGCCTAAGCATACGTGTAAGAGATACAGTCAGCCAGCCGAGTCAAGATAGTATGTTTGATGATGGGAATCCCTGATCTGTTAGGGTCAAAGGATACAAAAACCTGAGAGGACTTCCGATGAGATTTTGTTCATTCTAGATAGTATGCTGGAGCATGTTTGCAGTCTAAGGTGTGCAGTGCTGCTTCTCCAGGATGAGAGTGTATCTTAGCAAAGAAGACAGGAAATACAATGAACTGATTGAGGTGGAACTCCGATACCACTTTAGGGAGGAATTTGGAGTGGGTTCAGAGAACAACCCTGTTGAGGCAGAACCTGGTGTAAGGTGGGTCTGCAACAACAGCTTGAAGTTTGCTTACCTTATATGTGAGGAAGTTCAGAGAACAGGAATAAAGTTGTTCAAATGGAGGTTTCATAAGAGCAGTGAGGGTGACATTGAGATCCCATACCACCAGAGGTGGTTTGATAGGAGGTTTGGTATAAAATAAACCTTTCATGAATCTAGCTATCGAGGGATGAATGGGAACTAGCTGATTGATTGATTGATTGATTGATTGATTGATTGATTGATTGAGATTTATTAACCACCCTTATGAAGAAATTCACCCAAAGCAGGTACAGTTTAACAAAAAAATTAAAATTTTGATAACAGCATAACAACAGTAAAAATGGGCAAATATAAACATAAATACAATAAACGAGGTAAACTTGAGAACAGCTAATTAAAACCTAATAATAGGACCTCCATTGCTGAAGGGCTGTCTGCAATAGAGTAGCTATCCAATGGTGTGGATAACATGAGGAAGGCCTTAGCGAAGCTAAAGGAATGGTCTAGAATTTGGCAGCTTAGATTTAATGCTAAAAAAAAATGCAGGGTTATGCATTTGGGCTGCAAAACCCGAGGGAACGGTACAGTTTAGGGGTGAAGAACTTTTGTGCATGACCCTAAAGCAATGAGTGCTATCAGCACTCAAGTGTATTCTGACTGAATTAGTTTTGAGTCCAGAATTCAAAAGATGGAGGAGGTACTCCATAAGAGTAGGAACAGAGCACCTAGCAGGGTTGAGTGCTCTGGCTGTTCACCAGAGGGAAAATCTTCTCCACTTCAAATGGTAACCTCTCTATGTAGAAGGTTTCCTAGAGACTAGGAGTATTCTAGAGACTCTGGAAGGCTGAAGGAATGTAAGTTTATGTCATCAAATACCAAGCCATCAAAGCCAGAAAGTGAGGGTCTGGATGGAGGAGGGACTCCATGTTCTGTGTTATTAGGGTTGGAAAAGGATCTTACCTCAATGGTTCCCTGAATGATAACTCTAGGAGAAAAGGGAACCATATTTAACGTGACCAGTGGGGAGCAATTAAGACGTTGGTCCCTTAGTCTCAACATAACTTGAGAAGAGTTTTTCCAATGAGAGGCAGTGAGGGAAATGCATATAGAATATCTGTTCCCCAATGGAGCAGGAAGGCAACTGGGGCTACACGACTGGGAGTATGAATTCTGGAACAAACACAGGGAAGCTTGATATTCTGAGGAGAAGCAAAATGGTCTATTGCTGGGGTACTCCCACTGCTAGAATATTTGATGAGCCACAGGCATGCTGAGGGACCATTTGTGAGGCTGAAGGACTCTGCTCATTTTGTTTGCCACAGCATTCTGTTTGCCGGCTAGATAAACAGCTTTTATAGAGATGTTTCGAGAAGATGTCCAAGTCTATATCTGGATTGCTTGTCAAATGAGGTGATAAGAACCTGTTCCACCTTGTTTGTTCAGGTAATACATCGCAACTGAGGTCTGTACTGACTCTCGGGAGGCTGCATTGATTAACCAGTCATCGAGGCAGGGGAAGATATGTATAACGACTTGCAGAGCATTTTGTGATGACTCAAGATGCTGAAGCCAAGCTGAATGGCAAGACTTTGTATTGATAATACAGAATCCCACAGTGGACGTGCAGGAATTTCTGTGCACAGTGAAAATAGGTATGTGAGTGTCCAGTACCTAAATAAGAAAACACCTATGATTTCAGTACTGTATATACTGCCTAAAATACATAAGGATTTGGCAAACCCTCCGGGCAGACCCATAATGTCTTCAAGAGGATCCCTTTAGCCTCTCTCTGTATATGTTGATTCATTTCTTAAGGAGTTTGTAACTTGTAGTCCATGTTTCATCAAGGACACCACAAATTTCCTAATGATATTACAGGGAGTTCAACTACCGGATACTCCAGTAATAATGGCTACACTGGATATCAAATCTTTATACACCATGATTCCTCAAGACGAGCTATTGAGGGAAATTGAAAATGTACTAGATGTTTGTCCAAGACCACATGATGTTCCATCGCATTTTCTGCTGGAATTAACTAGATTAGCATTATGTAAAAAAAATTTCAATTTAAAGACAAATTATTCTTGCAACGATCGGGGGTAGCGATGGGAGCAACATTTGCTCCAACATTAGCCAATATGTTTATGGCAGCGTTTGAAGAACGATGGCTGCACAGTTCTCCTTTCCAGTCTAAGATTGGCATCTGGCGTCGCTTTATAGACGACGTCTTTTTATTATGGCTTGGGAGTGCAGAGGAGTTAACGGATTTCCACGCATGGCTTAATCAATGTCATCTGAAGATACAATTTACTCTGTCGTGGTCATATACAAAGATACATTTCCTGGATGTTGAAGTGCAATTAACCCATTGGATGCTTACCATGAAGGTATTTACAAAACCAACAGATAAGAACACTTTTTGAAGTATGGAAGTTGCCACCCGAGGTCACTGCGCGAGAGTCTTCCTTTTTCACAGTTTCTCCACTTTAAAAGGATTTGCACATCAGTTGATGGTCATATGGCACATGCACAACAGTTGAGTGGAAAATTGACACAGAGAAAATACCCACAAACAGGGCCGTGCCTAGGGTCTCTAGTGCCCCCCTGCAGACTATCAGTTGGCGCCCCCCTGCAGACTATCAGTTGACGGCGGCGGTGGCCCTCCCTCCCCCCCCCCCCCCCCCCCCCACCCCCGTGAAAATGATCGCTCACCACTTGCCACACTGACAGGAATTGTCAGCAATATTCTTAGAAACAAATTGCTATACATTGCAAAATAAGATAGCAGATGTAAATTCTCAAAGTGGACATATTCCAAACACTAAAATGAAAAGAAAATGATTTTTTTCTACCTTTGTTGTCTGGTGACTTTCTTTTTCTGATCATGCTGGCCCAGTATCTGATTCTGCTGCTGTCCTCTTAACTCCATTTCCAGGGCTTCCTTTCCATTTATTTCTTTCCTTTCCTCCTTTCTTCTTCATTTCTGGTCCTCAGCTTCTGCCTATTTTCTTCATCCATGTGCAGTTTTTCTCCTCTCTTCCTTTTCCCTCATTTCATCTCCTTCATCTCTCTTCCCTCCCCTCTATGTCCAGCAATTTCTCCTCTCTCCCTGAGCCCTGCCCTCCCATCCATGCTCCTCTGTCCCCTGCCCCCTCCATTCATCCTTTTCCAGCAATTCCCCTCTCTCCCTGAGCCCTGCCCTCCCAATCCATGCCCATCCATGCTCCTCTGTCCCCTGCCCCCTCCATTCATCCTTTTCCAGCAATTTCCCTCTCTCCCTGAGCCCTGCCCTCCCAATCCATGCCCATCCATGCTCCTCTGTCCCCTGCCCCTCCATTCATCCTTTTCCAGCAATTCCCCTCTCTCCCTGAGCCCTGCCCTCCCAATCCATGCCCATCCATGCTCCTCTGTCCCCTGCCCCCTCCATTCATCCTTTTCCAGCAATTCCCCTCTCTCTCTGAGCCCTGCCCTCCCAATCCATGCCCATCCATGCTCCTCTGTCCCCTGCCCCCTCCATTCATCCCTTTCCAGCAATTCCCCTCTCTCCCTGAGCCCTGCCCTCCCAATCCATGCCTATCCATGCTCCTCTGTCCCCTGTCCCCTCCATTCATCCTTTTCCAGCAATTCCCCTCTCTCCCTGAGCCCTGCCCCTCCCATCCATGCTCCTCTGTCACCCTCCATTAATCCCTATCCAGCAATTCCCCTCTCTCCCTTCCATGACCCCCCCTCGCATCCATGCTCCTCTCTCTCCTCTTGCTCCCATGTCCCATCATGTCCCAGTTGGCCTGGCCTGGCCTGCCCTCTTCTCCCCTCCCCCTTCGCATCCATGCTCTCGTCTCTCCCCTGCCCTCCCGCTCCCATTGTTCAACTGCCCGCCCTCTTCTCTCCCCCCAACATCCCTTTTCTTTTTTTTTCTTTTTAAATTTACCTCCGTGGCGGTTCCGGCAGCGCAGCGTCAGTGAAAGAGGTGGCGCTCCCGACGTCTCTAGCCTTCCCTTCGCTGTGTTCCGCCTTCTTCTGACGTCAAGGAAATGACGTCAGAAGAAGGCGGAACACAGCGAAGGGAAGGCTAGAGACATTGGGAGCGCCGCCTCCTTCACTGACGCTGTGCTGCCGGAACCGCCACGGAGGTAGATTTAAAAAGGAAAAAAAAGAAAAGGGATGTTGGGGGGAGAGAAGAGGGCGGGCAGTTGAACAATGGGAGCGGGAGGGTGAGCAAGGTGAGCATGATGCGGCAGCGCCCCCCCAGAGGGAAGCGCCCCCCTGCCATGCTTACCTCGCTTACCGTGTTGGCATGGCCCTGCCCACAAAGAGTGTTAAGGAGAGCTTATTGTAGGGCGAAGTACAATGACAGGGAACTCCTGTTACAAAGAAAGCAAAAAGAAGCAGATGAAGATCCCACAATGACATTTGTTATGAGATTTGCCCCGGGAGGTGAAGCAGCAGCAAGTATCATAAGGCATCATTGGGATGTGATGAAGTCACATCCCTTGTTTGAGAAACATCATTTAAGAACGGCATTCTCCTGGTCGAGAAATTTGAAAGAAATATTGAGTCCAACACAATTGCTAGAAGCTGATATAGCTATCCCAGATTCAAGAGCAGGACATTTTAAATGCAACAAAGTACATTGCAAGACTTGCGATTTAACACAGGAGACAGCTAGTTTTACACACAATTTACACACAATGGCCGGCTTTATAAGTTAAGACACCACACTACATGCCGTACTTTAGGGATTATATACTATATTCGCTGCCCTTGTAACAAGGTCTATATAGGTACATCGACGAGATCACTGCATGCTAGAATGACCAAACATCGTTCAAGAATAATAGCTCAAAACGTGGGAGCCCCACTGGTTCAACATTGTATACAAAGTGGCCATTCTGTTGATAGTTTGAAATGTATGGTGATTGACCAGATTTGTCCAGTGCCAAGGGGTGGTAATTACAATAGAAAATTGCTACAGAGAGAAACCTTTTGGATCTATCATTTAAATACCTTGGAACCAGAAGGGTTAAATACATACATACATTGGGGGTGTTTCATTTGATCAGATTTAGACACCCAGAAGTGAGCAGAGAGATCAGCTGTTTCTGATTGAGCCGGTATAGATAAGACGACGACACTGCAACAGGAAGGCAATAAGACAGTAAGACCGGTAGCCAAGGTTATATGTGAATGGGAGTATTCGACACGAGTTGTAGGCTAACAGTTTTCTTTATTTTTGTATTATTGTAGGTCCGGTGCTATGACTCCCCCTTGACAAAGCTTGCATAGCGAAACAGGCACCTGTCGGGGAATATGAGCACACCTGCGGATACAGATAAGTGTTACTGAGCCGTCAGCACCAATAATATTATTGAATGATTATTGCAGTAAAATATAGAGCGAATTAAGTTCTGTACATAAAGGATAGGTGGGGGAGTGAGTCTGTGATTAAAAAAACACACACGAGCAGAGGTTCACCACGTGGTGAAGTGAAACCGGCTGTGGTGAATATGAGACTCTTCCCTTATTATTATATAAGTGTTTGAAAAATTATTCCTAGGAGTGCTCTACTGCCTCTAGTTTTGTATTTCTGGGATA
Organism: Microcaecilia unicolor; assembly: GCF_901765095.1. NCBI lineage: Eukaryota > Metazoa > Chordata > Amphibia > Gymnophiona > Siphonopidae > Microcaecilia > Microcaecilia unicolor. Next base: position 276,623,676 of record NC_044031.1, read on the forward strand.
AGCAGCATAAAATGTTTTGTACTTCTTTGGGATCTTGCCAAGTATTTGTGACCTGGATTAGCCACTGTTGGAAACAGGATGCTGGGCTTGATGGACCTTTGATCTGTCCCAGTATGGCAATATTTATGTAAACTAGAAAGCTGTTGCTGGAAATCAGCATATGGATGGTAAATCTGCAAGGTGCCTAGATTTAGGCACTAGGAAAGCACCTATCTGAAGTCTATTCTTTGAGGAAAAATAGACACCTACTTTTCTTTATAGGATACTAGTAAAAAAGGCCCGTTTCTGAGCACAATGAAACGGGCGCTAGCAAGGTTTTCCTCGGAGTGTGTATGTTTGAGAGAGTGTGTGTGAGAGTGACTGTGTGAGAGAGAGAGAGTGAATGTGCGAGTGTGTGTGTGTGTGACAGAGAGAGATTAAGACTGGATGCGAGTGTGTTTGTGAGAATGTGAGTGTGTGTGAGAATGAGAGTGTGTGGCAGGTTCCCCCCTCCCCCCTTCCTCCATTCTCCCGTCCAGTGCCAGCCCCCTGTCCTGCCGCCCTCGCCGCAACACCACGCCCCCATATTGTTGCCGCCGCCACTCACCCCTCCACCCCTCCTACAGCCCCCCCAAACTGCCCCGAGGTATCTCCCTCCCTCCGAGTGTCAGGGTCCCCCTCCCTCCCTCCCAGATCCCCAATTTTTAGGGACTCCCTTCCACTTCCAGGATCCCCCCTGTCTCCTGCCCCCCTCTCCAGCCACTCAGAGATTCTTCTCTCTCCCCTGCTCCCCCTCCATGCACCCAGCGATTCTCCTCTGTCTCCTGCCCCCCCTGTCCAGTGATTCTCCTTTCTCCCTGCCCCTCCTGTAGCCACCCAGGGATTCTCCTCTGTCCCCTGCCCCCCTCTCCAGCCGCCCACTGATTCTCCTCTCTCCCCGCCCCTGCCGCCACGCCCCCGCAGAGGTCACCACCTCTCACTCCTCCACTCCCCCAATGTCACCACTGGTCCCCCCAACCCCCTCCCCCCCGATGTCACCGCAGCTACTGCACCCCCCTTCCAGCCCCACCCAGGTCGCCGCTGCCGCCGCTCCCTCCTCTGCGTCCGCCCACCCACCCAACAGACCTGGCCAAGTCTCCAGTGTCACAGGCGGCGCGAGCTCCGATTTCTGGCCACTGCTGCTTCTCTTATTCAGCAGCAGCAGCCGCTACAAAAACACCAACAGCTGATTTTAGGAAGTAAGACGGCACCGCAGGCAGCCAGCAGACATTGGATGTTGGCTCTGCAGCCACTCCTCTCGCCTCTCACGTCTCTGTGCACATCCGGTGTTGTCCTCCAGGGGCAGTGATGTGAGAGGCAAGAGGAGCGGCTGCAGAGGCAACACGCTTGCTTCCTAAAATCAGCTGTTGGTGTTTTTGTAGCGGCCGCTGCTGCTGAATAGGAGAAGCAGCAGTTGCCAGAAATCAGAGCTTGCGCCACCTGTGACACTGGAGACTTGGACAGGTCTGTAGGCACCATTACCATTTCAGTCTTCTTGATACCGGGCAGCGATGTTGGGCGCGTACTGATGCTGGTGGGCGCGGCGTAAGATATTCTTTGATTCCGTTGTTGTGTTTCGTGGTGCTTTGTTCTGGTTGGTCACGGCTGCTTGTGATGTACCAGGAAGTACTGACGTCAGCACGAATGCCTCATGGTTAGTGCCACGCAGTCAGCTTCAGAACATTGGAGGTGCTTTTTATTATATAGGACTAGTTTAACGTACCATATATGCACCTTCTTTGCAAATAGAGCTGGTGTAAACGCTCACACCTAGATTGCAAAAGAGTACAATAATCTATGTGCGTTAAGTGTACGCTCTGCCCAAACTCCCACCATATGAACGCCCGCCTGCAAAGGACAGCACATCTTAGGACATACTTAGAGAGTACCACGTAGCCGGAAAATGGTCAGTTCCATGTGTATGTGGACACATTTGTGCATAAATGACTAGAACCCTGGCATTTATGAGTGTTCCTTATACAATTACCTCCATGGAAGTAATTCTATATAAGGGCACTTATTTTTAGGAGCCACGAAGTTTGCCTATTTGAAGCCTATTCTATAAAAGAAAGTAGGTACCTAGTTTCCTTTATAGGATACTAGTAGAGCAGGACAAATACATGCATATATTTTAGGCGCAACCACCTACATCAGCCACAGAGCAGGTGTAAATATTCATGCCTAAATTGCTAAAACAAACACTTGCATATTACAATATTTAATAATGTACATGCACAACTGTGCACCCCACTCATGCTCCACCCACAATCCACCCATATATATACTCACCTTCAAACTACATACCCAGGCGCGGCCCTATAATGAGGCCGAGGTGGCAAACTCAAGCGGCACTACAAGGGAGCAGCATCTTGTCACCAGCCAGCACTCTGCCGCACTCTTCCTCCAGCATCTTTCCTTCTCTTCCCTTCTTTCCACCTCCGCACCCACCCCCCACCCCCACCCCCCGGGCCAGCATCTTCCATTTTCCTTCCTCCCTCCCTCAACAGTCTTCTCCCGAGTCTACCTTTAATTTGCCTCTAAAGTTGCCGGGAGGCAGCAGCAATTCACACGTGCTGCCCTGCTGCCAGCCCAACATTCTCTCTCTACTGTGGTGGCCACCCTCTCTGAGTAACTTCCTGTTTCTGCTGGGGCGGGCCGCAGCCCGCAGTAGAGAGAGATGTCGGGCAAGCAGCAGAGCAGCACCTGTGAATCGCTGCTGCCACCCGGCAAGTTTTGAAACAAATTAAAGGCAGACTCGGGGGAAGAGAGTTGAGGGAGGAAGAAGGAAGATGCTGGCCTGCTGGATGGAATGGGGTGGGGTGGAGGAGAATGAGGAGAGAGAGTGTGAGAGATGTTGGGCTCGAGGTACTAGAAAGAAGAGAGGGAGGGAGAAATGTCAGACTTAGGGGAGAGGTGGAAGGGAGAGAAGGAGAGATGTTGGACTCAGGGAAGGAATGGCGGAGGGGGAGAGAGGATAAAAGACTTGAGGATGGGGTAATTGAAGGGAGGGAGGGAGGGAGGGAGAGATGTTAGATTTATGGGAGTGGTGGGAGAGGGAGAGGTGGATAGGGAGGGTGGGGCAGGAGAGAGAGAGATAGGCAAGGTCAGAGGGGATTGAAGAGAGAAAGGGAGGATGGAGGAGCAGAGATAGATGGGGAGGAGGAGGGAGAGAAAGAGAAGGACTCAGGAGAGGGTAAAGGGGGCTAAAGAGGGAGGGGGAGAAATGGACTCGGCACAGGGAAGAAGGGGGCAAATGGGGAGAAGGGGAGATGGACTCGGGAAAGGGTGGAGGTTACAGATAGACTTGGGGGAGGGTGAAGGGCAAAAAGGGGAGAAAGTGAGATGGCGATGGACTTGGGGGAGGTTGGAGGGGGAAAAGGAGGAGAACGGGAGATGGACTAGGGCAAGATGGACAGGGAAGGCATATGGGAGATGGACTTTGGGGGCAGAAGGGAGAGAGAGAGATGTCAGATGGGGTAGAAGGGAGGGAAGGAGAGACGTCAGGGGTGGAACGGTTACAAGAGTGGGGTGAGAAATAAGGAGGGTGTATGCTAGGAATGATGGATCCATGTGGGAGAGGAAATGGGAGGGATTTCAATGGGTGAGAAGAGGATAGTGAGTACAGAGGGTAGAATGTGGTAACAGAGAGCAGATGAAAGATAACAGGGAATAGGACGATGGGAAATGTGAGAGCTAGGGGAAGAGAGAAGGAGTTAGAAAGTTGATAAGTAGATGAAAAGTGAAAAGGAATAGAGCAAGAAGGTGAAATTTGAGTGGACAGAGGCAGAAAAAAAAACAGAGGCGAGAGCTTAAAGAGAAAGATTGATGTGTCAGAGACAGGTGTAGTGAGGAAAGGAGGAGAGAGGAGGAAATAACAAATCGATAGCGGCCACTGGAAACAGATTTAGCAGAAGACAGGAATGCAGAAAAAAGAAGCTGGGACCAATGTGAAGAAAAAATAAGGCTCAGACACACATAGGTAGAAAATTTTGTTTTATTTTGAATTTATTAACTGGAATATGTTAGCTTTGGCAAATGTGCATTGCAGATGTTTATGTATTGTGTTCAGTACAAAAGGAAAAGTATTTGTTTCTTCAGTATTGTTCTGTTTTACTTTAATAGATGTTTTGGTGTTTTCTGGTCAGTGTAACATTTGTAGTGCTGCCCTCCCGGATTATGTGGCATAAGGAAGAAACAAGCAGCTGCATCAGACCAGTTCTTCCTCCTCTACTGGCCTATACTCAACTGCTTGTTTGAACTGCGTGGCTATGGAGTCTGCATGGTTCAAATAAGTAATGGGCCTAGGCTGGTAGAAGAAGTAATGGTCTGATGTGCAGCTGCTTGCTTCTTCTTATTCCACATGATCCAGGAGAAAGGCACAGTAGGTGGGGGGCAAGGAATGAAGGAATAGAGAAAGGTAGGCATTGGGGGCTAAGAGGAGAGAAAGAACTAGGAAGCTGGGGGAAGAGAAGGGGTTCAAGCTAAGTCGGGGGTGAGAAAAAAATGGAGAGGGTAGAGCCTGGACAGTGATTATTACTGGGGAAGGAAGGAAGAAGCTGGGGGAGCAGTCAGGCCTTATGACTGGAGAAATTCTGCACAAAGTTTATAATTAATGCAAAATTTTAAAATATTGTGCATAGACACCCCTCCTCCTCCCCCCCCCCCCCCCCCCCCCCCCGTTTACTGTGCAGAACTAGGTCTAGCAGTGTGCTAATGCCAACACAGTCCATTCACTTTAAGTGGGCTGTCAGCATTGCCATGCAGCTTAGTAAACAGGAGGGAGAATTTCCCAAAATGTTCTATGCAGAAATTGCGCTGAATTCCCCCAGGAGTAATAAGTACAGTTGTTGATGTTTGTATCATAGCATTGGCACTACTGTTATATGAATTGTTTGCTAAATGTAAATTGTGACAGAACAGAGTGGGGTCCTTTTACTAAAGTGCGCTGAAAAATGCCCTGCTGTAGTGTAGACGCGGGTTTTGGGCGCGCGCAGAATCATTTTTCAACGCACCTGTAAAAAAGGCCTTTTTTTTTATTTTTGCCAAAAATGGACATGTGGCAAAATGAAAATTGCCACGTGACCATTTTGGGTCTGAAACCTTACCGCCAGCCACTGACCTAGTGGTAAAGTCTCACGCAGTAACCGGGCGGTAATGACCTACATGCACCAAATGCCACTTGGCACGCGTCCAATACGTACAGCAGAAAATAAAAATTATTTTTTGGCCGTGCGTATTGGACGCAAGCTAAAACTGAAATTACCGCAAGAGCCACGCAGTAGCCATGCGGTAACTCCATTTTGGCACGCATTGGGCGCACATAGACATTTACGTGGCTTAGTAAAAAAGCCCCTCAGTAAATCTGATCCTGGATCTTTATTTTCTACTTGCAATTTTGCAACTGCATCAGTTCTTAATTCTATTGCTCCTGAAAGAAAATTAAGGGCGACTAGAAGATTTAAATCTCCATGGTTTACTGCTGAATTATTGGCTCTGAAATGCCATTGTTTAGAACGAAAATGGAGAAACTAAAGAATGAAACTGTAAGGTGTGAAAGGAAACTGAAGCTTAACTGTAGCTAAAAGAACTTACTAGTCTTCTTTGGTGGGATTTGAAAAACCTGGTATGAAGAAATTATTTAGGGGCCCTTTTACTAAGCCCCGTAGGCGCCTATGTGCGCCCAATGTATGTCAATTTGCAGTTACCGCCCAGCTACCAAGAGGCCCGGGTGGTAATTTCATTTTTTGCACACGGCCTCTGCGCATGCCAGAAAATAATTTTTATTTTCCTGCGCACGGCAGAAACCAGGCGGTAATCGTCATTCCATGCACGTAGACGATTACTGCATGGTTACCGCATGAGACCTTACCACTAAGTCAATGGCTGGCGGTAAGGTCTCAGACCCAAAATGGACGCACGCCAATTTTTATTTTGCTGCACATCCATTTTTGGCAAAAATTTAAAAAGGCCTTTTTACAGGCTCACTGAAAAATGCATCTGCGTGTGCCCAGAACACGTGCCTTCACTAGCACAGCCCATTTTTCAGGACCCCTTAACTTAGTAAACTCTAATTTGACATCTTCTACATCGGCCTACTGTTCTCCAGCCTTCAGCTGAGCAACTAGGCATTTAGGGCCCCTTTAACCAAGCTGTGGTAAAAGGGGGCCGGCGCTGGTGTCGGCATGTGTTTTACATGCACGCCGAGGCCCCCTTTTACCACAGCTGGTAAAAGAGAAGGTCTTAATTTCCTGCAGGAAATGGCCAAGCGGCAAGTAAAGCACTCGCCACACAGCCAATTCGGGGGGGGGGGAGCCCTTACCACCACCCATTGAGATGGCGGCAAGGACTCCCGCACTAACCCGGCAGTAACCGGTTACCGCCAGGTACAGTCCGGCGCTGCAAAAAATGACAGCGCGGTAGGAGCGGAAAGTACCGCCGGGCTGCTGCAGTAGCCTGGCAGTACTTCCGTTATAGTGAGCAGTAAGCCCAGGTTGGCTTACCAACGCTTAGTAAAAGGAGTCCTTACTTTGCAACTAAAGTGAATTCCATTTATCATTCATTTAATGATTCTTTGTACTGTAATTTACTAGCACCTAATTTTATATTGCATGATATTCCGGCTGACAGATGGTCCTCTTTTGGTCTAGTTTCTATTTCTGCATTGCCTTCTCTGATTAATAGACTAGCTCATTCTAATTGTCCACTAGATCATTTTCCTTCCTATCTTTTGAAAGATCTTCCAGTTGAAATTATGAATTGGATAATTTCATTTCTTAATATAACACTAACAAATGGTTGGTTCTCTTCAGACATGGGTGGTATTGTGTTAACTCCAATTCCAAAACAAATTAATGGTGACTTATCACTAACTTCTAATTATTGACCAATTGCTAGTATTCTGTTCTTGACAAAGCTGATTGAATTTGTGGTTAGTTCTCAGCTAGTAAACTATGTTGAGCGGTTTAATCTACTGCACAACTCTCAACATGAGTTTAGAGCTTTTCACAGTACTGAGACATTACTTATATATATGAGTTCTGAAGTTAAAAAGGTTCTTTGTTGTGGAGGAAATATGGTACTTTTGCAATTTGACATAACAGCTGCATTTGATACAGTAAAACATGATTTGTTATTGAATTTACTTTCAGCTTTTGCTCTGACAGATTCAGGTTTTTTTTATGGTTTAAATCATCTCTTACCCAGCGATATTATTCTGTAATAAAAGACAATTCATTATCAAAATCCTGGCTCTCACCTTATGGTGTCCCCCAGGGTCCTCCTCTGTCTCCTGTGCTATATAATTTGTATATGGGCACATTGGGTCAAGTTTTTTTTGGGTCAAATGTTAAACTTTGGTCTTGTGCTGATGATATTTTTCTCTTGGTTCCTGTAGATATGGTTATGGAAACTTTTTATTCTAAAATTAACACTTATGTAAAGAGGGTAGTAGCTTGGTCTAAAGCCTTGAGACTTAAATTGAACGAAGATAAAACAAAGATGCTTTGGTTTGGGCTTGACCCTATTATTCCACAGACTATTACATTAGATAAAGAAAACCCATAAGATCCATTATGGGTGGATAATATTGGCATTGCTGCAGTAGTGCCTATATATATTTTGTTATGGTGAAGGGATAAAAGAAAAATGGGTGGAGGGAGAAGATATATACTCGATAGGAAGATAATTAATTTGCAATGTGAGTCTTTAACGCCTATGTTTACTAAGCGGCACTATGGGTGCATTAGCGTTTTTAATGGTTTAGATGCATTAAATGCTAACACGCCCATAGAAATGTATAGGCAAGTTAGCGTTTAACGCGCCTTAAATTTACAGGTGCATTAACGCACCTTAGTAAACATACCCCTTAGGAATTAAAATTAAAATTAATGAAATTTGATGTTTTGAATTAATTAATTATCAAATTAATTAGCAAAAAGGGATAAACAAAATAAGAAGGGGTTACTGGGAAGAGATGTTGAGGTTTAGTAAGGCATCCAAATTAGACTAGAAAGAATGGTGACTTCAAAGGGTATGTAAATTTTGTGGGGGGGTTTAAGGTTGGGGGTGAAGCAAAAGAGCACATGAACGTCAGGAAAATTGGCAGGCTCCGAGCTGAGAATTGATGGGTGGCAAGAAGAAATGCTAGTTGAGGAAACTGAAGCAAAAAATTTCATCCCACCCAATCTCTCCCAACATTTAGAAGAGTTAGGGTTTGGATTAGGGACTTGGGTAATTTTGTAGTTGGGATAGTAATGTTTAGGGATGTTAAAAGGGATAGTTTAAGTCGCAGCTGCGATAATTTAAATGAGAATTTTTCAAGCAGCCTTCATTTAAGGACAATGAATTTTACTGTCTATATGGATTTTACAGTGCAATCTGCTTGTGTGCAAAACTGCCAGAAGCAGAAATGAGGCCTTGACATCACTGCAGGTCTTTAGAAGGTGGTTCATGGAGTATTAATACATTTGATGGAATAGATAAGTGCAGCTAGGTCAGCACAGACTAGCTTTATAAAAGGTAATAAGTGAAGGTTGCATTGAAATATTGATAATAACATTTCTTTATTTGTGTTGGTTATGAATTTTTGAGGAGTGGCCTAGTGGTTAGAGCACTGGTCTTGTAATCCAGAGGTGACCAGTTCAAATCCCACTGCTGCTCCTTGTGATCTTGGGCAAGTCACTTAACCCTCCATCACCTCAGGAACAAACTTAGACTGTGAACCCTCCTGGGATACAGAAATATCCAGTGCACCTGAATGTAACTCACCTTGAGCTACTTCTGAAAAGGTGTGAGCAAAATCCAAATAAAAAATAAATAAATAAATATAAATAAAGCTGCGACCAAAATTATTTCTCCAATTTATGATGTTGTCATAGTATTTTTTGTTCACGTGTGAGTCAGGAATGGATGTGATGCAAGTGCCAATATTATGGTTTTTCTATTAAAGTTGGTCGGGAATCTACAGTGCTAAGTGTAATACTTCTTCACTTTCAATGGAGTTTCAACTAAAAAATGTTTTACATAAAGCTTTTTTCAAACAGGTACACTTGCTGTGCTTATATTTATTGTTTGAACACTTTTAAACTATTGTGCAGTTGTCAATTCTTTCATTGTTTGATTATGGTAATTCCTTGTATGTAAGTTTTAACAGTTAAACAATTATCTAAACTTCAGATGATTCAAAACTCGGCAGCCAGGATGATTTTTCGCTGCTCACGTTATAAAAGCATTTCTCCGTCGTTGGTTAAGTTATACTGGTTGTCGGTTTGAGCTACAATCCATTTTAAAATACTGTGTCTTGTATTTAAAGTTTTATACAGAACCTGTTCTGCTGATTTTTTAGATAGTTTTAAGACTTTAAAGAATTTTGCTTCATCAAGAATATGTAACTTCTTGTTATTGACTTTTCCATCTGCTAAAGGTTTTCGATTTAAAGCATTATTTTCTGGATGTTTTGTGTTTTCTGCTATTCATTTTAGGAATAATTTACCAGTATAATTACATTCTATAATGAATCTTTTTGCTTTTTGGAAATCTTTAAAAACTTATCTCTTTTTTAATTATAATAGTTAAGTTTTTTTTGTCTACTTTCTGTTTTTTAGAAGTTTAATTTTGTAACATCCTGATTTTTATATCAATTTTATTCTTTTGTTACCTCGCCTTGCATTCCATTTTGGAAGATCTGGCGGGTTATAAGACTCAGATAACATAACAGAACAAGTAAATGACGTCCTAAATGTTTATCCTCATGGAAATACAGTACTATCCTCAGCAAAGACTTTAAGCCAGGCCACACCAAGTTGCAAAAGCAAAACTGGAGCTGCAGCAGATTTTTAACTTTTCCTCATTGCAAAACCAGAGTGGAAGGTAGAGGTCACTGCCACCCACAACCTGTGCCCTTTTCTTTCTTTCTTTTGTTATTACAAAATTATCACTGCTAATCATAGAGACCCAAGTACTGTAATTGTCATGTCAGTCTACTTAGATAACATTTGTTAACCTTTATTTCAGTTTGTTTGTTGACCTTTATTTCTACCATGGAGACTGATATTGACACTAATTTTGACCTTTGAAACACAGACTAGCAGGGCATTTGGGAGACTTTGCTGCACTAGCCAGATAAATTAAAAAAAAAAAAAAAGGCAGGCAAAGCCAAGCATTTACGTTCTATCAGTATAGTACCACTAGAGAAAAGCATGAATACAAACTGAGTAGCAGATTTTTTTCAAAAGCTGGGAAATTCCTTATTGAGAGTGGAATTATAATATCATGGAATAAGGAGGTGACCTACTTGGTTCATTATTCTTAACATGTATAAACACGCATTGAAAAAGGGAATGACCCAGTAGTTAAATTAATGCACCGAAGATGTCCGACTTCAAGTGTTGACTCTGCTGAAAACATTTACTTGAACTTGTACAGGTCACTCAGCCTTCCTGGGCTTCAGGGCTCTGACTTAGAATGAATCTCCTCCGCCCAATAGTTTCCAGTCTATGAAGGCAATTCTGTAATTTGGCACCAAGATGAAGGTGCCACAATGGAGCATACTTAGCACCAATTCTATGATTGCTTTTAGGTACCACAAATTAGGTGCCCCCACTTCCAACAGGTCAATGGCTGGTGTAAGTTGATTCGCCTAAGTGCACCATGCAATGTGCACAACTGATAGTATTCTATAAGTTATGCCGTTGTTTGGCAACATGCACATGTGTATGCCCCCTCCCCTTCACAGTTACATGCTAAGGGGCCCTTTTACTAATGTTTAGTGCACACTAACAGAATTAATGTGCACTAAATACTAAGAAGCTCATAGGTATAAAATGGGCTTCTTAGCATTTAGCATACGCTAATCCCGTTAGCATGCACTAAGCTTTAGTAAAAGGCCCCTTACAGGGGCATTTTCAATAGAGAAGGGCGCCCATCTTTCGACATAAATCGGGAGATGGGCGTCCTTCTCTCAGGGTCGCCCAAATCGGCATAATCGAAAGCTGATTTTGGGTGTCCTCAACTGCAGTCCATCGCGGGGACGAACAAAGTTCATGGGGGTGTGTTGGAGGCATAGCGAAGGTGGGACTGGGGCGTGCTTAAGAGATGGGCATCCTCAGCTGATATTGGAAAAAAAAGGGCATCCCTGACGAGCATTTGGTCAACTTTACTTGGTCCATTTTTTTTTCATGACCAAGCCTCAAAAAGGTGCCAAAACTGACCAGATGACCTCCGGAGGCAATTGTGGATGACCTCCCCTTACTCCCCCAGTGATCACCAACCCCCTCCCACCCTAAAAAAAATTTTTTTAAATTTTTTCCAGCCTCTATGCCAGCCTCAAATGTCATACCCAGCTCCATGACAGCAGTATGTAGGTCCCTGGAGCAATTTTAGTGGGTGCAGTGCACTTCAGGCAGGCGGACCCAGGCCCATCTCCCCCCTACCTGTTACACTTGTGCTGGTAAATGTGAGCCCTTCAAAACCCACCTGAAACCCACTGTACCCACATGTAGGTGCCCCCTTCACCCCTAAGGGCTATGGTAGTGGTGTACAGTTGTGGGGAGTGGGTTTTGGGGGGGGAGTTGTGGGGCTCAGCACTGAAGGTAAGGGAGCTATGCACCTGGGAGCAATTTAGTCCACTGCAGTGCCCCCTAGGGTGCCCAGTTGGTGTCCTGGCATGTCAGGGGGACCAGTGCACTATGAATGCTGGCTCCTCCCACTACCAAATGCCTTGGATTTGGTCATTTTTGAGATGGGCGTCCTCGGTTTCCATTATTGCCGAAAACCGGGGACGACCATCTCTAAGGTCGACCATCTCAACATTTAGGTCAACCATCTCTAAGGTCGATCTAAAGGTTCAGAGTTGGGTGTCCCCAACCGTATTATCGAAACGAAAGATGGATGCCCATCTTGTTTCGATAATAGTGGTTTCCCCACCCCTTCGCCAGGACGGCCCCGTTCGATTATGCCCCTCTTAGTGACCTTGGCACATACTTTATATAATAGTAACTAGCACTTATGCATATAAATGCCAATTTTTGTGCTAACATTCTGTAAACAATGCATGCACTCAAGGTACAGAATGAGGAGGTATGGGTATATATTGCAAGGACTAGGGGGCACAAAATGAAGCTACTAAGTAGTAAATATAAAACAAACCAGAGAAAATATTTCTTCACTCAATGTGTAATTAAACTCTGGAATTTGTTGTCAGAGAATGTGGTAAAAGCAGTTAGCTTAGCAGGGTTTTAAAAAGGTTTGGATAACTTCCTAAAAGAAATGTCCATAAGCCATTATTTGTCACGAGCACATGATGGTGAGCCCTTGGGCTGCAGCCAGACCCTGACTTCGGTTTGACAAGTCCCCTGGGCTGCCACAAGGCAAGGTGATCCCAGGCAAGAACCAAGGCAGGACTGGGAAAGGCAAGGCAAGACTAGACAGGACAAGGCTAAGTGGGGCAAGGCAGGACTAGACAAGGCTAGAACTAGACAAGACTGGGCAAGGCAAGGCTAGGCAAGACACAGCTGGACAAGGCAAGACAGATGAAAAAAGCTAGGCAAGACATAACTGGACAAGGCAATGCAGACGAGGCCAGGAAAAACAAGGCAACAGGGCTAGAATTGGAACCCAGACAGGACAAGGAACTAGGCTAAAACTGGGTACAGACAGGCAAGACGAGGGCAAGGCAAGAACTGGATCCAAACAGGACTGACAAGACAATGAGCATGATAGATGCTAGATGATAGATAAGCATGATAGATAAGACTAGCAAGCTCATTTTCAAAGCACTTAGCCTCCCAAAGTTCCATAGAAACCTATGGAACTTAGCCTCCCAAAGTGCTTTGAAAATATGCCTCTAGGACTAGACGCAGAAGGCAAAGCAAGGCAAGAAGAAAAGCAAGATCTAGGCAAGACAGGACTAGTTGTGGCAGGAAAAAGAGTCCAAGGCAAGGCAAGACTGTCCAGGTTCAAGTCAAAGCAAAGTCTGGAGGCAAGGCAGGGCAGGAGCTTGGCAGGACCTTGGAGACAAGACAGGGCTGGAGCTTGGCAGGAACTGGGAGACAAGGTAGGGCTGGAGCTTGGCAGGAACTCAGAGACAAGGTAGGACTGGAGCTTGACAGGAACTCAGAGACAAGGCAGGACTGGAAGCAAAGCAAGGCTGGGTCTAAGGCAAGGTCTGGAGACAAGGTAGGGACATGGAGTCAAGGCAAGGCTCGGCCGGAACATAAAGGCAGGATCTGGGAAACACAGCAGGAACTAGAACAAGGCAGCACTGGGGCAAGGCAGGAACTCAAGACACAAGGAGACCTCATTGTGAAGGCGTACGAGGAGTACTGGAGGCTTCCCTAAATATTGCAGGACAGGAAGTCATGACCCTCCCCCCCCCCCCCCCCCCCCACCACCACCACCACGGGTCTCCCAGTGAAGCTGCCGCTAAGGATAAATACCGATTCTTCAGCCTACATGTGCCCTAAGAGGCCAAACCTGGAAGCGCCCCGGCAACCATAGGACGCTGACACCCAGGACTGGGCCACCGCCAAGAGGAATGCCACCAGACAGTCAGCGCAAGACCGACCCTGATGCCCCCAAGTCAATGGGAGGTGAGTCAAGGCAGGAGTCACTGCAGGAGCAGTGACAGTAGTAAAATGGACTTGGGAAAATCCACTGCTTATTTCTTAGATAAGCAGCATAAAATCTGTTTTACTGTTCTGGGATCTTGCCAAGTTCTTGTGACCTGGGTTGGCCACTGTTGGAAACAGTATACTGGGTTTGGTGATCCTTCCGTCTGTCCCATTTTGACAACACTTATGTTCTTATGTTACACTATCAAATAACCAAGTGCATAATTTAAAAAAACTCTCATATAAAATAAAAGAATGTATTAGCAAAAACTTTAGAGCTGTTATTTAAATACAGAGGATTCAAGAAATTCAAACTTGCAACTGCCTGGATTCCAACATTGTGGCCCATTTTAAAGGCAAGTTAGTTCCTGATCAGTTTAGAACTGAAATTTTCTCTCCTCCCAAGGATGACACTTTTAAGTATGGTTTTTTCCCTTTAAGAACACCTCAGTTTGTGATGCAAAATTTGCCAAATACTGATCTTACTTCATTGTGTGTTGATTCTGACTCACTTTTCTTCATAATTAGTTTTGTAATATAATCTAAGTTCTCTACATCAGTTTGTGTCATCTAATTCATCTGGGACACTCCCTGAATAAAACTGTATCTTAAAATACTTCATTTTATGTTTGTGTGCCAGAACCTTTTGATAACAGCAAACTAATTTTTATAATGCTAATGAAAACGTGCTGATGGAACTCATATTTCACTTCATTGCCTATAATGAGCTCTTTCATCAAACTGTCCACATGACACTACTGTAGAGAAAATGATAAATTTACTAATTTATTCATTGGAATTCCATTTCAAATTATTAAAAATAAAAAAATAAGTGCACCCAAGTTTGTTAAATTGTTTTATAGAATGGTAAAATGGTCCTACATGTGACAACTGTATTGCCTGCTCCATTTACGCCTGCATTTATTGTGAACAATTCAAAAGTAGATCGATTGTTTAGTCTGCAGAAAGTGGACCAAAAGCTATGTGTTTTCCCTTAAAATTTCTTGTTGTGGACCTCTTTGACTTCTGCTCTCCCACTACATATGGAATCATCATCATCCTTCTTATTTTAAGGGGTTTTATCATACAGGGTATCTGTCATGAAATGTCTTGTTGAGTCAAACAGTGGCAGTCTTAGCTGTGTTGTTGACCTTGCATTGACTTTATGGTTATCTCAGGTTGGTTGGTTGGAAGGACCTACCTGTATATAACTATGTTTTCTCTTAAATTCAGAATCCCCCTCATTCTATAACAGGGCACTTAAATTTAAGCATCATTTGTTCACTTAAATGTATAGAATAGTAGCATTTAGCAATGAATGCACACTTACACACGTAAGTGCTTGCAGAGCTCTCAGTGGTATTCTATAATTTAAGCAGGCAAATCTCTTAGCACATAATTGCAAGGGGCATTCACAGGGGAGGAGCATTGATAGGGCATGGGCAGACCTAACATTTGCACACATGCCCTCAGATTCTATATAGTGCGCTGAAATTTCCACACGGAAATCAAGGCATATTTCATATAATGTGCATAACCTAATTGGTTAACTAGCCAATCAGTGCTGCCAATTGGATGTCAACAAGCAATTAGCAGCACTAATTGGCACAAATTAAAATTTAAGCACACTACTCACTAAGAGGGGCATTTTCTATATGATGTCTAACTCCGACTTTGGACGTTTTACAAAAAAACATCCAAAATCTAAACAGGAAAGAAGGTCAATTTCAAAAAAGAAAAACATCTATTTTTTTCAAAAATACTGTTTTGTAATTTGGACGGGTTTTTTGGGGGGTACATTTTCAAAAAAAAAAACGTTGAAGTGCAAAATGCACAAAATCAAGCCATTGAAATGTAGGAGGAGCCAGCATTTTTCGTAGACTGGTCCCCCTGACATCCCAAGACAGCAATAGGGCACCCTAGGGGGCACTGTAGTGGACTTCATAAAAAGCTCCCAGGTACACATCTCACAATTGCTCCCTTACCTTGTCTGCTGAGCCCCCCAAAACCCACTCAAAACCCACTACCCCCAACTGTACACCAATACCATAGCCCTTATGGGTGAAGGGGGCACCTATATGTGGGTACAGTGGGTTTCTGGTTAGTTTTGGAGAGCTCACAGTTTCCTCCAGAAGTGTAACAGGTAGGAGGAGGTAGGAGCCTGGGTCCACCTGTCTGCAGTACACTGCACCACTACTAGACTACTCCAGGGACCTGCATGCTATTTTAATGGACTCAAGTATAACATCTGAGGTCGGCAAGTAATGTTTATCACATTTTTTGGGGGGTGGGAAAGGGTTAGTGACCACTGGGGGAATAAGGGGAGGTCACCCCTGATTCCCTCCACTGGTCATCTAGTTATTTAGGGCACCTTTTGTGCCTTATTCGTTATAAAAACAGGTCTAGCTCAAAACGTCTTAGTTTTAGTTCTGGATGTTTTTGTTTTGTTCCATTATGGCTGAAAAACATCTAAGTCTTTGGAATGCCCAACTCCCACCCTGAATACACCCCTGACACGCCCCCTTGAGATTTGGACGGACTTCTTAGAAAAACGTCTAAAAATAGGTCTCGAAAATACTGATTTGGACATTTTTGTGAGAAAAACGTCCAAATGCTTCTTTGTGCCACTTTTTAGACGTTTTTCTGTTTTGAAAATGAGCCTGTAAGCGCACTCCATAATGTAGTCTGTGTAAATCTTACCGCGCACATCTAACATGGGGGTGCGCCAAGGAGTTTGACATGGGAGTGACATGGGCATTTCTATTTCTATGCATGTGGTTACAGAATTTGGTGCTCTATGCAGAAATTTGGACACAAGCATTTACACCAAATTCTGCTTGGCATAAATGGCCGCGTCTTCCGGAAAGCACTTTCTATTTATGACACCTTGGACTTAGACTTTTTTTCGAAACAGCCTTTGCTATGGAGTAATCAGTTTCTGTAGCTTGGGCTTCTGCCATATGAACCTTTTGACCAAACGTGCATTTTACTTCCTCCAAAGTCTCCGACTTACACATCTGTCTCGGTTGATGGGAAGAGCTGGGTGTTGCCCTCAATTTGGCGGGGGGGGGGGGCAGACTACAGCTGGCCAGACAATCCCTACTCTGCTGAGAAGTGTCACCTCACTAACATGCTTAAAAACTATCACTGCAGTGTAGTATAGCAGCTAACAGACCAGCCTCTGATGCTAGAGTACAGTTGAAGTCCCACTGTACCAGCTGGTCAGCAAACACATGTTGCTCAAGTCATTGAGAGAGAGATTTTGCTGGGGGAAAAACAGACTCATCCAGGGGTGGACTGACAGTGAGCTGGCCCCCTTACCACCTACCAAAAAAGGAAGAAACTCACTGGAAGCTAGGGGAAAGTGGGTCCCCCCTACTGCTGTGGACCAGCTGGTGCTGCCCTACTGTCTCAATGGTAAGCCTTCCCATGGGGTACTGTTTGTTTTGGAAATCCCAGACTGGTTATTGTGTCTCCTGGGTATGGGTGCGTTCCTGTGAGAGGTCACCCAGGGAGCCATACTGAAGTCTTGTGTTTGTATGGTCACAAGGTGTGGGGGTCAATGTAAGAGGGAGTTGCTGTTGTTGGCATGTGATTGAAGCCTAACAGATTTGTTTTTCCAGGCCATTTGACATTGGAAATCTAACCCTCTGAACATGCTGATCTCCTAAAACATCCTTAGATGATAGAGACAGTAGGTTACATAGTAGATAAAGTTTGGCATGCTTGAAAATGATCAATGATGCACCTGGGCCACTGCCCTGTGTACCCTGTATCACGTGGTTACTGTAAGAGTACTCCTGCAAAGCTCTGGGCCCATAACTACAAACCCTCTCGTCAGATCTGTCAAGGTACCCATTCCCAGAGGGAGAATAATTGGGCCAGTCCATGATTTTGCCCAGCCTCAACTGCGTTGCAGCACTGATTACAATGGAGAGAATCAGGGACTAAAGATACTACACTGATTTGAAATGTAAGTGTCAAACCAGAACCGGCCAAAAACGCTCCCTCCTGGAACGGGTAATGTAGTAGTTCTGTCTCCCTCACAATTATAAGCCTGTTTCTAAGAAAAGAATGTCTGTGCTACAAAAGATAAGGATATGTGGTTGAAAGAGCCAAACCCACTACTCACCCCCTTGCTGCAGCTGAGACTAAGCAGTAAGCCAGTAAAAGGAGACAACAATAGGAGGGGGGACAGGCTCTGTGGAGGGCTCCTCTTAAGTGTGTGATGTTCCACCCTATAGCTTTAAGGAAGCTGCCCCACTTCTAGAAACTTCTACCTGCTGGACTGACAAGATATGGCTTCCCAATGTAGAAGAAGCTTACAGCATAGGTGACCTGTTCAACAGGAACATAGATCAAGATGAAATAGCCTCAAGATCAGTGCTAGAAAAATCAAATAATGGTCAAGCAACCCTAGTAGCTGAGGTGGTGTAGAGGTTAGAATAGTTGGTGTGTCATTCCAAGCTTACAGGTTTGAATCTTGCCAGAAGTACCTTCTCCTGGCCCATATGAAGAGTGGGTTGTTTGGGTTTTTTTTATTTTTATTTTTACTGAGCTCTGATTTTCAGCTCTGATCATGGGCTTCACATGGTAAACATAATGATAATGACGTTTAATTACTGTGCTGATACCCGCAGGTGCTATAATTAGTGCTGAGATGGATGCCATTTTGTCTTTAGGACTCCAGAGAATGTGTTGGCCTGCTCTTCTGTGATTTTTGTGTTCCTTGGTGATATTTGGCAATTTTGATGTGTGGTCAGACCCAGCCCTATACTCATTTCAACTCGTTTCCTCCCTTCTCACCTACACCTGCTCCACTTCTGTCCATTCCTCCCTTCCCACTACCTACTCTCCCTATCCCTTCCCCCACCCTGTTTGCAACTTGGTATATTTGTTTGTATGTGGGTATATCAGTCTTGCTTTGTGTTTTAGTATTTGGCTTAGTATTGGTCTG
Source organism: Microcaecilia unicolor (assembly GCF_901765095.1). Lineage (NCBI taxonomy): Eukaryota > Metazoa > Chordata > Amphibia > Gymnophiona > Siphonopidae > Microcaecilia > Microcaecilia unicolor. The sequence continues at coordinate 276,642,258 of NC_044031.1, forward strand.
TGTGTGCGGTGTGTTGCAGCCACTTGTCTTTATCGTGTCCCTGTCATTGTTGGTTTCATTGTGTTTTTGCATGTGTGAGTGAGTGAGTATCTCTGAGTGTGTTTGTGACTGCAGCACACAGTGACGGCAGAGGAGTTCTTGGGGTAGTTGATGTTACAGGAAGGACAGGCCCAGCAGGGGAGGGGGAGGGGAAAGGGAGAAGGCGAGGGAGGTGAAGCAGGCATACAGGCCTAGGACCAGGCCTCTGGATCTAATAGATGAGCAATGTCTGGCTGGGCTTAGATTTAATAGGGAGATCATGTCAGTTACAAGTGAATGTGAAAGACTGAATTTAGTATATATATTTTGCTGTATTCGTGTGGTATAGTTATTATAGGAGCACTAAGGTTAGGGTTACCATATGGCTCCAGAAAAGGAGGACACATTGATCCAGTCCGGGTTTTGCTTTCATTGAAAGCAATGGAAGTAAAACCCAGACTGGCTCAATCTGTCCTCCTTTTTCTGGAGCCATATGGTAACCCTAACTAAAGTGTGCTTGAAATTTAACATTTAAAATATATTTTCAGGGGATATTTTTGTATGTATTTTATGTATTTATTGTTCACTTATATCCCACATTTTCCCACTCATGCAGGCACAATGTGGCTTACAAAACATGAAATAAAATAAAATTACAGAATAGGAAGCTTAGAAAAGTATACAAGGAGTAAGCAGGGGGAAAAACATCTAACAGGGTAAACTAGCGGGGTAAGAGACAGGAGGGGTGTATCAGTCAGCGGTATAAAGTGAGGGGTAGGTCTTGGCAAAGAAGTATGTCTTCAACAACTTCTTAAAGAGGGCATGGTCCGCTTGAGTTTTGAGGTGTTGCGGAAGAGCATTCCAGTGCTTAGGGCTCCAGTAGCGGAAGGACGAGGCGAAGATCTTCTTGTACTTGACACCCTTACCGTTTGGGAAGTGCAGATGAAGGTAAGAACGAGCAGCAGGATTGGCGTTCCTGGGCGGGAGGTCGATCAAGGGGTGCATATACTCCGGGGCAAGCCCATAGATGATTTTATGGGTCAAGGAGCAGAGCTTAAAGGCAATGCACTCCTGTACAGGCAGCCAGTGTAATTTGAAACGCAAGGGTTCGGCATGTGCAAAGCGTTGTTCTCTTAGGATGAGTCTCGCGGCAGTGTTCTGAACTGTTTGGAACTTTTTCAACAATGAGGCCTGGCAGCCTGCATAAATTCCGCTGCAATAGTCCAAGTGGGAGAGGACAAGCCAGTGGACAAGTGTGCGGAACAAATCTCTAGTAAGGAAGTATCTTATACGCCGAAGCCTCCACATGGCATGAAACATTTATTCAATGATTAAGATACTTATTCACCCTCTAGGTAATATCTTACATTGTGGACATCCCTTTATGGGTGAGTTACAACTCTGAGAATTCCCCTTATAACCATCAATATCTGGTTTCATACCTGAGTGTTAGTTTTCTCTTCTTACCACGGACAGTATCATATACAACTGGAAAATGCTTTGAATGTCATTGACATATGTTCTCCACCTGTTTTTCCTGGACAACAGTACCCCCGCTTATCTTTGGTGGCTCAGAGGTTCCTAGTTTGGAAACAGACTTACAATTGTGAGGGGAGAAGGTGTGTAGGTATGGGACCAGAGGTTCTGTTACAGTAACAAGTGAGTGCACAGGCTTGGCTGCATCATGGTTCTTGTTTCAAGCAGGATTGTGTGTTAGTCTCCCAGTTAGCTTTTATTGTTATCTGCCTCATACTATTTTGTGAGCTGCACTGGCTGTTGTCATGTACCAATGCATGTTCTGTTTAATGTGATTGTGGAAAGCCAATAAAGGCCTCAGAACTTCTTCCTCATTCTATCATTCTGTGGTACTATGCCAGAGCAGGGTCTGAGGTCATACTCTTTCCAGCGGTCAGAAAACCTGTGTCTTAGTCTCAGAACCCTGATATCAAATAGGTCAGCCATATAAACATAGAAACCTAGACCAGCCAGATAAACAACAACTACCATTTCCCCCTCTCCCCTTTCACCCCTATGGGATACCAATTGACACAGTGACCCAGTGTTTCCCCCCTTCCCCTCCCCCCTCACATTGTCTTACTGCTGCTCTCTCCAGCCCCTAGCCTGCTCTTAACAGATGCCCCCAAGCTGCTCCCACATGCCAGTGGCTTCTTCCCTGAACAATAGCTGCTGTTTATTGTTCTGTCTACCCAACCCCTCTAACATTCTCTCCCTCTTCTCCTTCTAGTTCCTACTCAAGGTGGCCAAGACCTTCATCCGGGCCTACAGGGGCATGATCTTCAGGCAGTTCTTCTCCTATAATGGTGGCTCTTGTTCCTGATCCTCCTTCTGCTCCCATGCCGCCATGCCTGTGTCTCCAATATTGTCCTCATCTGCCTCCAGCAGCAAAATATTGGCATCCTCTGCCATTGCTGCACTGGACCATGGGGCTGGGGTGCATACTGTGTAAGTGACAAGATGTGGTGGTGGTGGTGGTGGTGGTGGTGGTGGTGGTGGTGGTGGGAATATAAACTCCTCATCCTGCTCTTCCCAGTGCACAGGAAAGATGTGTATTATTGTCAGGACCTTCTGCCACCATTCCCCCTCCCCCTCTCCCCTCTCCCTTCCCACCCCCATAATGCAGTACAATCAAATAAGTGCTTCAGATGCTGTTCAAATATCTGTCTTCTCACCCTCTTCTGCGTTCCTGCTCAGGGTGATCCAGAACTTCAGCATGGACTTTTGGGGGCATTATCCTCATTCAGGTCTTCTCCTCTGGTGGTGACTTCTGCTCCAGATCCTCATGCCTGTCTCTCCAATACTGTCCTCATCTGCCTCCAGCAGCAGAATGTTGGCATCTTCTGCCATTGCTGCACTGGACCATGGGGCTGGGGTGCGTAAGTGAAAAGTTTGGTGGTGGGAATATACACTCCACAGTGTTAAAAATGTGAGATATTGTGGAGCTTATGAAGTGGCCTAGTGATTAGGGCTGTGGCCTAGGAGCCAGGGGTAGTGGCTTCAATGGCCACCTTATCCACCACTCACCCACCCACTTAACCCTGTACAGTTTGAGTGCCACCTAGACAAGGATAGTGTATACCAGGGACAAGAGAGATGTAGAGAGTGTTTTTTACAGTTCAACAAGAAGTTAGGAACCCTGTTCTGGCTGGGGCCCATGGGGTTAAGAGGTGTGGGTTTTGTGACATGGCCTACTGAAAGTGGAGTCATATTTACTCACTATTTGTCACCTGGATATAATAAATATTCCAACTGTTTTAGCCCAGAATGTCTGGATGAGGTTATCTCTCCCTTGCTGACCTCTCAGGTGGGCCTGGTAAGGCAACAGGTCCCCCAGGTGTGATTCTTCCTCTTCCCTTTGACACTCCTCCTCCCTGGACTATTGCCTGGACCATGGCTCTGGCATCTGCCGTCTAATTGCCAGATTATGCAGCACCAAGAAAACAACAGGGCAGTCTATCTGCAAGATCCAAGACGGCGACACAAAAAGCAGAAATGATGAAGAAATCTATAGGAAGATGAATTTATTCAACCAACAATGCCCGACACAGGCCGTATTTTGCTCACACATAGGCTGCCTCAGGGGCTATAAATAAACAAATACAATCGTATTAACAGTACACATATTAATACATAATAAAATAATATGGTAAAAGAATGAATTAAAAGGGAAGGGAATGGGAGTTATATACCGCCTTTCTGTGGTTTTTCCAACTACATTCAAAGTGGTTTACATATTATATACAGGTACTTATTTGTACCTGGGACAATAGAGGGTTAAGTGACTTGCCCAGAGTCACCATGAGTTGCAGTGGGAATCAAACCCAGCTCCCCAGGATCTGTCTGCTGCACTAACCACTAGGCTACTGCTCCACTCATGAATATATCGAAATACATCTAAACCATATTATACAGCAACACAAAGATATGGAAAAAACATATATAAAATCAAGCATGTTGTCATTATAAAATAATAAAAAGACACATATCACATAACTATAGATGCTAAAAATATAAATATGTATGTACATATGTATAGAGAAGCTTCTTCGAGCCTACCAAATTATGTTGAGAACTGGATACCTCTTCACATGTGTTGTGACTCATATGACTAAAGAATGGAAAATGAAAGAAACTAAATTCCACCATTTAAAAACACGTCATTACTTCAATATGAAGTCAAGTGGTGCCAAAAAAAAAACTGTTCTCTTCAAACAACAATCTACTTAATCCAGAAGATGGCAGCAAAATAACATAAATTACACATGCTGCTACCTCACCAAGGGAATTAACACAATGCCTCTGTGAATTTTCCAGTATCATTGTTAAAACAGCACAGAACAGTCACACAATTACTACTCACCAATCATAGCGCCTCAAGAAAGGTCAAAAGTAACGGATCGACAGAGAGTGAATGTATATATTTCAATAGCCAGTGACTAATAAACAATCTACTTAATCCAGAAGATGGCAGCAAAGAGACATTTTATTTATTTATTTATTTATTTGTTACTTATATCCCACATTTTCCCACACATGCAGGCGCAATGTGGCTTACAGAGAATTACATAAGAGTACAAACTTAACAGCTTAGGCAAGCATAGAGAAGTAAACATGGGGGAAGAAACTAACAAAGTGAACTAAGTAGGGTAAGGGACAAGGGATGTTTTAATCAACATGGTAAATTGAGGGATAAGTCTTAGCAAAGAGGAATGTCTTTAACAACTTCTTAAAATAATATTTAACCATCTCTTTGACTTTATGTGCAACTTTCTTTAAATCAGTCACCTTACTTTCTAACCAGCGGTGTAGCCAGACCTCGGCGGGAGGGGGGTCCAGAGCCCAAAGTGGGGGGGGCACATTGATACCTTTGCTGGCAGGGGTCCTCAACCCCCACCAGCTGAAGCTGTCTTCAGCGCCGGTCTCTGGCACGCCACGTTCTCTGATCTGTGCTGCTTTCTTGAGTCCTGACGTCCTGTTTAACTTAAAGGAACATGCAGGACATCAGGACTCAAGAAAGCAGCACAGATCAGCGAATGCGGCGCACCGGAGACCAGTGCTGAAGAAGGCTTCGGCTGGCAGGGGTTGGGGACCCCCGCCAGCAAAACAAGGGGCCCGAACTAAATCTGTGGGGGCCCATGCCCCCGTGGCCCTACCTAGCTACGCCCCTATTTCTAAATCTTCTTACTCTGTTACCTATCTATATATTACGTCTTTGCTTTACCCTTCACTATCAATTAAAATGATCTACTACATATTGTGTTTTTATTTGTTACATTTATACCCCGCTCTTTCCCGCTCGATAGCAGGTTCAGTGCGGCTTACATAGTACGGGTTACAAAGTATCATAGAAAGAACACAGCTGTAGAATGATAGGGGTAAGATGTGATTGCTTAGAATAGGTTGAGATCAGTGAAATGGGTAGGGGAGGTAGAGGTAAGGGAGGAAGGGGTGTTATGGGATGGGCTCATAGATTAAGTCATGTTGACATTGTAAGTAGTATACTATATAACAAAATTCAAAACTTCACTCCTATTATACACTCTGTAGGTTCATGCAGAATTGGGGACTTCAACAATTAGTTTATATATATATAAAGTAGCCTCAATAGCCCAGGGAACCTTTAATTAGGACTCCACTGAATTGGCCGACATCATAGGCACCTACTACTTTCCGAAAAAACTCACAGATGCCAAAAAACTCCCTATCTAGGGGAGAAAAAGACACTGTGAACAAAAAACGGAAAGTAGAGTATTTTAATCTATTGTTGTAATGTCCATCTTAATGCACAACACTGCAGAGAGTATTGAATGGAAGAACAAAACTTATATAATTACTCTGTAAACCTTTTGAATTAAGTGAAGTATCACCAGTTTTCTAAAACTGAAACAGTTATACAATAAACTTATCAGTTAGAGTTCGCGATGGATTGAACGAGAACAATTTTTTTGTTTTTCGACATTCTCCTGATGAAGATTGCGAAACAGTGGGTCCCTTGCTGTCGGGAAAATTAGTTAAACATGGAAGTAATGCTTTTTTAGCATTACCCACCTTGAAAAATTTCTACTCTATAACCGGAAGAGTGCGTGATTGAAAATATTGAACCAGTTTATTGACAACGTGGAAGCAGGTCATTTTGTCCGTATAAGAGATAAAATCTAAGGTTCAAGATAAGTGACTCTTTGTTTGTTAGTATGAACTCTAACTGATAAGTTTATTGTATAACTGTTTCAGTTTTAGAAAACTGGTGATACTTCACTTAATTCAAAAGGTTTACAGAGTAATTATATAAGTTTTGTTCTTCCATTCAATACTCTCTGCAGTGTTGTGCATTAAGATGGACATTACAACAATAGATTAAAATACTCTACTTTCCGTTTTTTGTTCACAGTGTCTTTTTCTCCCCTAGATAGGGAGTTTTTTGGCATCTGTGAGTTTTTTCGGAAAGTAGTAGGTGCCTATGATGTCGGCCAATTCAGTGGAGTCCTAATTAAAGGTTCCCTGGGCTATTGAGGCTACTTTATATATATATAAACTAATTGTTGAAGTCCCCAATTCTGCATGAACCTACAGAGTGTATAATAGGAGTGAAGTTTTGAATTTTGTTATACATTATAGCACTCCAGACAATGTAAGATTTATCTGATTATTCAAGTAGTATACTATGCCATACTTTCTATTGTTATTTGAATATTTTTACTGCTGTTATTGCCTATTGCACATGTTTGATCTACTCTTACTGTACACTGCCTTGAGTGAATTCCTTCAAAAAGACGGTAAATAAATCCTAATAAATACATTATATATGTTACTCACTTACCAAGGGAATTCACACAATGGCTATGTGAATCCTCCAGTGTCAATACTAAAACAGCATTGATCTCATACTCTGTTACTGACCAATTACAGCACCTCAAGAAAGGTCAAAGGTGATGGATCGAAAGAGAATAAATGTATCTCAATAACCAATTTTCTAATAACCAATATCTGATACGCTAAAAAATATATTCTACGATGTAAAGTAAAAATGTATAGTGGATATTTTTTTAAACGATGTGTTGTGCCAAGCACTACCACCCATGGTGCACCAAAATTCAAAAATCTAAATGATGACAAGTAATCTGTGTAAAATAATACTCTAATATGTGCACTAGCAATAAAAAAACAGATAAAAAAAACTCAATTAAAATATATATATATAATATATATATATATATACGTCAATGAGTTCCACATAAGTAGTTGCATACAATGGAGGAGTGGCCTAGTGGTTAGAGCACTCCAGAGGTGGCCGGTTCAAATCCCACTGCTGCTCTTTGTGATCTTGGGCAAGTCACTTAACCCTCCAATGGAACTGATGACCTCTGGTGGTGCACATTGGCATTGCAGTCCAACATACTACTACTACTTCTATAAATCATTTCTATAGCACTACCAGTCGTACGCAGCACTTCACAATTGAACATGAAGAAAAGACATAAAGTGCATAATGTACTAAGCACAGCATGCTTTTATGCTGATAGTCCTGTTTTACCATATTAAAAAAACAGAAAAAAACATTAATTATAACAAACATATAAATCCTTAATATATTCCACATAAAGCTTATACATTTCAATCCCATTACAAAAAGAAAGAAAAGAAGTGAAAAGAGCTAATGACCTCTGGTGGAGCATGTTGGAATTGCAGCCTCAACTAAACAATATATACCATATAGTTGTGGCGTGAACTAATTAAATGAAAAAGCCAAATTCATAGAAAAACTGATAAATCAGTGTCCATATTCAAACCTCCTGGAGATAATGTGCCTAATTAAAAAATAAATCTCTGTTCTAACCTCAACAATTTAATATCTTTTTGGGCCACATCTCCATGATTTACTCAGAAATGTAATAGCACAAAACTTAAAATCCTCAAACTTGTGTCCCTTGGCTATCGCATGTTCAACCATTGGTTTGTCTTTTATCCCTCTCTTTAAAGCACTTTTGTGCTCAATAATCTTAGTGCTTAATTTTCTTTTTATCTTACCATAGGAGCCAACTTTTCAAAATTATTGGGGGTGCTAAGCCCAATGAAAATAACCCCTCCATGGACACATACAAGGAATTTTCTCAATATTGGGGGTGCTCAAGCACCCACAGAGTCGGCTCCAATGTGTCTTACCAATATATGCCAGCCCACAAGGACATAAGGCTACATAGACCATAGATTCCGTTTTACGGTTATAGAAATGTTTCAAAATTACCTGTTTACCAGATGATGGTATAGTGAATATCTTAGTTCTAACATTCATACCACACACTGTGCAATTCCCACATTGATAATGTCCAATGGGTAACGACCTCCTAAAATGTAAATCACATGGTAAAGCTGAGGGTGCAAGTAAATCTCTCAGAAATCTTTCACATTTATAGGCTATCATAATTTCTTTATCTGAGAATGATTCTAGACCCTGTATCAAATGGCAATGCCTCCTTAAAATCTTAATTATATCCTTTGCCACGTGTGTAAATGGAAGTGTGCATACTATTTTATTTCTATTAGTTACTTTAGTTGCTGGTTTCAATAAATCTATTCTCTCATGGCTAGAAGCCCTGTGGTATCCTTCCTCACCTCTCAGGATATCCTTTATTTTTAAAATGCTGTTTCATTTCAACACATCGTCTTTTATAAGTTCTGAAATCTGTTTATTGATACTGCTGTGAGGTGATGTCATATACAAAGGTGCCGAGGGATCAAAAACATCATCTTGATCACTTCTCGTCCTCTTTATTTCTCATATAAAATTAGGGCTCTGTATCAATAAACAGGTTTTTCAGTTAGATGCAGAAATGTTAAAGGAAATTATGGACGCAAACAAACTGGGCAAAACAATAATAATGGGTGATTTCAATTACCCCGATATTGACTGGGTAAATGTAACATCAGGGCACGCTAGGGAGGTAAAATTCCTTGATGAAATCAAGGACTGCTTTATAGAGCAGCTGGTACAGAAGCCAACAAGAGGAGGAAAAATTCTAGACCTAGTCCTTAGTGGAGCGCATGATCTGGTGCAGGAGGTAATGGTGATGGGGCCGCTTGATAACAGTGATCATAATATGATCGGATTTGATATTAGCTTTGAAGTAAGTATACATAGGAAATCAAATACATTAGCGTTTAACTTTAAAAAAGGAGACTATGATAAAATGAGATGAACGGTGAAAAAAAAAAACTTAGAGGAGCGACTGCAAGGATCAAAAATTTACATCAGGAGTGGATGCTGTTCAAAAACACCATCCTGAAAGCCCAGGCCAAATATATTCCGCGTATTAAAAAAAGAGGACAGAAGACCAAACGACAGCCAGCGTGGTTAAAAAGTGAGGTGAAGGAAGTTATTAGAGATAAAAGAAAATCATTCAGAAAATGGAAGAAGGAACCGACTGAAAATAATAAGAAGCAGCATAAGGAATGTCAAGTCAAATGCAAAGCGCTGATAAGGAAGGCTAAGAGGGACTTCGAAAAAAAGATTGTGTTGGAGGCAAACACATAGTAAAAAAAAATTTAGGTATATTAAAAGCAGGAAGCCGGCAAAAGAATCGGTTGGACCGCTAGATGACCGAGGAGTAAAAAAGGCGATCAGGGAAGACAAAGCCATAGCGGAGAGATTAAATGAATTCTTTGCTTTGGTCTTCACCGAGGAAGATTTGGGTGAGATACTGGTGCCAGAAATGGTATTCGAAGCTGACGAGACGAAGAAACTGAATGAATTCTCTATAAACCTGGAGGATATAATGGGCCAGTTCTACAAACTGAAGAGTAGCAAATCTCTTGGACCGGATGATATTCATCCCAGAGTACTGATAGAACTGAAAAATAAACTTGTGGAGCTATTGTTAGTAATATGTAATTTATCCTTAAAATCGAGCGTGGTACCGGAAGATTGGAGGGTGACCAATGTAACGCCGATTTTTAAAAAAGGTTCCAGAGGAGATCTGGGAAATTATAGACCGGTGAATCTGATGTCGGTGCTGGGCAAAATAGTAGAGACTATTATAAAGAACAAAATTACAGAGCATATTCAAAAGCATGGATTAATGAGACAAAGTCAACATGGATTTAGTGAAGGGAAATCTTGCCTCACCAATCTACTACATTTCTTTGAAGGGGTGAACACCAGAACATATCAAGTGAAATCAAATATAAACATATCTTCACCTTGGAAACCCAACTGCAGAGTACCTCAAGGATCACCATTATCACCGATCCTCTTCAACTTAATGATGATGCCACTAGCTAAATCCTTAGCCAACCAAGGCCTCAACCATTTCAACTATGCCGATGATGTCACAATATACATTCCTTACACACACGATCCGAGAGAAATAACCAACAAAATCAATCTAAGTTTGAACATCATGAACTCATGGGCAAGCGCATTTCAATTAAAACTCAATACCGAAAAAACACATTGTCTCATCCTCTCATCCCAATACAACGTGCACAAACCCACAAATATAATCACACCAGACCACACCCTCCCTATCTCAGACAGCCTGAAAATCCTCGGTGTGACAACCGACCGAAACCTCACCCTAGAGACCCAAGTGAAAACAACAACAAAGAAAATGTTCCACTCAATGTGGAAACTCAAACGTCTGAAACCATTCTTCCCACGAGAAACATTTTGCAACCTGATATAATCAATGGTACTAAGCCACGTAGACTACTGCAACAGCATCTATGCAGGATGCAAAGAACAACTTATAAAGAAACTACAGACCGCCCAAAACACAGCAGCCACACTAATATTTGGAAAAACGCGTTTCGAAAGTGCCAAATCCCTCCGAGAAAAACTGCATTGGCTCCCAATTAAAGAATGTATCACCTTCAAATTCTGCACCATGGTCCACAAAATTATCTACGGCGAAGCCCCAGGATATATGACAGAGCTCATAGACCTGCCTTCCAGAAATACAATCAGATCAACAAGAACATACCTAAATCTTCACTACCCAAGCTGCAAAGGACTCAAATACAAATCAACTTACGCAAGCAGCTTTTCCTACATAAGCACACAACTGTGGAATGCACCACCAAAAGCCGTGAAAACAACATATGACCATATAAACTTCAGGAAATCACTAAAAACCTACCTATTCAAAAAAGCATACCTTACTGACATAACCTAAAAGCCTGAACCCTGCTACACAACTAACTAAAGCTAGAACTGGACTCCAAGCAACTCCTCCTCGCTACGATTCCCAAATATGTCTGTAACACAAGTATCTATTCTACCTCAATACTACTTTGTATTTGTTCTTTACCTAAAAACCTGAACCCTGCTATATAACTAACTAAAGCTAGAATTGGACTCAACGCAACTCCTCCTTGCTACGATTCCCAAATATGACTGTAACACAAGTATCTATTCTACCATAATACCACTTTGTATTTGTTCTTTACCAGCTGGCGTACGCCTCGGTATTATGTACGCCATATTGAGCCTGCAAATAGATGGGAAAATGTGGGATACAAATGTAACAAATAAATAAAGGTGAGCCGGTTGATATTGTGTATCTGGATTTTCAGAAGGCGTTTGACAAAGTACCTCATGAAAGACTCCAGAGGAAATTGGAGAGTCATGGGATAGGAGGTAGTGTTCTATTGTGGATTAAAAACTGGTTAAAAGATAGAAAACAGAGAGTAGGGTTAAATGGTCAGTATTCTCAATGGAGAAGGGTAGTAGTGGGGTTCCCCAGGGGTCTGTGCTGGGACCGCTGCTTTTTAACATATTTATAAATTAATTTAGATTTGCTCACACCTTTTTCAATGTGAGTAACTACTGAGGTAATTAAATTTGCTGATGACACAAAGTTATTCAAAGTAGTAAAAAGCGGGAGGATTGTGAAACATTACAAGAGGACCTTACGAGACTGGGAGACTGGGCGTCTAAATGGTAGATGATGTTTAATGTGAACAAGTGCAGAGTGATGCATGTGGGAAAGAGGAATCCGAATTATAGCTACGTCATGCAAGGTTCCACGTTAAGACTCACAGACCAAGAAGGAATGGGGAAGGAGGGGTGGGGAGGGGGGTAAATTAAAGCAAAAGTTTGATGACACTTTATTCAAATGTTTTGTTAAAGAATGCATAGATTTGTATTAAGTACATGTTTATTGACATTTAAATGTTGTATACCGTGACATCAATAAAAAAGTTCAAACATAAGACTCACAGACCAAGAAACGGATCTAGGTGTCGTCGTTGATGATACATTGAAACCTTCTGCTCAGTGTGCTGCTGCGGCTAAGAAAGCAAATAGAATGTTAGGTATTATTAGGAAAGGAATGGAAAACAAAAATGAGGACATTATAATGCCTTTGTATCGCTCCATGGTGCGACCGCACCACGAATGTTGTGTTCAATTCTGGTCGCCACATCTCAAAAAAAATATAGTGGAATTAGAAAAGGTGCAGAGAAGGGCGACGAAAATGATAAAGGGGATGGGACGACTTCCCTATGAGGAAAGGCTAAAGCGGCTAGGGCTCTTCAGCTTGGAGAAAAGGCGGCTGAGGGGAGATATGATAGAGGTCTATATAATAATGAGTGGAGTTGAACGGTTAGAAGTGAAGTGTCTGTTTACGCTTTCCAAAAATACTAGGACTAGGGGACGTGATGAAGCTACAAAGTAATAAATTTAAAACAAATAGGAGAAAATTTTTCTTCACTCAACGTGTAATTAAACTCTGGAATTCATTGCCAGAGAATGTAGTAAAGGCGGTTAGCTTAGCTGAGTTTTAAAAAGGTTTGGACGGCTTCCTAAATGAAAAGTCCATAGACCATTATTAAATTGGACTTTGGAAAAATCCAAAATTTCTGGGATAAGCAGTATAAAATGTTTTGTACTTTTTTGGGATCTTGCCAGGTATTTGTGACCTAGATCGGCCACTGTTGGAAACAGGATGCTGGGCTTGATGGACCTTTGGTCTGTCCCAGTATGGCAATACTTATGTACTTATCAATTATGGAAGAGAAAATCAAATACAGATAATCAATCTATAGAACACATGGGAAATTTGAATTACAACAGAGGGAGAGGGAGAAGTAGAGGGAGAGGAAAGGGGAGGTTTCAATCATACAGAACACAGTCAAATGATGGCTTTTTCTTTTAACTAATTTACTCACAACTATATGGTAAATGTTGTTTAGTTAAGGCTGCAATTCCAATGTGCACCACCAGAGGTCATTAGCTCTTTTCAATTCTTTTCTTTCTTTTTGTAATGGGATTGAAATGTTATAAACTTTAGGTGGAATATATTAAGGATTTATATGTTTGTTATAATTAATGGGGGTTTTCTTGATTGTTTTTGCTTTTTTAATATGGTAAACAGGACTATCAGCATAAAGGCACATTGTGCTTATTACATTATGAACGTTATGTAGGACTGCAATCTCAATGTACACCACCACCAGAGGCAGTGTTGCCAGGTGGGCGGTTTTACCGCCCAATTGGGCGGTTTTCCGCGACCCGCCGCGGGAAATTTTTGCCCGCGGCGGGTTGCGGTTTTTTGGGCTGGTTTTTGTGCTTCGGGCGGTTTTTTTCGGCCGCGGGGGGGGGGCGGGGTTAGTGACGTTTTGGGTGGGGTTAATGACGTTTTGGGCGGGGTTAGTGACGTGGGAGGCGGGGCCGATGACGTGGGAGGCGGGGCCGATGACGGGGAGGCGGGGCCGATGACGGGGAGGCGGGGCCGATGACGTGAGAGGCGGGGCCGATGACGGGGAGGCGGGACCGGTGACGTGGGAGGCGGGGCCGGTGACGGCGGGGGCGGGGTTGTTGACGGCGGGGGCGGGGGTGATGACGCGGGGGTGGGGGTGTCAGGGGCGGGGTTTGTGTTTGGGCGGTTTTTGGGCTGTTTTTTGGGCTCCAGTGGGCTGGAAAAAAATTTTCCACCTGGCAACCCTGACCAGAGGTCATCAGTTCCGTCTCTCTTTTTTATAAATTGGTATGCAACTGCTTACGTGGAACTCATTTACGTTTTTTCTATATACATTTATTTTTAATTGAGTTGTTGTATCTATTTTTTTACTGCTAGTGCCTCGAATTAGAGTATTATTTTACACAGATTACTTGTCATCATTTAGATTTTTAAATTTTGGCGCACACAGGGTGGCAGTGCTTAGCAGAACACAACTTTTTTTGTTTGTTTGTTTGAAACATCCACTTTTTACATCGTAGTATATATTTTTTAGATTATCAGAAATTGGTTATTAGCAAACTGATTAGTGAGATATATTTATTCTCTTCCGATCCATCACCTTTGACCTTTTTTGAGGCGCTATAATAGGTCAGTAACATAGAGTATGAGATTGATGCTGTTCTAGCAATGACGCTAGAGGATGCACTGAGCCATCGTGTGGATTCCCTTAGTAAGTGAGTAGCATGCACAATTTATGTCTCTTTGCTGCCATCTTCTGGATTAAGTAGATTGTTTATTAGTCACTAGCTAATGAGATAGCTTGATTGATTTACTTACCGCCTTTTTGTAAGACTAGATGAGCAATAGGCAATTGCAGCAGTAAAAATATTCAACTAACAATACAAAGTATGGCATGGTATAGTACTTTATTTTGTTTATGGGGTCTCTTGGTTCCAAATCTATCTCTATAACGTTACACCAAGAGCAACTCAAATGTTGTTCTCACAGCTGTGTGGTTCCCTTAATGTTTAAACTTCAATTAACTGGACCTCAATGCATCCACCTTTGGCATTTCACCTTCAGGTGTATGAGCCCTTTTATTTATTTATTTATTTATTTATTTATTTATTTATTTATTGCATTTGTATCCCACATTTCCCACCCATTTGCAGGCTCAATGTGGCTTACAGAGTCTTGTTATGGTTTTGCCATTCCAAGATATTAGATATGATTAGTGATGTAAAGGTGTTAAGTAGGGAAAGAAGAATAGGTTTAGGTGGATAAATAAAGGCGTTAAAGAAATTAGACTGTCGTTGCTGGGTGAGTTGGCGAGGTGATTTAGTAAGGTTATGGGTTTTCATTGTAAGCCTTGTTGAAGAGATGAGTCTTCAGAGATTTTTGAAAGTTGGTTATTTCTTCAATGGTTTTCAAGGTAGTAGGTAGTGCATTCCACAACTGCGTGCTCATGTAAGAGAAGGTAGTTGCATGCATCAGCTTGTATTTTAGTCCTTTGCAGTTGGGGAAGTGTAGATTCAGAAATTTGCGCGATGATCTTTTGGCATTTCTGGGCGGTAAGTCCACAATGTTTAGCATATAGGTTGGGGCGTCTGCGTGGATGATTTTGTGGACAATCGTGCAGACCTTGAACGTGATGCGTTCCTTAAGTGGGAGCCAATGAAGTTTCTCTCTTAGGGGTTTAGCACTTTCGTATTTCGTTTTTCCAAATATGAGTCTGGCGGCGGTATTTTGGGCTGTTTGAAGTTTTCCTTCCTGAAGCAGCGAACTAGTTTTCAAAACGAGACATTCTTGTAGAAGGAGCAGATGTGCAGGAGAAGAAATAAACACAGTATTTATCTACAGAAGGAGGAATCAGCACTGGGAGTCAGATAGGAACGCACCAGCCGGCTGGGACAGGCTAAATAGATTGCAAAGAACAACGCAGCACAGTGCAGTGCAAATACAAGCAGAGCAAGAGATAAGTACAGGGCCAGGCCGACGGTGGTCAGTTGAAGTGCTGGGATCCTCAGGAAAGTGTTTATTGTTAGTGTATTTGAAGAACAGTTTAAGATGATTTTACATTTTATGTCATATATATGTACATATGGAAAGCTTTCAAATAAAAAAAGCTGCAGAATTTTCAATCTATTTGATTCAAGGCTCTCATTAATATAGAATGCTACCCCTCCACCAATTTGATCCACCCTATCACTACGATATAATTTGTACCCCTGTATGACAGTGTCCCACTGGTTATCCTCCTTCCACCAGGTCTCAGAGCAGGGGCATAGCCAGGCAACAAATTTTGGGTGGGCCTAGGCAAGAAGTGGGTGGGCACCAAATGTTCTCCCCCCCCCCCCCCCCCCCACCAAAAGATATGTCAGCTGGCAGGAAAATGCTTCTTTCTACTTTGACAGTCTGCAGCAGACATGCGCGGAAAACTGAACATGCGCTGGTGCCAGTATCGTGGAGAGTAGCGTTTTCATTACCATCAGGGGGAAGTCTTCAGCTGGTAGAGCTTGGGATCTCCACCAGCTACCACTAAACATGTGCTACTGTTGGGTGGGCCTGAGCCCTAAGTGGATGAGCCCTAGCCCACCCAGGCCCACCTGTGGCTACGCCACTGTCTCAGAGATGCCTATTATATCTAGTTTTTCATTTAGTGCAATATATTCTAACTCTCCCATCTTATTTCTTAGGCTTCTGGCATTCGCATATAGACATTTCAAACTATGTTTGTTGTTCCTATTTACATGATGCTTAGTACTTGACAGTATTAATTTGCAATCTTTTGTCTGATTTTTATTTTTATTTAAGGACACCTGATCTACTATGGTCTCTTTTGCAACCTATCAGGATATCCTATCTTCCCTGTTTTGGCGATATCTTTGAAAGATACCTTATCCCGAACCATGCACTTTTGAGCGACTGTCGGCCTTCCCCCCGTTTCTAGTTTAAAAGCTGGTGTATCACCTTTTAAAATGCTGATGCCAGCAGCCTGGTCCCACTCTGGTTAAGGTGGAGCCCATCCTTTTTGGAATAGCCCCCCCCCCTCTCCTTCCCCAGAATGTTGCCCAGTTCCTAAAGGAATTTTTTTTTTACATTTATATCACACATTATCCCAAACAAAGTCGGTTTCAATGTGGCTTACATTTGAAAATACAGTGAGACAGAATCATAGAATTCAAGTTATATCATGGGAAGAAATAGATGGATTTGTCTGAAACATTTAACAAAGTTGAGATTAGTATATATACCTAACTAGGCATTTAAAAGTTTGTCCTTTAATGATACCACATGTTCAGAAATCCATAACCATTAGTACTTCTACTACTACTACTACTACAAATCATTTCTATAGCGCTACCAGTCGTACGCAGCGCTTCACAGTTGAACATGAAGAAAAGACAGTCCCTGCTCAAAAGAGCTTAGAATCTAAATCAGGACAGACAGACAGGACAAATAAGGGATAAGGGTAGGACAGACAGATAGGACACATAGTATAGGCAGTTATGCAAAGATTATCATATGCACACAGCAGTAAACAACAACATCTACAGAGTACATCCAAAATTTAATTTTTATTTCCATATTTCTATTTTCCAAATTTCCAGACAGCAGATGTACAGATCCGGATACTGCACAAGCCGGCACGTTTGAAAATATACTGAGATTAATAAAAATGCTACCAGCAATAAAGAACGACAACTTCAATGTTCAGCAGCTCATAGGTTTACTGGCTTTGTATTGAGTGTGCGGGGATGACGGCTGCGCAGGGAAGGGGAAACTTAGACAAACCCAGTTGGTTTCAACGTTTTGACGTCACTTGGTCTCTTGTCTTATTGCGCCTGACTACATGACGCCCACCTGATTTAAATACGCGGGCTCGTTTTGAAACAACAACCCCCCCCCCCCTCTATTTTACTGTAATATACAAGTAGCGACCGCGGTCTGTTTGAATGGGGTGGGGTGGGTTGGGCGTGTATTGGAATTGCTTGTTGCAGTTTGCTTTGCTGCTCGCGTTTAGTGGATCGGGTAGACAGAAAGTGTGGAAACTCAGCCAGTGCCGCTTATGTCCGTATTGAAGCCATTCGACAAGATGCCGGTGCTGAACATGGCTACCGTGCTGGTAGGTATAATAGAAGAGAACTTACGGGCTGGAAATATTATGTTCGTTCAGTACTTGTGCACGGTTTGTTCTTTGGCTAGTAGGATGGGGGTGGGGAGACAGGTTCTCAAGCGTGCTGTTGTTTTGCTGGGTTGGTTTGTGTCTTCGTGGTAGTGGAGATAGAGAGAAGAAAGTGTGTCCGTCGTCCCTTGGTCGAAGGAGGTCCAAAGCGAGGTGGGTTTACTGGGTTGGGCCTTGGCTGCCTGGATCTACTTAAGTGCCGTTAGTTGCTGTACTGTGTGTCTGCTAGGCTAGCTAGTGTCAGGTTAATTTTCACAGAGGAGCTGTTTAAATAGGGCCACTGGATTTTGGGTCCTACTTTTTTTCAGTAGTAGCTCAACGTGATTTATATTCAGGTACACTGGGTATTATGACTCTGGGCAAGTCACTTAATCCTCCATTGCCCCAGGTTCAAAATAAATGTATGTATGCAATATGCAAGCACTCTGATTGTAACCACAGAAAGGAGATATATATATAAACATAGTAACATAGTAGATGACGGCAAAAAAAAAAGACCTGCATGGTCCACCCAGTCTGCCCAACAAGATAAACTCACATGTGCCATTTTTTGTGTATACCTTACCTTGTTTTGTACCTGTCTTTTTCAGGGCACAGACCATATAAGTCTGCCCCGCCTCCCACCACCGGCTAAGCTTCTGGGGATCCCTTCCTTCTGAGCAGGATTCCTTTATGTTTATCCCACACATGTTTGAATTCCGTTACCGTTTTCCTCTCCACCACCTCCCGCGGGAGGGCATTCCAAGCATCCACCACTCTCTCAGTGAAAAAATACTTCCTGACATTTTTCTTGAGTCTGCCCCCCTTCAATCTCATTTCATGTCCTCTAGTTCTACCGCCTTCCCACCTACGGAAAAGGTTTTGTTTGCGGATTAATACTTTTCAAATATATGAACGTCTATCATATCACCCCTGTTTCTCCTTTCCTCCAGGGTATACATGTTCAGGTCAGCAAGTCTCTCCTCATAAGTTTTGTAACGCAAATCCCATACCATTCTTGTAGCTTTTCTTTGCACCGCTTCCATTTTTTTTAACATCCTTCGCAAGATACGGCCTCCAAAATTGAACACACTACTCCTATAAAATCCCATCCCTTTTCCACCCAGTCCTTCTTTGTGGGTTAGCATTGCTGCCCCCCCAACCCCCTTCCCTTTAGGTCTGATATTGCTCCTCCGCTCTCTTCTCTCCCCCCCACCCAAAACACCTGTAAACTGTGTGAATTGCTGGCAGTAGCAGGTCTTCTCACAGGTCTCCCACTTACCCATCTCTCTCCTCTTCAATCTGTTCAAAATTCTGCTGCACGACTAATATTCCGCCAGTGTCGTTATGCTCATATTAGCCCTCTCCTCAAGTCACTCACTGGCTTCCTATCCGTTTCCGCATACAGTTCAAACTCCTCTTATTGACCTATAAGTGCATTCACTCTGCAGCTCCTCAGTACCTCTCCACTGTCATCTCTCCCTACATTCCTTCCCGGGAACTCCATTCACTGGGTAAATCTCTGTTATCTGCACCTTTCTCCTCCACTGCTAACTCCAGACTCCGTTCCTTTTATCTTGCTGCACCTTATGCCTGGAATAGACTTCCTGAGCCGATACGTCAAGCTCCATCTCTAGCCGTCTTCAAATTTAGGTTAAAAGCCCACCTTTTTGATGCTGCTTTTAACTCCTAACTCCTGTTCACTTGTTCAGAACCCTTATTTTATCATCCTGACTTTAATACTACTACTACTTAACATTTCTAAAGCGCTACAAGGGTCATGCAGCGCTGTACAATTTAACAAGGAAGGACAGTCCCTGCTCAAAGGAGCTTACAATCTAAAGGACAAAGTATGCAGTCAATCAAATTGGGGCAGTCTAGGTTTCCTGAATAGAGGTAAATGGTTATGTTTAATATTCCCTTATCTCTGGTTTGTCTGTCCTAATTAGATTGTAAGCTCTGTCGAGCAGGGACTGTCTCTTCACGTTCAAGTGTACAGCTCTGCGTACGTCTAGTAACGCTATAGAAATAAGTAGTAGTAGCAGCCTGGATAGGCTTGATGCGCTAATTTTTCTTCATTTCTAGGAAATTGAGTCTTAATAGTCGCTTAAAAGTATTGATATAATTATTTATTCATTCGTATTTTATTTGTTGATTGTCCAATTGTTTATTGTGCACTGTTATGGTGGATTGGAAACGTTTGTGAAATGTCAGTTGAACAGAAAGATGGTTTCATAAGCTTTATGCATCCTCATGGTCCCACTACTTCATTTTATTGGCCGGTAAGACGCAATACTTGCTGGATCCCAGAACAACTTACCATTGCTGTTATTCCAGCTACATCAGTGACATCATCTGGTCGGCAATATAGTTTCCCTGAAACCGTTCTCTTGCAGATCAATGATGCTCTCAGAATTTTTATTTATTTATTTATTTACCACATTTATACCCCACATTTTCCCACATGTTTGCAGGCTCAATGTGGCTTACAATAGACTGAAAAGCCTAAACAACTCAATAATACTAAGATGCACACATGATGAAGTAACTGAAGAAGGCAGGCTTGGGAACTTGCAGTAAAGATACCCACCCGTGGCTGTTACTGCGTGGCCCCTATGGCGATGGGGATGCTGGTTTCAATGTGATAACCAGTAGTGGTTCAGCCATCGTGGACCAACGCAATACATCGTGCACACAAAATATAACATACTTTGACCTGAGTAAATGGCTACTTAATGGTGGCGTTGCAAAACAAAAACATATCAGTGTTGTAAAGCACAATTTTCTCTTTCAGATGATACTGTTCACAAGCTGATTCAGGCAGACATTTTTTTAATAATTGGCTTTGAACTTTGGTACATTTTACCATTTGTGCTGACAGTGCCAACTTTGAAGAGATCCTGCAAGGCGGTTATAGATGCTGGTTAGTTGCAAATCTGGCAGTATTATGTCCAGCACAAGCATAATGCTTGTTCAAAATTTCAAGTCTGTATCTTTGTTTGCATGGAAGTTGTTGCGGTCTGAATATTGGTCCGATGAGTCGCGACCAATTTTGATGCACACTTTGAGTCAACTTGTTTGACTGGATTTTGCATCTATAATGTTAAAATGTATTTCATCGGAATTAACATCAAAAACTGTACAGGATTTGAATTTTTTTAGCCATTCTTATAAATGTTTGGATTTTATTAGACCCCAAAAATGGCATTTTGGTAAATGTCGTGCACTCATAGACTGACAACCTTTCAGAAAAGGGGGTCTAGATCTGCAACTATTGCAGTTAGAGACCTCAAATTTTGGGAAACTTCGTTTAACACCTGACTCGCGCAACAAATAAAACGTGAACAAAATTGGAGAACATGATGGTGGGAACTTTTTTTAATTTTAGACCACTTGGCATGGAATGACCTGAAGGCATTTTTGGCTTTGAAAAAGAGGACATTGGAGGTTGGGGGTTCTTTTTTCTTAGCCTATCCTTGTAAATGTATTGTAAAAATGGGATTGACGAAATATGTATTTTATTCACCAGATCAGCTTAAATCATTCCTAGAGATGAGACAACTCTAATAACATTCTAAATTTAAAAGGGAGGTATGCAGTCTAGTTTACATAAAAGTTTTTATATGGACTGTAATCTTCTCTTTTTAGCTCCCCCCTAGTATTTTTTTGTGGTCTAAGGAAGCTTAAATAATAGTTTGCCTGTCGTTGGTGAGGCCCCACCTAGAGTATTGTGTTCAGTTTTGGAGGCCGTACCTTGCGAAGGATGTAAAAAGAATTGAAGCGGTGCAAAGAAAAGCTACGAGAATGGTAAGGGATTTGCGTTAAAAGACATATGAGCAGAGACTTGATGACCTGAACATGTATACTCTGGAAGAAAGGAGAAACAGGGGTGATATGATACAGACGTTCAAATATTTGAAAAGTATTAATCCGCAAACGAACCTTTTCCGGAGGTGCGAAGGCGATAGAACGAGAGGACATGAAATGAGATTGAAGGGGGGCAGACTCAAGAAAAATGTCAGGAAGTATTTTTTCACGGAGAGAGTAGTGGATGCTTGGAATGCCCTCCCGCGGGAGGTGGTGGAAATGAAAACGGTAACCGAATTCAAACACGCGTGGGATAAACATAAAGGAATCCTGTTCAGAAGGAATGGATCCTAAGGAGCTTAGCCGAGATTGGGTGGCAGAGCCGGTGGCAGGAGGGGGGGATAGTGCTGGGCAGACTTACACGATCTGTGCCCTGAAAAGGACAGGTACAAATCAAGGTAAGGTATACACAAAAAGTAGCACATATCAGTTTATCTTGTAGGGCAGACTGGATGGACCATGCAGGTCTTTTTCTGCCGTCATTTCATTTACTATATTAAGGTTTTGTATCTTTACCTTTTCCTTTTTTTCTTTTTATGGCTGTATTTCATAACAAGATTGTTCTTGTTTAACTTGTTGAAATAAAGAAATATAACTAAAAAAAAACAACTTTATTTTTTGCTTTAGTATTGAACTGAGGAGACCTGCATTCATGCAGCTGGTGGGAAGGCACTCGTGCATGCACTGTGGAGCATGGCTCGCACTCCACTAAGCTCTCTCTTTAGCTTTGGCAAAATGCCGGACTGGGCGATGTGGATCAGAGTCACCCACCGCTTTTTCAATGCCTTAAATGAGGTCACATCAGAAAAATTGGGAAGCACTGTAGGTACTTCCACTAGTTCTATTGTATCGTTGCTAGGGATAGGCACCTATAAAGTTTTCATGTAATTTTGTTTGGAATAGGGTACATGTGCACAATACCTTTTACATGTGCCTTGGGAGAAAAGGCACATATGAGCACATAGTATATACGTTATTAGTGATGGATGACATCCGACTTGGGAAGTTAAAAACTGCTGTCTACAGTTGCTCTTCAAGTTCTTTTGTAACTGCTACTCATTACTTTTAACCTTTTCCCTTTGTACTTTTTTGTAAGAATGTTTAGTTGTTAAGAGATGTTGCCTTTCCTATTTAAATTGTAGTTCTTTTCTGTTTCTTTTTATTTTTTATTTATTGTAAACTGCTTAGACCTGCTAGTTAGCATTAGCGGTATAGCAGATTTTTAAACTAAACTTAAACTACCAAATGTTCATTGCTCTTGTAGTATTTGTCATAGAACATTTATAAATTGTCAGACCTGAACCAGAAGCTCAGGAATTTTATTTCTTACCTGTTTTAGAGAAGGTTGACATTCTTGCATAAAATATCTTTTTTTTTTTTTCCTTCCAGTTTGTAGGAACGGAGGAGAGTCACAAGGAGCAGCTTGCAGAGGCCATGCTGAAGGAATCTAAAACATTTGATGTGAAAATGTAAGCTTTCAGTAAATGATTTTGTGTTTGGCACATCAGTCCCTAACAGTCTCCCCCTCGTTAACTTTTTTTTCCGTTTATCTTTTCATGCAGGACTTGTATGTTGTTTCTAATTATTTTTCTGTGTTAAACCCACTTGTATGCCTTATCTTGCCATGAGTACTTCATAAATGGTACACATTTGGTTCCATCTCCATTGAAATCAACTTGTATGCACTGCAGATAAGAGTAAATAGGATATTAGGAAGTATTCAGGAAAAAAATAGAACCCAAAACTTGGCATATAGTGCCTCTATTAATCCATGATAAAACCACACCTTGAGTACTGTATGGTTTTTGTTGTCCCATCTAAAACAAGTGGGGAAAGCATGCAGAGCATGGCTCAATTCTTTTCAACCCTCGGTATGTGTGTTGGGTATGTATGTACATGATTGTGTGGGCATGTGCTTTCTGTGTCGATCAGGAGAGATGAGGGGAAAACAGTTTGGAAGGTGCATTTCTTATGTTAAAATTCTTGATACTCCGCTGTTTCTGTGAACAGATCACAGCAGCTAACAACATCAGTATGTAATAACATTGAAAAAGAGCACAAAGCAATCGTAGGAAAGACAAAGATCAAACAAACAGAGTCACTCTTTCAAGGGAGCAGGGTAAGGAATACAAGTCGAGAGAGGACATACAAAACCACTTAAAAATCAGGAACAAGCTGTTGTGTCCAAGCAGGTCGACTTGATTTCAGAGGGCCCAAAGGCCATTTCAAAGAAACTAGAGTTCAATACGGTCTTGAATTTTTAAGAAACATTTCGTGCCTAATATTAGGGGGGGAAGACTATTACAGGGAGGGGAGAGAAATAAAAAGCAGCAGAACCAGTGGACTCATAGTGGGCAGATCTTGGGGACGGAAGCACTAGTCAGTTGAAATCCAGGGAACGTAATAATCAAAAAGGAGTTGTAGGGATTATAAGGGAAAAAAGCTGCTCTGTCTCCGTCAAGCCCAGCATCCTGTTTTCAACAGTGGCCAATCCAGGTCACAAATACCTGGCAAGATCCCAAAAAAGCTTAATATATTTTATGCTGCTTATCCCAGAAATAAGCAGTGGATGTTCTCCAAGTCAATTTAATAATGGTCTATGGACTTTTCCTTTAGGAAGCCTTCCAGACCCTTTTTAAATATCGCTAAGCTAACCACCTTTACCCCATTCTCTGGCAACAAATTTCAGAGTTTAATTACACGTTGAGTGAAGAAAGAGAGATTTTCTCCGATTCGTATTAAATTTACTACTTTGTAGCTTCATTACATGCCCCCTAGTCTTAGTATTTTTGGAAAGAGTAAACAAACGATTCACGTCTACCGGTTTCACTCATTATTTTATAGACCTCTATCATATCTCCCCTCAGCCGTCTCTTCTCCAAGCTGAAGAGCCCTAGACACTTCAGTCTTTCCTCATAGGGAAGTCGTCCCATCCCCTTTATCATTTTCGTTGCCCTTCTCTGCACCTTTTCTAATTCCACTATATCTTTTTTGAGATGCGGTGATCAGAATTGAACACACTATTTGAGGTGCGGTCGCACCATGGACCGATACAAAGGCATTATAACATCCTCGCTTTTTGTTTTCCATTCCTTTCCTAATAATACCTAACATTCTATTTGCTTTCTTAACTACCGCAGCACACTGAGCAGAGGATTTCAACGTAGGCTGGTTCTCCCAGTCTCTGGCCTACAGCAAGGTTGAGCCTAATAGTTGCTCCCAGGTTACCTGATCCCCAGATTGGACCTAGTTGAGTGTGGAGCTGCTCACCCTTGCATATACTCGCCCTCTTTAGCACCCCGTGGACGAGGCATTTCGCTCAGCCATGTTGGAGGGGCACAGGTCCCTTCCTCTCATAGTCCATACACTCTGTTTGGGTGTCTTTCTCCTGGGCTCCCCTGCAGCTATCGAGCTTTGAAAAAAAAAAATAATTCAGCATGGGGGATGGTGGAGATGCTGGAGCCCTGATCCAGTTGGCCCATGTTAGGGGACAGGCCTAGCCAAGCATGCCTACCAGCAAACTTTGGTCCATTTGCAAGAGCCAGCAGCTTTGTACAGCTTCAGACTTCATCCCTCATGTGATACCAGAAACAGCCTGGAGGGGGGGGGTAGCACATGAGGAGCTCCTTCTGTCCGCTTACTGTGCTGAAGTATCAGGACCTGCAGTCCTGATGACTTTGGTGGAAATGGCAGCCATGTTACATTCTGCTTCAGTGCAGCAGGAGAGCTCTCAGCCCTCATTGGGGCTTGGAGAGGTGAGGGGGGTGGTATTTCTCTTCAACCCAGGTCTACCCTTGAGGGTCCTAGTTCTTTTTGGCTCCACAGCTTAACTCAAATGGTTAAGTATCCCTGCAGGTGGAGGATGGCCTCTCAGCCAGCAGAGGGAACTTTAGGTGCCTGGAAGCTCCTAGCCAGGGCCCAGTTTTGGGGGCCAACACCACACGGGGATGGGAGAGGTCCCTGCGGGCAGTTCTGGATGGTCTCCAGAGGGTCAGCAGCATCTCTTGGTGGGCTCCTTCAAACTGGATTTGGAGGAAAGGTCTCTCCCAGGTAGGGGGATGAGGAGTGGTCCCATGTGATTCAGCCCTTCTGTTTGCGAGGAGCACTCTTGTCTAATTGACAAGGTCTTGGAGGCCCTTGGGATACCTAAGGTTCCTGCTTCTGACCCCTTTGAGTGGGATCCCTTACTGGAGGGGCCTCAACAGGGCCTCTAGAGCATTTTCTGCTTCACAAGGCCCTCATTCATATGATGCTTAAGTTGAAAACCCTGGATGGGGCCCTTAGGGAGGCCAGGTCCCTAGATCTCCATACCTTCACACCTGAATGAAGAGGTTGAGAGATATTGGTTGTATCCTAAGGTGGACATGCTGGTTACAGTAGTTACCAAGGTGACCATAGTCCAAGTGGAAGGGGGCTCAGCCCCTCTGAGAGCTCCACAAGAAGTGGGTGGTGCAGCAGATCACCTAGCCTCAGTGGGGGTGTTCAGGTTGCTATCTGCAGCAGCTATGTGGCAATAACTACATTGGCTGCAGCTGTTGTCTGAGTCACCTGAGATTTATTATTTAGAGTCAGGTGCAGCTTTCCTGGAAGATGTTCTCTATATGGTCTGCCTTTCCTCCTGGTTGGTGGCCGCTTCTGGTGGGTCAGCGTTGGCTGTGGCTCTGTCACAGATGCGGCCTCTAAGAAGCTTCAGTCAACTGTTCATTAGGGGTGCTTGCTGTTTGAAGAGGATCTGGAGAAGTTGAAGGATATGGAGGAGGCCCAGCCTCTCTGCCTCCCGAACTGAGGCAAAAAGTGTTCAGTGATTCCCCCACCTAGATGGAGCTCCAGAAGAGAGGGCCATTTTCAGCTAGGTCTCTAGTTTGAAGTGATCCTTTAAGCCAGGTTCCTGTTCATGGCCCGAAAAAGCTGGTTCTCCAGGCTCCTCTGGTGGGACTGCAGCAGCCAGATCTGCCCAATGAGGATGTACTGGGCCTCAGTTTTTCCGGTTTTGAGGGGGAGATTGGATGTCTCCCTGCTGTCGTGAACGGGCCTGCATCACCTCGGATTAATGGGTCTTGGAGCACTGTTCTGATGCTTTCATGGTTTCAAAAGAAGTAAAGAAACAGGAATGACCACACAAATGGACATGGAACAGATGCCAAAACTTAAGACCGCAAAACAAACACAGGCTGTGTGTTCAGCTATAGAGCTTTCTTCGGGAGTCTTATTGCATAATAAGCAACACACTTGAATAATACTTAACAAGTGGTGGGGAAATGCTATCTGTCCCTGTGTTAACGAAATTGCTGGCATCCTGGTCCATTTGTGTTGTCATTCCCACTGTTTTCTTTGCTTCTTTTGGTTCTTCTGTTGGGAGTGTTTTGGTCTTCATGGTTTCCCCATGTGGCTTGGCCCTAAAGCAGCAGGCTTTCACTCATACTGTGCAGAATTTGTGCAAGCTAGGGATGGTGGAATCTATTCTGCCTGTGGAGCAAGTTTGGGATGCTATTACTACATTTATTTTGTGGTCCCAAAGAAGGGCTGCTCCTTTCAGCCCATCCTGGATATAAGACAAGGGAATGCCTGTCTACAGGTTCAGCTATTTCACATGGAAACCCTCTTGACTGTGATGGCCTGAGCTCATCTCTGTGAGTTCTTGATGTCCCTGGACCTCACAGAGGCCTATATGCACATTCCCATTGCAACCCATCACAAAAGGTATCTGAAGTTTTGTATGCTGGGGCACCACTTCCAATTTCTGGCCTTGATGGTTTGGTTTGGCTATAGCTCCCTGCACCTTTTCCAGTGGTGATGGTGATAGCTGCATATCTGTGACACCAGATCATCCAGTTTTATCCTTATCTGCACAGCTGGCTGACTTAGGCCAATTGGTAGCAGAAGCCAGTTGGACACTTCAGACCATCTCTCTCTAGAGGGTTGGGTTGTAAGTTTTGGATGTCCACTTTGACAGTGCTCTGGGATGTCTTTTTCTCATAGAGGACAAAAGGGAAAAGCACAGATTGTGAGCTATTGGGCCCTTCTTCTTCCCCCCCCCCCCCCCCCCCCCCAAGGTTTGGAACTACCTGCAGTATTGGGGTCAATGGCAGTGAGGCTGTGTGTGAGGACACATTTGCGGCCTTTACAGTGGGCTCTGTTATCGCATTGGGGGCCCCTGTTTCTCAGAACTTCATGTCCCTTGCCTCTCCTTGCCAAGGTGAGATCCATTATAGACTGGTGGGACAGTCCTGGTCATCTCCTGAGGGGTTGTCTGGGTGCTAGTCACCATGGATGCGTGTCTCCTTGATTGAGGAACCCATTGAGTCAAGTGACAGGAAGTAACCTGGTCCAACAATTGCCCTGTTCTTGCTGGAATTCCTACCTCTCCTTCAGGGAGGATAGCCAGAGAGATGTCACAGTGCCACTGCCACTACAGTGGTCTATATCAACAAGCAGGATGGAGCCAGAATTCATGCAGTGGCTCTAGAAGCAGCATGTCTTGTTGAGTGGAGACACATCTACAGGCCCTGTCAGCAGTTCACATTTCAGGCAAGAAGAATGTGCAGGCAGACATTCTCAGCTTCTCTCTCTCTCTCCCCCCCTCTCTCCTGGATCTGGCAGAATGGGAGCTGGGGCCACAAGCCTTTTCAGATCATTCTGGACCATTGGAGCCCACCAATGTTCGATCTGATGGCTTCCAGAGCCAACACAAAAGCAGACAGTTTCTTCAGTCATTGGAGGGAGGTAGCTTCTTGAGGAGTCTTCCCCCCCCCCCCCCCCCCAAATGGCTGCTGATAGGCTAGCACTTCGCAGAATTGCACAGCATCCTCATCTGGTCTTCCTAGTGGCATCAGATTGGCCCCAGAGGTTGAGGCCTTCAACAAGGCCCAGTGGAAATGGAAGATATGGATCTCTTCTAGCTTAGTCTGGCCCTTGAGGAGGCAACTAGAGAGGTGTGATTTTTCTCCAGCAGTGGTTTTATGCTACTTTGCTCTTGGAAATCTTCCACCTCACTAGCATATATCAGTCTGGAGGGCTTTTTGAGACCTGGTGTAAGAGATGGTTGCTGACCCTGTAGAAGGCTCAGCTCCCTCATACTCTATTTTGGGGTTTTTGCAGCAGGGCTGATCAATGTCTGGCATTGGGCTTTTTGAACATCCAGGTCGCTGCCCTCCAGTTTTTGAGACAAGGTAGAGGGCATCTGACTCTGCATGGGGAGGTGGCCCAGTTTCTGAAAGGGGTGGCGCATTTGTGCCCTCTGTGTCTGTTCTTTTTTTTCCTTTGTGGGAGCTGAATTTGGTGCTCCAAGGCTGTTTGAGCCTCTGAGGTTGGCCTCTGTTATGGACCTTATGCTCATGACAGGTTTTTCTTGTGGTGAATACCTCGGCACATAGTCTCAGCTGAAGGCTGTGTCTTGCTGGGATCCGTATGTTTCCTTTGCAGAAGACTTGCTATCAATTTGCACAGTTCCTTTTTTTTTTAATGTATATTTTATTGGTTTTGTTTTCAACAAACATGAGTTGTAAAATATTTTAAACCGGTATAGAAAACAGACAATGTAAAGTTGAGCTACTAAGAAAATATTGTTTAGGTAGTCGATGAAGACAGTCCAAAGTTTTCTGCTTTTGAAGTCTAGCTGGAGGGCCTGACAAGTGAAAATATAAAGAAGTTTAAAATTCTTTATAAAGTAGAACCCAATTCCACCACATATATGGATATCTTTAGAGCAATAATAATCAAGAAGTCAAATAGGGACTTATCCTCTTCCGATGGTAACGTGTTTGATTTCTAGATGGTGTATTTTGAAGAAGAGATCTGTAAATTGAATAATATCTTGTAGTTTTGTTCCAAATGTCTGACAAAAATCTTGTACACTAATGCGTTAAGGTGCCAACCTCCTTGTGACAAAACAGCATAATTCGGAGGAGGAAGAACCAGATAACTTGCATTTGCTAGGTGTTCACAGAGGTCTGAGGAGCAGGAAATACATTTAGTGGTGGAAGATGACAATGATGCTGTTGGTCATAGCAGAAAAGAGGCGGTGATCCACAACCTAAGCATAGTAATAGAAAGACCAGCAGACCAGCAGTCTGGAACTGTGCAGCTTTATAATCACCTGCTGTGGCCACATTTCGCTCACAAGCTGTGTCAAGAGTAGAAACTAATGTACCAGTAATCAAATTTAAATCGTACAAATCATAAAAATCATAAAACTTAGCTTTAAAATTAAAAACTTCAAATTAAAAAATATATAGAACTTCAAAACCAAATGAAGAAAATAATCAGGGGTAACTGAGATGCTTACACTTGACTTTCACCTTTGTAAGAAAGTTGAGCTCAGGCAGTTGGAGGTCCAGCCTCCCCTATATCCTTCACTAACTTCTTTTTTTTTTTTTTTTAATGTCAGCCATTTGGCAAAGTCCCTTCCTTTGCCTGCAGAGAATGATAACCTTCGACCCCGTATTGATCTGATTGTATTCCTGATCAACCTACAAAGTCAACTCAGGTACAGTAAACTTCAGAAATCGAGTTTTACAAAGACCATGGAGCATCAGCTTAGAGCCTTGCTACTATGGATCTTTTAAATATTTGCTATAAAAACTGGCTTCTGTTTGCCATCAGTCTTAGCACCATTCTTATAAACCACTCCAGGCTTCATCTCATTTCTCCTCTACATGTCCAATATCTTTCTGTCCATTTCTGGACACTCAGCCAATTGGCAAATTCTCAACACACCAAATCCAGTGGAGGGAGGAACAGTTAGGTTCAAGAAGTTCTGCATATTATCAAATTAGATAGAAATTGTATAGTAATATCATATAGAACAATATTTTCACTAATGGATGGATTCACTAGCATTGTTCAGGGATAATGTCTTTGCCAGAATTTGTGCAGTAACTATTTTCTTGATAAACTTAAGTGGCTTAAATATAACTTCATCTCAAACTGAAGGAAGCATTTTTATTTCCCAAACTGGTAAAGATGCAGATCTTTCATTTCTTTCTCTTACATGGAAAAGTTTAATGTTTGTATTCTCTCTTTGATAGCTATGCTACAGTAATATCATCGCTGTCACGTGTGGATGCCAACTTCTTCCTGGGAAAGGTGTGTTTTCTCGCTACAGGAGGTAAGTGAACAAGACCCAAATGTTGCTTCTAGACTGTTTCTGTACTTCGTGGAGCTGTGTTTATGAGTAGGACTTTGAAATCCCTTTGCTTAGTAGCACTGGCACTGACTTGGTGATGGTTGTGGTGTTACTATTTCCTGTTTTGTTTTAATGGACTTCCAAATTTTCAATCTGACTTGGGCAGAAAGGGAGGAAAAGATGCACCCTCCATCTGGTTTGTCCACTTTCTGTGTTGAATGTGTTCTGCCATCTCTCATGCTGCCTCTTCTGTCCCCTCCTTTGAATAAGTGGTTTCTTAAGCTAGCCTCCTTCTCTTTTTACTCCAGGTGGACAAATGAAGCACACCATTGTTGAGATGTCCACAGTTAAGAAATTGGCAGACTCCTACCTCAGCATCCTGCTCTTTTCTGAATTAAATGTAAGGATATTTAAATCTTGTGAAAGATTCCCAATGGTCATCAATAGAAACTGAGCCCATTTTCAAAAGTTTTATGTCCATCAGACCAGCACAAAACTCATGGGTTATACCCTTCAGGCAGATAGAGGTATAAGCTGTGAGCTCTACACTATAAAATGTGCCATGCCCTATAAGGAGCAATACATGCTGGATCATGAGATAGCTTTGGAAGTTCCACTCTAAGTACATCTGCCTCTGCCCCTGCTAATTGAGGAAATGGAGAAAATGATATCTAGACCATTTTCCATGCATAAAACTCTGGGCAATTAAATCCTTAGATCAATGCTTCCCAAACAGTGGGTTGTGACCCTTTTGGGGTCACGACCTAGGTGGACTGTCCATAGGTACTACATCATTCTGCAACTCCAGGGGTTTCACTTGTATTTGGCTGCAATCATGGGGTCACAGGCACAAAAGATTGGGAAGTGCTGCCTTAGATCTAAGAGAGACCTTGGGGGTCAATGGTTTAGCAATTTTATTAAATATTTGGCAATCCACTTATTGAGCCTTTGATTTGGATGTTTAATAAGTGTGTCAGACTGGCATTTTACTGGGTTCCATATGACTTGTTGGTATTGTCATTATATGGAAACCAGGTAAAGACCCAACTAAGTGTGGATCTTATAGGCATATTTCGCTCCAATATGTTGATAATTAAATCCTGGTGAAAATTTTGGCTAGTAGGGTTACATGCTGTATGCTTCGCTTGATCCATGAGGACCAGGCAGGATTTTATTACAAGTCACCATATTGCAGATAATTTGGACAGCAACATATGAGAATTGCCCTATAATGGTGGTATCTATTGATGAGAGAGCATTCAAAAGTGTCTGCCCTATATTCTTTAGGTTCTAAAGGTAGGCCTGGTCAGGAGACTTTCTAAATGGATATGAGTGATTTATACAAAACCATAGGCTGTGAACATGGGGTGTACAAAGACCTTTTGAGCCACAACAGGATGCCAGGCAGGGCTGTCCTTTATCCCCATTTCTGTTTGCTGTGGTGATAAAGCTACTGGCACAGATGATTAGGAATAGGTAGTGAGACCATTGAAGGACTATGAACGGACAGGTCATAGTAAAATTTACTTGTTTGCTGATGATCTCCTATTTACATTGACAAATCCATCAAACTTGATTGTACCATTGATAGAAGAGCTGGACAAGTTTGGAGGGTTTTTGGGCTTTAGGATGAATGTTGAACTGGGATTTTAAACATTGATCTTAGTGAAATGATAAGGAATATTAAGGATAAGTACCATTTAACTTGTCTAAATCGCATATTAAAAACTTAGGATATAGATCGTATGACACCATGGAACGGAGAAGTCGCTGAATGCAAGCTCTTCTGCCACCTCCATTTTTTTTTTTTAAACCTCCGATCCCCTTTTTGGCCCAACACTCACCACTTGGTCGTTTGGGCAGTCTTGGTATGCTCATTGGAGTCAGGTTGCGTTGGTGGGGCATCGAGATGGTGTCCAAAATGGCAAGGAAGAAGCAGGCTCAAGGGCACATGCAGATGACAAGATGGCGGCACTGCACAGCCCTGCGGGACCATTACAAAGTTCAACTTGGGTTTCCGAGGTGGCTGTGGAGGTGGCAATGCTGATGGAGGCCGTGTTGGACAAACACTTTCAGACTTTAGATGCCAAATTAAGTGGCGTGAAGGATCAGCTAGCAGTGTGGCTTGACTCTGCAGCTCCAGCTGCATGGAGGATCCCGGGGCAGCAGCGAGTACGGAGGGAATTTCCCGCGCTTCGCAGTTTGTGGCGGTGGCCATTTTGAATTCGCCAGGGGATGCGGATGTTACGGCTCTGGAGGAGCAGGGCCGTGCTGGGCTGCTGCAGAGGCTGCCGGAGGGCTCTCCGGTGATTCGGGAGCCTCGGGGGCAGATTCCTTTGGAGGCATCGCAAGGACAAGAGGAACCTTTTTCTCCAGAATTTATTTTATTGTTGCACCAGGCTTTTTTGCTTAAGAAGGCTTCACCTGGTGATTTCAGTTCCCTGCAGGATTCTCTCACTTCTGAACCTGTGGGATCGGGTTCAGGAGTCGGTGCTTTACCCCCCCCCCCCCCCCTCCAGTGCTGAGACCCCGCCATCGCTGAAACGGAAGAGACTGGGGTCTGAGTCCGAATCGGGCTCGGTGACATTGCTGGGGCTGCAGCGCTCGCTGGTTGAGGGGGCCGGAGGGTCCGCTAGAGGGTCTCAGGACTCGGAGATTTGGAGGAAGGTGAGCTGGTTCAGGAGGACCAGGATGATGCCAAGGCGGTTCGCATCTTTCATAGAGAAGAACTGCATTCACTCATTTCTGAGTCTTTGTGGGCGCTAAATATTGAAGATTCTGAAGCTGTGGCGGCAGCAGCTGTGAACGCAAAGATGGCTAGCACTAGGACGCCAACTCGAGCCTTTCCAGTTCATAAAGCGATTCAGGAGCTTATTTCGGATCAGTGGCTGGAACCGGAGGGGAACCTAAAGGTGGCACGCAAGATAGCTCGCCTCTATCCTGTGGGGCAGTCTCATGCCTTTTCTCCTTTTCTAAGGTGGATGTTCTGGTGGCGGCGGTCACCAAGAAGACCACTCTCCCGGTTGAGGGGGGAGTAGCTCTCAAGGACATGCAGGATCGTCGCTTGGAAGCCTCCTTGAAGCGAGTTTTTGAGCTGTCGGCTTTGTCTCTGCAGGCTTCAATATGTAGTTCGTATGCGGCTCGGGTCTGTCTGTCCTGGCTGCAACAAGCTGTGCAATAGGAGCTCAAGGAGACGGCTACTTTGTCTGAGGTAGCTCCGCTGATGGAGTCAGGATTTGCTTTTTTGGCTGATGCTCTGTATGATTTGGTTCGGGCTTCGGCTAAACAGACGGCGCTGTCGGTCGCTGCTCACCGGCTTCTTTGGCTCCGCCACTGGTCGGCGGATATGGCTTCTAAGCAGCGGCTCATGAAGTTACCTTTTAGGGGTAAACTTGTTTGGTGAGGAGTTGGAAAGGATTGTGAAAGATTTGGGAGACTCTAAGTCTCAGCGTTTGCTGGAGGACAGACCCAAGTCTGGGTCTAGAGGGGCGTCATCGAGGCCGAGATTTCGGGAGGTGCGCTGTTATCGCCCCGGCAGGACCTCGGTTCCTTTTCAACGGTCAAGTTTCAACAGCGCTCCTTTCAATCTGACAAAAAAGCCACTGGTTCTGCTCAGCAGCAGGGGGGCACTAACAGAGCCTCACAATGACAGGGTCCCGGTCCACTCTCCCGTGCCTTGTATTGGGGGTCGTTTGTCCCTCTTTCTGGGTGAGTGGGCCATGATCACGTCAGACCGTTGGGTTCTCGATCTGATAGAGCATGGATACAAATTGGAGCTCCGGGCTCCCTTCAGGGATGTTTTTTTGGTATCCCACTGCGCTACGGTCGGAAGGAAAAAGGCGGTGGCAGAAACGTTGCTCTCCCTGTGTCAGGAGCGGTGGTTCTGGTACCTCAGTCCAAGCTTCAGGAAGGTCGCTATTCCATTTATTTTGTGGTCCCTCGAAAAGGGGGATCTTTTCGTCCAGTTCTCGATTTAAGGAAGGTGATTGAGTCGCTGATGGTGCGGCATTTTCGCATGGAGACGCTGCGAGCAGTGCAGCCCGGGGAATTCCTCACATCGTTGGATCTCAAAGAAGCGTATCTGCATATCCCAATTTGGCCTCTTCATCAGAAGTTTCTGCGGTTTTGGGGCAACATGTCCAGTTCCGCGCCTTGCCGTTTGGACTGGCCACCGTGCCTTGCACCTTTTCCAAGGTCGTGGTGGTGGCAGCGTTTTTGCGGAAAGAAGGAGTCAGAGTTCATCCTTATCTGGACGATTGGCTGGTCAGGGCGGACTCAGAGGCAGTCGGGCGGCCACGTCCAGGGTGTTGGAGGTGCTACAATCCCTCGTTTGGGTAATCAATTTCCCGAAGAGTCATCTAGTGCCCTCGCAGTCTCTCGAGTATTTAGGAGGTATGGATCGGGGGTGCATTTTTCTTCCCGATGGCAGATGGATCAAGTTGCAGGCGCAGATGCGGAGGTTGTTGCAGATGCCTCGGCCTCTGGCGTGGGATTACGTGCATGTGCTGGGGCCCATGGCGGCTACGGTGGATGTGATTCCGTGGGCAAGGGCTCACATGAGACCGCTTCAGGTAGCGTTGCTCAGTTGTTGGTCTCCGACGTCCCTGGATTATCAGTGCCGGCTGCCTTGGACTCCTTCGGCCAGTGGTGGCTGGCAGAGGTTTCCCTCAGGAGGGTGTTGCCCCTTGCTCTCCCGCATTGGAGGTTGTTTACGACGGAT
The DNA here is from genome assembly GCF_901765095.1 of Microcaecilia unicolor. Lineage (NCBI taxonomy): Eukaryota > Metazoa > Chordata > Amphibia > Gymnophiona > Siphonopidae > Microcaecilia > Microcaecilia unicolor. The sequence goes on from NC_044031.1 coordinate 276,677,846, forward strand.
GCCAGCCTCTCGGGATGGGGAGGCTCACTGTCTACACCATTATGCGCAGGGCCGCTGGTCGGAGGAGAAGTGGTGGTCCATCAGTCACCTGGAACTGAGGGCGATTCGGTTGGCCTTTCTGGCATTTCAGGGGATTCTGGACGGCCGAGCGGTGCGGGTCCTGTCGCACAACATGACGGTGGTGGCTTATATCAATCACCAGGGCAGTACAAGGAACAAAGACTTGACGGTCGAGGCCACCTTCATTTTGGCGTGGGCAGAGTCATCTTCAGCTATTGTCTGCGGCCCACGTTGCAGATCTAGAAAACACACGCGCGGATTTTCTCAGTCACGCTCTAGATCCCGCGGAATGGGAATTGGCTACAGAGGCATTTCAGTTGATTTGCAGCAAGTGGGGCTCCCCAGAGATGGATCTGATGGTGTCCATGTCCAGGGTCCAATGCCAAAGTAGGTTGGTTCTTCCCGTGCACTCCGCTCCATGGATAAATCCTTCTTATCTGTTCCCTTCTCCACTACTGCCAACTCCAGACTTCGCGCCTTCTGTCTCGCTGCACCCTACGCCTGGAATAAACTTCCTGAGCCCCTACGTCTTGCCCCATCCTTGGCCACCTTTAAATCTAGACTGAAAGCCCATCTCTTTAACATTGCTTTTGACTCGTAACCACTTGTAACCACTCGCCTCCACCTACCCTCCTCTCTTCCTTCCCGTTCACATTAATTGATTTGATTTGCTTACTTTATTTATTTTTTGTCTATTAGATTGTAAGCTCTTTGAGCAGGGACTGTCTTTCTTCTATGTTTGTGCAGCGCTGCGTATGCCTTGTAGCGCTATAGAAATGCTAAATAGTAGTAGTAGCTGGGATCGGAAGGGCTGGATGCTCTCACACAACCGTGGCCACCTGCCATGCTTCTGTATGTATTTCCCCCTTGGCCTTTGATTGGTTGGGTTCTTCAGCGAATTTGGCTTCACTCGGGTCTAGTGATTCTGGTAGCGCCGCATTGGCTGCAATGTCCGTGGTATGCGGACTTGAGGCATCTGCTGGTCGAGGGGCCGTTTCGGCTTCCGGATCTTCTGCATCAGGGTCCGGTGCCTATGGAAGATCCTTGCCGCTTTGGTCTTACGGCTTGGCTCTTGAGAGGGCTAAATTAAGTGATTGCTACTTTGATGAGGGCGCGCAAACGATCTACGACTACAGCTTCTCTGGGGAGTGCTGACTATTTAGAGGAAGGTTTGATTTCTGAGGACCCCGGACTGGAGGATTCAGGTGCAGAGTTTTCATTACCGGGTGAGGACTCTTCAGAATTTTTCACAAGGAGGATTTGCAGGAGCTTATTTCTTTGTTTTCTTCTACCTTGTGTTTGAGGAAGAGGTTCCCATGGTCATGGAAGGATGTAGGATGGATCTTCTGGTGAAGGGCATTAGAAAGCCAGGTAAGAGTTTCCCTATTCACCAGGATATCATGGATATTATTCAGGCACAGTGGGATGTGCTAGATTCTCCTTTCCGGCTCGCTAGGTCTATGGTTCGTCTCTATCCTGTTCCAGATTCGGCCAAGGCCCTTCTCAAGCCACTGGTGGTGGATGCGGTGGTCTCTGCTGTTACTAAGAGTGGAGGAGTGGCCTAGTGGTTAGGGTGGTGGACTTTGGTCCTGTGGAACTGAGTTTGATTCCCACTTCAGGCACAGGCAGCTCCTTGTGACTCTGGGCAAGTCACTTAACCCTCCATTGCCCCATGTAAACGCATTGAGCCTGCCATGAGTGGGAAAGCGCGGGGTACAAATGTAACAAAAATAAAATAAATAAAAATAAATATGGTTCCCATGGACAGAGGCACGACTGTTAAAGACATTCAGGATAGACGTATTGAGGCTCTCCTAAAGAACAGTTTTGATATCTCCACTTTAGTGGTTCAAGCAGTTATCTGTGGTTCTTTGGTAGCCCGAGAAGTCCATGGCCTTGAGACATTAAGAGTAGTTGTAGCCTCAGTTCAAGTGGAAGAATTTCTCACCACCCTCAGTATCAAGGAAGTGTACATGCATATAGCCGCCGCAACAGAGGTTTCTATGTTTTGTGGTGCTGGGCCGTCACTTCCAGTTCAGGGCTTTGCCCTCTAGTCTTGCTACAGCTATAATAATATTTACTAAGGTTATGGTGGTGGTGGTGGTGGCAGCGTCCTTCCTTCAGTGGAGAGAAACAGAAGAACCTCTGTAGAAACGCACAGACAGCAAAGGTGATCTAGGGAATGAGGAACTGACGAACGTTCACCAAAACAGATATTATTGAGGAGGGACCCAACTTGGCCAAGTTTCAGCTTTGCTTTTGTCAGGTGTCTACAAACATATTTTAATAAAATCAATTAAAAATAAAATCACAACAGTCCAAAAAAAATGATATAAAAAAAAACATGTAGACAACACATTGAACATATTCAACATCAAAACTGACACATTACCACCAGATTCCTTCAAAATAAATGCTGAAAGGTTCAGTAAAAAGACATCTTCCTGTAAATGAACAAACTTAGGCAGTGTAATTGAATAAACGTGAAGGATGTTAACAATGTTGTTACACTTTATAACATCCTTCATGTTTACTCTTTTGATTACACTGCCTAATTTTCTTCATATGTTGTTTTATTTATATATAGATATATTTTGTATCTTATATATTTTGGACCACTGTGATTTTATTTTTAATTGTTTTTATTAAAATGTTTGTAGACACCTGACGAAGGCAAATCCGAAACTTAGCCAAGTTAGGTCCCTCATCAATAAAATCTGTTTTGGTGGACTCTTGTCTGTCCATTCCCTTGATCACCTTTGCTGTCTCTGTTGGCTGTCCTTCCTTCAGCATCAGGGAATCCAGAGTTCACCTGTATCTCAACAACTGGCTCGTTGGTGTGTTTGGACAGCGTGACGACAACAGACAAAGTTGTCTGCTGCAGTTGGGTAATCAATTTCCAGATGAAAAGACATCATTGCAGATGCTGGAGTATCTTGGCATTCAATACAGCATGGGACAGGATCTTTCTCATGGAGCAGAGGAGGTGGAAGCTGGTTCAACAGATTCATCTTCATTCAAGGCAGGCCCAGGTTCTGGGGTCAATGACAGCAGCGATGGAAGTGCTGTCATGGGCAAGGGCTCATATTGTGACCATTATAGGAATCTCTTCTCAGCTGCTGGTCTCCGGTGTTAGAGGTACCACAATCTTTCTTGTACACTGGTTGCCAGACAGAGTATACGATGGTTGTTGCCCAGGAATTTGACTGTCTGAGCTCCCTTTCCGATAGCACGATGAGAGGTGGTGACAGTGGACACCAGCAAAGTCAGGTTGGGAACTCATTCCAGGCTGCATCTGGTACAGGGCACCTGGACAGAACAGGAATCTCAGTGATCCATAAATGGCTTGGTGCAGTGCAGAATGCCTTATTCGACTTTGCTCCTTTTCTTGCAGGGGCCCCAGTCTGAGTTTTCTCTGACAATGCGACGGCAGTGGCTTATATCAACGAGCAAGGCGGGATCTGCAGTCATCTGTGGCAGGGGAGGCAGCCTCCCTCGTAAGTTGAGCGGAGAAAAATCTTCTTTGCTTTCTTGGCAGCTCACATTGCTGGGTCTTTGGGTGTGGAGGCGGACTTTCTCAGCAGGCAGTCTTGGACACAGGAGAGTGGGAACTATCCAGCCAGGTGTTTCAACTGATAGTGGACCAATGGGGTTCTCCACTTCTGGATTTGAACCAGGCTCTATGGCAATCAGTGCTGTATTGCAGCCCTGGCCAGAAACACATCTACTGTATGTCTTCCCTCCTTGGCCTATGGTAGGCCGCGTGTCAAAGGATCGGATTGCGCTGGGGTTGAAGAATTCTCAAAGGTCCAAATTGGCCACTGAGGCCGTGGTACATGGACCTGATTCGACTGCTGGATGGGAGTTCTGTCTCCTGCAGGTACACAGCCTACTGAAGCAAGGTTCGGTGCTCATGGAGGATCCGTGCCCCTTTGGTCTTTCAGCTTAGCCATTGAAAGGTCTCGGTTGAGACGAAAAGGTTATTCTGATTCGGTCATTGCTATCTTGATTCAGGCTTGGAAACTCTATACATCCATAGCATATGCGAGGGTGTAGAGAACATTCATTTGAGGGCTGGTGTTATGAGCGCGGATTTTCTTCCTTTGCTGATATTGTGCACATCCTTCTCAGGCAGGACTTCAGAAAGGACTGGCCTTGAGTTCTCTAAAAGTTGCAGCTTTGGCCTGTTTCAGGGGCCAACTACAGAAGACGTTTCTTGCAGCTCACCCAGATATCATTCAATTTCTTGCAGGGAGCAGGCAGCTTGCAACCTCCCTTTCATACACTATATCCAGAGTGGCACCTTAATTTAGTCCTTCAGGCTCTTCAGAAACCTCCTTTTGAGCCACTCTGGAAGGCCTTCTTGAAAGATCTTACTCTAAAGGCAGCATTCTTGGTGGCTGTTGGATTGGTACATAGGTTTTTGGAGCTTTAGCTTGTCAGGATCCCTTTCTTTGCTTTTCAGAGACAGGGGTCTCCCTGCACACGGTTCCTTCCTGTCTTCCTAAAGTGGTATCTGCATTTCATCTCAACCAATCGCTTCTCGATGTGCGTGGAGTCCTCATTAGACATCTCAAAGTGACGAATGAGTTTTGCTTTTTGGTAAACAGAAGGCTGGCCTCATGGCTTCCAAGCCCACAATTGCTAGATGGCTGAAGGAGACTATCACATCAGCTTATATTGCATGCAGGGAAGCAGGCTCCTCAGTCCTTGCAGTCTCATTCTACGAGGCATACAGCAACATCCTAGGCAGAGACTGTTTACGGCGTATATTTGCAAGGTGGCAACGTGTTCGACGCTGCATACCTTTTGCCATGCACTACAGGGTGGACCTTACGGTGCACTCAGAAGTAAGTTTTGGAGCTGGTTCTGCCATTATTTTTTAGATTGTAAGCTCTATTGAGCAGGGACTATCTCTCTATGTCAGGTGTTCAGCGCTGCGTGCGTCTGGTAGTGCTATACAAATGTAATAATAATACCACCCATTCTAGGGTTGAACATCCCACAGGTTCTGGAGCAATGGGAAACTTCCTAATGAAAGGAGAAATTAGGTCTTACCTGATTTTTCTTTCCATAAGTCCTTCCCACTATTCCACAGGCCTGCCTGAGGTTTCCGAGATGTTTAGGCAGTGCAAAGTAATGGGTCGTGGTACTTCCTGCATATCTCTTGTCTAAAAGTTGTCCAGAGATGTCAGAGGTCCACGTGTTTGCTTATCTGGTTAGTGTTACGTTAGTGAGTTGTTTAAAGTTGTGTTTATGTTTGTTCTTACTGCTTGTCTGTGTAAATACTGAGGAGCTGGACTGGATGCCAAGAGATGGCTCAGTTTTCAGTTTCTCCACCTGCTGGTTGATGGATACAACTATCCCACAGGTTCTGGAATAGTAGGGAGAACTAATGGAAAACAAATGATCAGGCAAGACATAATTTCTCCTTTTTAACCCCAGGGTTGAGATTTGGGGAAAGGGGATGAAAATGAATAGTGAAAAGGGGTATGGGTAGGGAAGAGTGAAAGTGAAGGGATAAGAAACACAGGAATTAAGGTTGGGAGTGGAGAATGGGATTAAAGAAGGATGAAGGGCAAGAGATGAAAATTGAAGGAAGTGTGATAGAATGGGAGAGTAGAGCAAATTGAGAGTGGAAAATAGAGAAAACGTATAGGGGAGAATACAGCTCAACAAGAGATTTTGTACAAATATGCTTCAGAATTTACACATAACCAGCTGAAGAAAGCTGGGGGCTGTGCTCATAGCTATTTATTTTTACCACATAACAGACCTTTTAAGAGAGCCATTTGCCTTTTGTTTTATTTGCTGCTGTTTTGTTTTTTGTAGTCTGAAAGGGATTGCTGCCACACAGCACAGCGTCTGCTCCAGATGTTACGCATCTGTGCTGGCCACGTGCCAGGGGTTTCTGCTCTGTACCTGGGTTCCATGATGAGATTGACAAGCCCCACTTCTGAGGCTATGTAATGGCATCTGCATCATTATCAATTACTTCCCTTTGATGCCAGGAGTGAGATGAAAAGGAATCTGCTGTTATTACCAAATGCACAGCACAAAAGGAAAAATACTTTATTTTACCTTAATGACTGAGGTAATCCTTGTAAAGATGGCTAGAGATACATCATGATGTCGTTTGAAACTACTGAAAATGATGTGGAAGAACCAGAAAACGTTTCCTGTTAATAATTTATAAAGTGCAGTCTACAGATGAATGAGTGAAAAGGAATGAATACCAAGAGCTCAAGCGATATTTCTGTAAACAGTGGTATTTGGACTTCTGTTTACTGGGCAATACTACACCTCCTTTTCCGATAATCCATGATGGCACTTCTGAATTCTGTTGGACAAAAATGGTGGTATGCCTGATCGGCAGGCTACCTTTAACCTGAACTCATCTGGTAAACCTGGATTTGGACATTATCTGGGAAAAGGTGAGCCAATTTCAATTCAAGAATAGATCTTGTAAATCTGATTTCCCCTTTAAAGAAATGTGAAAAAATCACTGCAGATTCATTTAGAAATTAAGTTTGAAAACTGGGGTGTCATGTAGGCTAAACCAGTTCTAAGCCAGATAAATTTTAGAAGAAAAAATCTAGTTACTTTGAAAATATTAAAAAAGCCTTTTATGGAGGTTGCTTGCCATGTCACTCTGTCAAGCTATGTCTTAGCTCATTGGTTTGAATCATATTTCCTTGTATACCAGCTGTTCAATGAATGCAGGGTAAGAATGCATTCTTTTCTAATCTGAGGACCTCAGATAATGTGTAATTCTTATCAGGTGAGGAAATAAAACATCATTTGCTTTAGAAACAGTAATTGTAAAGCCTCTTTTCTTGGCATCACTCCACTGGTATGAACCAATGACTGTTATCCCTTCCTACCAGCAGATGGAGGTAGAGAAAACTGAATTTTGACAGTAACATCACCAGCATGAGCTACAGTGCTCCCTGGAACAATCCAGTATTTTTCTGTACCATCAGCAGGTGGTAGGGGTGTGCTGACAGTGCTGCTGTCCTTGGCCTAGCTCCCCGCTGTGCTGGCCGCAACTGCACAGCAAGGTTGAACCTAAAAGCCCCGCCCAGATCAGTCTCGAGACTGTACCTGGTTGAGCTTGAATCTTGGCTCCAAAGCCCCCAGTTGCACTTCTTTGTGCCACTATGTGAGGCTTTGGCTCAGTCCTATGGGGCTTTCCCAAGGGGTCGGCTCTGTGTCTCTCCCACCCCCCCCCCCCCCAAAAGTGCTTGCTTCGACAGCACATATGTCAAAAAAATTTTCAATTGGCCTGGCTAGCTTTATGCCCTTTGTGGGGGGTAATGCTGTGGTAAAAAACTAAGGCAATTTCCCTTTAGGAAATTCTTTAGGTGCACCCAGAGAGAGCCGGGGACAACAGAGATGTTGGAGGCCTTGGCCATAGTAAGCCCCAGGGCATTTGGACATCTGCATGCATCTATGTGATAAAGCATGCTGGCGGCACATGCCTTCAGAGCCAGCAGCTGAGCAAGGATAATGGATTTTTATAGTGTGTAATGTCTCTGTTTTCTCTCTTTGAGCATTTTACATGTGCTGTTCTTTCCCCCTCACCCCTTCAGCTGAAATGGATACGTTTTTCTGTGTGCCTTCCAAGTTAGAATCCCCTTCTCTCTCAGTTCACTCAGACTGGGAGAACAGATCCCTGGTCCTGTGACAGGCTTTCATTTCTGTCCATCACAGGTTGCTCTGAAGGGGTGGGGTCTTGGAAGGAGTCTCAGTGAGGCCCCTGGTGTTTTTTGGTTCCAGAGCTTGATGCCGATGGTTAAACAGGCCCTGCACAGGTCCTCTCTTTGGATTAACCCTTACCCTAACCTTCATCTTCTTGGTGGGGGGCCAAAGGAGATGGTTGTGGGCCCCATTTTGTACTCAAAGGTCCTCTTGGGCACACAGTCCCCCTTGGACTTCACTTTCAAGAACCCTCCCTGTTGGGAGGCTCTGGAGGAGAAATCCCATGGGTTCTGACCTCTTTTTCATGAGGAGCTGGCTCGTCTCTTAGACGAGGTCACAGAAGCGCTGCGTACGTCTAGTAGCGCTATAGAAATAAGTAGTAGTAGTAACTATGCTTAAGCCTCCTACAATGCGCCCCCCCCCCCCAGCCCCAAAGCATTTTCTGCTCCATAAGGTTCTCATCCGCTTGATGGCATAGTGAGAGTTCCTGGATGGGTCCCCTCAAGGTCACTGGGGCTCTTGCTCATTGTCAGCATTACCTTATGCTGTGCAAGGCCCTAACCCTCGCAAGGTAGCCTATCTGAAGCTTCAGGGCCTATTCAGAGTGTCAGCTTAAAGGCCTCTGGGAGAGAATGCAAGCAGCACTGACATTCCTCCCCCTCCTAGACTGATTCCTGGGAATGTCAGTGTAAGTAGGGCATAGTTTGCATGTTTTAACACCTGTAATTCTGAGCAATAAAAGACCAGAACCAATGCTCAGGAGAACAGAAAATAAACCACTGTTGCCATAAACTGTGCCTTCCTTTCTGCCTAAGTGCTGAAAGCCTATTTCCAGATAAAATACCTTTTCCAAGCCACATTTGTGTGTTATATTACTGTGCTAAAAACCCACTGCCCCTAAGAAGTGGACTTAGGACAAGAGAAAGGAACCCAGAACCAGACCAAAGCCAATCTGACCTCTGGGGCCATAAAGAACATTTTGGGGGCTTGCCTCAGTCTCTTAGGGGGGATCTCCAGTTGGGTAAGTACACTTTAATTTTTGTTGTTGTTTTGTGCACTAGGTATAGGGTAAGATTATATAATCAAGAGTCCCTGTGCAGCCTTGTAGATGTGGATTACGGACAGGATGACAGGAAAATCAAAAGTTAAAAGTTTGGTTATAGGCTAGATGACACACTCTTTTGAAGAGTCTATGTAGTCAGGCAGAGTGACACTAGGCAGTGAAAAGCTCCAGTGATACCTTTGTAGTATAGGTTTAGACAAGGTGAGATTTTTATAGTTAAAAGGTTCTATAATAATCCTTGGTATTATTTTTCACCTAGTGACATTACGTGGGGTGGTTTGTATATGTATTTATAGGTTTGGTTGGGTGGATTAAGTCATAATAATTGTGTCCAGTGTTTGAGCTGCCAAAAAAGACTGAAAGTGAAACAGTCCCTCATTTAATACACCACACATCTTTCCCTGGTAACCCAACTTCCATAGCGTCCCACAGACGAGTGGGTTATGTCCCTCTACCAGCAGGTGGAGATAGAGAGAACTTCAGAAGTTTACTATATGTGGACATATGCAGTCACCTTAACTTCAGTATCTCAGCAGGTGGATGGACATATCCTGTCAGCTCTCTGAATTGTGCTTGCTCCTGGCCTGTTCCCTCAGGTCTAGTTCAGCTGGGGGTCTTGATTTTGTCTGTCTGCCAGCTGGGGTGTACACCTGGTGGGGTCCTCTTCCCCCCACCCCTGGTTTGGCACCACCACTTACCTCTCTGCACTTGGGCTTTACCCCAGAGGTTTGACTCCTGCCTCTTCCAAAAAAAAAAAAAAAGGGTAGCCAGAGAAAGTTCAGGGCGTTACTTGGGGCAGCGGGGCCTTTGCACTAGTTCTGCAGTTGCTCTGCCTCGGTTGTCTACAGGCTCCTGAAACTGTGAGTGTGGGTTTTGGGGACTGTTTCCATTAGAACTGCCCGGTGAGCAGCATTGGGCCCTGGTGCTGCCTGGTTGTTTGCAGCAACTGGCCTTTCTTCCACCGTTCAGCCCCCGGGCTCTTACCCAGGGACAACAGTGCTAATGTGGCAGGGTTTGTTGTCAGGATCCCTGGCTATTGGGCACTTCTCAGCTGTGAGTCTGAAATTTCAGTGCCATTTTTTAAGGGCTGCTTCATGCCTTGGACTGTCAGTACCCGAGAAGTTGGAATCCCTGAATTTGGCATTTTTTTCAACTCCCCTTCGCCGTTTCAAGTCAGCAGGACCCTTTTCAGAGTCCCTTTCTTTTTGGCAGACTTTCCTGCAGTGGCATGCCTTGGCTGCCATTTTGGCGCACTGTCTGTCTAGGAGGCTTCATTGCCATACCTTCTCCAGGTCTTATGGGCAAGCAGCCACAAGTTCAGGCCGGGACGATCGGGAGGTCACTATGCCTTTTGCGGCTGCTGGTTCTGGAGGACTTTTGGCGGTCCGTGGGACTTTAGCTTTTTCAGTTTCTTTCTGGCTGGTGGGAGCACCCACCCTCGGGGGGGGGGGGACTACGGGCTGGCTGGACCTTGGCAGATGGTGTGCTGCAGTGTTTGAGTCCAGGTCTGGGCTTATTGCCGGTGCTTGTGGCTTTGGCAGAATTGTTTTTTCAAAAAGGCGTTTCTGCAGTCGCTCTATGGCTGTCAGCACTGGAGACTGCAGGAACGCTGCGACTCCTTCAAATTGTTGGGGTCCTTTCATGAGGGCTACATTTTCTCGACCTTCTCAGGGACAGCCTGGGGTCCAGGCTTCTCCCCTGATCTGCCAAGACAGGAGGGGATACTCCTTTTAGCGCTTGTCAATTGGCAGTTTTCTCTGACGCTTTTTCTTTCCTTGCTTTGCCTATGTGGAGTCAACATTTTCTGGCAAATGACCATCTTTGGGAAGGGGTGCTGTATGTTTTCTTCCTGCGCCTCTCATTTTGATGAATCACTGGCCAAGCAGTGTGTCTTGTTACTTTGTTCTGCTGGGTGCTGGGCACACAGTCTCCCCGGTTATGGGTAGAGGTGGTTCTGGCTCTTGGTTTGGGGGGAATAGCTTCCCTGGTTGTCTTGGCTGCTGCTTTTCGCACCCCAGGTGCGTGCAGCCTTGTATGAGGGTTTTTATTTTTCTGGTTAATTTTTCTTGGCTGGCTTAATATGTTTTACCCTGGCTTCCTTTTCCTTAACTGTAAAGCTGCAGCACCCTCCATTCTTCGATGTTTCACAAACTTCTTGCCCTGCCTTCCGTTTTGGAATTTGGCTTTCCTGCCCATGGAGTGGCTCTGCGATTTCTGTTTTGGTTCTGCTCTGTGACCTTTGTATCGGCAGTCTCCTTGACTTCTAACTTAAGGATCAGAACCCCTGGTATTTTCTCCAGGGGTTGTGGCTCCATTCTCAGACAGAAGTGGGATGGAACCTGGGGGCTGGATTATGTTGCTTCCAAGACTCTCCTCTCATCTCATCTCTGAGCATGGCTGTCACGGTCTGTCTCTCTCAGGCCGGTTTTGTCTCGTAGGGGTTCACATCCTGGGAGGGACGGTCTATCATCCTGGCTTTGGGCAGGTGGCCTGCCAGCCTTCTCTGGGTTCTCATGCTAGTTCTTCTAGTTTAGACACTCCATCATTTGGCGTTCCTGCCATCTGGTATCTCCTGGAGCCTTCATTTGTCTTTTGCCCCTTTGCAGGACTCTCTCTGGTCTCAGGACAATTTCTGCCATCTTTGCCACCCTCTTGTCGCTGGGTCGACAGGCTACACTAGTACCCAGTTGGGCTGTTTTCCAGGGGGCCCAAGTGCTGTTGCCATGGTACCCTGGCTCTGTGGCCACAGTGACTCTTTCATGGTGGTCGTCCCTGCCTCCCTAAGGGTTTCTCCCTTGTTTTGACGTTCAGTCTTGATAGTGATGCCTTTGGGCTCCCACCGTGGTTGGCGTCCTGCTTCTTCCAGGGCTGTCTTTCAGTACTTTTTCGGGACAGTCTCTGACAAGCACCTAGCGGTTCTGTGAGGATGCAGAGGGGGGTGTGGCAGACTGCCCTTGCAGGTTGTGAGGGCTTGTTCTGTCTCCGGAGGTCGGGCCTTGCTCCGTCGAGGGCTGGCAGGCTTCATTCCATCGTGGCCTGCAGAGTCTTGCTCCATCTGTGGGGGTGATGCCTGGATCCTTTTGTGTTCCGTCGTTAGATGCAGAGTCTCTCTGCTGCTCTAGCTGTCCAGTCTTATGCCATTTCTTGTTGTTGAATATGCTTCGGTTTTAGCTGTTGGGACTGGCTCTGTCTTTGGGTATCTAGCATTGGTTTCCGAATCTCCTCTATGGCTGGAGGCTGAGCCTTGCTCTTTCTCTCCAGATCAGAGCTGGGGCTGTCTCTGGAGGCCGCGCCTTGCTCTTTTGCTCCAGGTCAGGGCTGGGGCTGTCTCTGGAGGCCGCACCTTGCTCTTTCACTCCAAATCAGGGCTGGGGCCATATCTGGCGGCCACGCCTTGCTCTCTAACTCCAGATCAGGGCTAGGGCCATCTCTGGAGGCCGCGTCTTGCTCTATCTCTGGGGTTCTATGACTGTCGAGCTGGATTCTGTTTGCTGCTGGCAAGCAGGACTTTGTCTGGGGCTGTTGGGTCTTGCTCTGTTTCTATTGAGTGTTGATCCACCTCTGGCGAGCGACGTTGGTCCCCTCGCTAGTGGTTGACCCTTTAATCCATCTGTGGGTGGCAAGTTGGGCCCTGCTTCTCACAGCAAACCTTGTTCTGGCGGATGTGCCCAGCCTGTTGGCTGTCTATCGAGGCCTGTGCTGCCTATGGCAGTCGAATTTGTGGGCTCTCAGGCCTTGCTCGGTGGCTTTCTATCGAGTGTGGTCATCTTCGCTCCGTCGCTGGAGAGCGTGACATAGTTCATGCCTGGATGCCAGACTTTTGTCCCTTTCTGGGGCTCCCGCTCGATATTTGGGTGTCTTACAGCTCTGGCTGGATCCATTTGCACCATCTCGGGTTGGTGGATTCTCTCTGTTCGTTTTGTGAGATTTCTGCAGCCCCACCTACTACAGGACTGCTTTTGGTACATCCCACTCATCTCTGGATTTATCTATGGAAGATAAAATTAGTCCTTACCTGATAATTTTCTTTCCATTAGTCCCAACAGATCAATCCAGAGGCCCACCCTTTGTTGGTATTGATTGTGTATTTCTCCTAGTTCTGGTTCCATCAAGTTCCTTTGTTTCTTTTTGATGCAAAAAACCAAAAAAAAAAAACTAAAACCACACAACATGCTATGTGTGTCTGCATCAGATGTTTCCCTCCCACAGGAACGGTTGAGAAGGAGCCTACATAGGCTTTGTAGAGGCTGGAGAGAGTTTACATGTTGGATTTACTCTTTCTTCTTTCACTGCTTTGGTATTGGGGTCTAGAATCCAATTCCACCCTCACCCCATATTATTCTGTTCCAGGCTACACTCTCAGTTTTGTATATAGGTTGATCTGAGTTATATCCTTGCCGTTGTGAGGCCCAATTGACCAATGTTTGTTGTTTTTGGTGAGCCTGGATGCTAGGGATTCCCCATTTGTGAGAATAAATAGGCCTGCTTGTCCTCTGAGAAAGCAAAGATATTTACCTATAGCAAGTATTCTCCGAGGACAGCAGGTCTTATGTTCTCACACTCCCTCCCACCTCCTCTTGGAGTTGTCTCCTATTTTATTTTTCATGTTGTAGTATTTAACTGCAGTAACTTGCGCATGCGCGGTGGAGTATGTCTTGCTCTCCATAAAGCTCTCTAAACTTGTTATAAGCTCTGGAGCGGGCAGCGTAGCTCACTTTAACCTACTTGTGAGAAAATAAGGCCTACTGTCCTTGGAGAATACTTGCTACAGGTAAGTATCTTCTCTTTTAAAGCAGATGCAGTTAACGCTCCAAGTTATCTGCTGTGCTAACGGTTAATGTGCATTAACTACCTCTGTTACCTGTGAGCCACAGTCCTGCCTATTTTCCATTTGTCAGCTGAGTGCACATTGTTAAGCTGCGTCACTAACAACCCATGCTAATTCCCACATTTTCTGCATAGCACACTTCAGTAAATAGGACTGTAAGTGATTCGGTTTCTAAACATAAACTAAGTCCAAACAGTCATTCCTGGAAATTAATGGCATTGCTGCTTAAAGACAGGTTATTATATGATAGCAAGATGGTTCCCCTGTATAGAATGGATATGGATACATGTACTTGAGACAAAGGATGACATCTGCTGTGGCAGTGTACAGAGGTGTACTGACTGCTGAATTGGGTCAGTTAGATTCAGGACCAGACTCCTCATTCAACCAGTCTGCAGAGGAGGAGCTCCTAGCCAATGACACTTGAGAAAACAGTGAAGAAAGCAAGGCAATACTGTCGTACAAGGCCTGCAGCTATGGTGGATGAAAACACGTGCATTGTTTCTGCTCAAGAAGGCCAAAGTTGTCATGGATGGAGTCCTTCATGGTTATGAATGGGTGAACCAAGCTAAAGAATGGAACAAGTTGAACTTTGTTCTTTGTTAAGAATACCCATTATGGACAGGATGAGCAGCTCTGCTTTTTTAAGTAATGGCACATGAAGAATTAGTCTGGAAGTCACAATTTGGAAGCAAAAACAGAGTTCATCTCAGAAACCAAAGCTGATGCATGATGTAAATGGGTCTTCTGTGTAGTGAAGGTTCAAACCTTTTTTTTTTTTTTTCCTTTTGATGGAACAGGAACTAAAGTCAATTATTCTGAGGACGTTAATCATTAGGATCATGTAATTGGTCGTTTTGAATTGCGCATAGATTTTTCCATCTCCCACCCCTATACACAGGACGCTGGCAGAATGTTTACATTTTATGCTGGTGGCATGAAAGGAAGGAATGTTTTTCAGTATTTGTTTACTTTTAAATACATTAGTCTTCCATGAGGTACACCTTATGGCAAATGACACCACCATGCACAAATTTCAGCAGACAGTTAGTACTTGTAATTTCCTTACCCAGTTTCTTACATCAGAAGTGATTCATATAAAGTCTAATAAATTATTTCATAGATGATGGAATACTCTACATATGATCTTAAAAAATCTTGCACCTTAATACATATTGAAAGAAAATGATTTTGATTATGATCAAAACTGGCTGGTTTACTGCCATTTTAAACAGAACAACATTTTCTGCTACAGAATCTTTGAGTAATGGTGAATGACTGTATCCTCCGTGTTGACTGTATGTATTTCCCTCCAGTTTAATTTTTAATTTGAAATAGCAAATCAGTTAGTTAAGTTTCTTGCATTTTAATTGCGCTAACTAGGATCAATTTTTAGACTCTGGCAAGTATTGGGTTAGTGTTGCAATCTTATCTAAACTGGTTTGATTCTTGAAGAGTGAGTTGTCCTGCTACACCAGATACTTAAAAGGAGGGAGGGGGTTAGGGGAGGGAGGGAAGGAGGAGTGGATTTGGGGAGAGTAGATTAAGAACATCATTAAATTGGTAAGGGACTGGAGAGCTTTCTTGTGGTGTATTATTACTCAATTCTAAAGCTCATGAAATCCACTAACAGGCCACATTTCCAAACTCCTAGCGCTTGAATCTTGATGCTTTCTGACAACTATTATATGGTAGTGAAAAATGAGTGAGTTGTAAGGTGCAAATGGTGAACTGAAATGGTTTACTTAGGACAGAGTCCATCTCAAAGAAAGCATAATATATACAAGCTTTGACTAGACTGGTGAAAGCTGAGAACTGTTGCCACAAGACCGTGGCATGGCTGTTGCTTGGCTACCAGTAGCTCTTCATTTGGCTAATTGGTACAACTGATGTCTTTAAAGCAGGTGGTCAGTGGTTCAGGATTTAGTTGAAATACACCTCCTTGCATTAGACTTCAGGAACTCCAAAAGCGAGGTTATCATATATCATCAATGGCTTCCTAATGTTACGCTCCATAATGGGCCTCTGCGTGCGCCACTTGTGTGCTTCCTGCAGGCCTGGCTCAAAGTAGTAGATGAAGGCGCCAAAGCCTACCAAGATGAGGATGGAGATCATCAGGTACACTGGCACAAACCAGTCCAAAAAATGTGGCATCGCTGCAACTACAAGCACAAAAACAAGAAGTTGAAGTAAAATGCATTATACACTGACCTGGCAGAAACTGCATGCATTGGTGTAAGCCCAGGACTGGATCAATCCTGTCGGGCAAATCTGAATTAAGTTAGCAACCCTAGTTCAGTCTAGTCAAACTCAAATCTGGAAGTTTTTGAAAAGTAGATGGTCTACTGCTGTACTGTAAGTCAGTCACTTTCATGTTCATTAACTAAAAGGCAAAATTTACACATTTGCTACAGTTAAATAGTTCTTCATCAACAGGTAGCAACCATTTTTATTTTTTGTTTTTTTTTGTCCCTGCAAATATGTTAACACCCATAATGCGAGAAACCAGCTGTGGCCTAGTAGTCAGTCTGATCATATGGGGGTGCTAAAGAGAGAGAGAGGCATTGCTGATCTCTGTTTCCCTGCTACTTGAATCTGTCAAAGGAATTTTGTTTGTGCAGCACAACTTTAAGCATATGTCATGCAAAGACTTTCACATGTATTTCAGAAGCCAACCAACATTGTTGAGGGGCATCTGCTCTTCTGGTAAATATGCTTGTGCTCAGACTCAGTAGCAACCCATCCATTTTTCTATGTAGACATAGGGACATCTGGGTTCTTTAATAAGGCCAGCTTCTATCAACTCTTGTGAGTGCTTGCTGACATCTTTCTAATTTCACTGATGTCCGATATGGCCAAGCCCGCTACAGGGTTAGACGCAGATGCCTCAGATAGGCTTCATACCAATGGTCAAAGATGATGATGGTGATCTGTGACCATCTGTCAACTAGTGGCATAGCCACACATCCAATTTGAGAGGGCCTGGGCCCAAAGGGTTGGGCCTAAAATACCCCTATCCTCACTAGCCCACTTTGGTATTTCTCCCTCTATCTTCCACCCCTCATCTCTGTAGCAATCTGGTATCTCTTCCTCCCCTCCTCTGCCCCCCACCAATGATCCAGTATCTCAGTCTCTCAATCCTCCCCCTTTTAAAACTTCCACCGGCAGCAAGCAGCAATTCATACAAGCTGCTCACACTGGCCCATGAGCCTTCCCTCTGACACAGGGGGATACTTAATTATTTAATATAGGGGACCAGAGTGATTGGGAGATATAGAAAGAAAATGAAGGTGGCCGATTATAGTAAATCTGGGTGAAGGGGATCAATATAGCAGAGTAGTATATGGTCTGCGTAATAGAATGCTGAGACACCAAGATCTTGTCTAAGCAGGGCTAGCGGACCAAGAAGATGCTATAGAGGAAGGGAGCTAAAACTGCCATTTCTGTGCTGTGATCCCATTATCGCAACCATAGAAAGCACATGGCACCCTGAGGCCTGCCATCTGTTCCTAGCCCTGCTATAGAATCACACCCAAAGCTTCCACCATCCCCTACCTTCACTGGAGCCTATGCAGGCTTAATTGTAGGTAGAGAGGTGTGAATTGATTTTTTTTTTTTTTTTACCTGCCCCCAAACATAGGTTTTGTGACTCTATTTGGGGTAATGGCCCACAGTTTTGGAAGCCCTGGCCTAGGTTGTTCAGTACCCTTGGGTCAAACCTATACTAACTGCTTAGCATACTTTAGTTAACGATCCACTTAAAAAAAAAAGCCCCTTCTGAGCCCTGCAGACTTCTGTAAACAATGAGGCCTGAAAGAGAGGATGGCTGAGTAACGATATAGGATCTGTCTTGCAGGAAAGAGGAGCATAAGAAATAGCAGATCAATGATGCAACAGTTTGTTTGAAGACTCTATTTATTTGTTGCATTTGTATCCCACATTTTCCCACCTATTTGCAGGCTCAGTGTGGCTTACATAGTACCAGAGAGGTGTTCGCAGGCTCCAGTGTGCACAAATACAAAATGATATTGTGGTGGGATAGGTTCTCGTGGAACAGTCTTATTGGGGTATCATAAGGCGGAAAGGTTGTGTAATGACCATTGCGTACTTAGGTTTTGATGTGTTGCAGAGTTTGAGTATTTAAGTTGAATCGGTAGGGTATGCCTTTTGAAACAAGTTGGTTTTTAGTGATTTCCGGAAGTTTATAGTGGCCATATGATGTTTTCACAGCTTTCAATAGTGCGTTCCACAATTGTGTGCTTATATACGAGAAACTGGATGCATAGGTTGATTTGTATTTAAGTCCTTTGCAGCTTGGGTAGTGGAGATTTAGATATGTCCGTGATGATTCAGAGGTGTTTCTGGTTGGTAGGTCTATGAGGTCTATCATGTAGCTCGGGACTTCTCCGAAGATTATTTTTTGGACTAGGGTGCAGATTTTGGAGGAGATGTGTTTGATAGGGAGCCAGTGTAGTTTTTCACAGAGAGGTTTGCGCTTTCAAATCGTGTTTTTCCAAATATAAGCCGGGCTGCCGTGTTTTGAGCGGTCTGAAGTTTCTTTAGGATCTATTCTTTGCATCCCGCATAAATTCCATTACAGTAGTCGACATGACTTAGTACCATTGATTGTATCAGATCGCGAAATGTTTCCCTTAGGAAGAATGGTTTCAGTCGTTTGAGTTTCCACATTCAGTGGAACATTTTCTTCGTTGTGGATTTCGCTTGGTTCTCTAGTGTTAGGTTACGGTCCAATATGACGCCGAGGATTTTCAGGGTGTCTGAGATAGGGAGGGTGTGGTCTGGGGTGTTGATAGTTGTGGGGCTGTATGTGTTGTATTGGGATGAGAGTGTGTTTTTTCTTTGTTGAGTTTTAGTTGAAATGCGTTAGCCCATGAGTCCATGATGTTCAGGCTGAGCTTGATTTTGTTGTTGATTTCTGTTAGGTCATGTGTGTATGGAATGTAGATTGTGACAACATCTGCATAGATGAAAGGGTTAAGGCCTTGGATGGATAATGCCTCTCCTTATGCACCTGAGCATCCTTCTGGCTTTGAGCATTCGCCTGTTCTACCTGTTTGGCCACCTTAAGGTCATCAGACACAATCACCCCCAAGTCCCGCTCTTCTTTCATACACAGAAGCTCTTTACCCCCTATACTGTACCATTCCCATGGATTTTTATGACCCAAGTGCATGACCCTGCATTTCTTAGCATTAAATCTTAGCTTTGCCAAATCCTTCTTCATGATATCCACACCCTCTGGGGTGTCCACCCTATTACAGAGTTTGGTATCATCCGCAAAGAGACAACCTTACTAGATGGTCCTTCCATAATATCACTCACAAAGATGTTAAAAAGAGCCAGACCAATGACCGTTCCCTACGGTACACCACTTGTATCATTCTTTTCCTCAGGGCAAACTCCATTTACCACTACCCTCCGGCTCCTTCCGTTTAACTAGTTTTTGACCCAGTCAGTCACTTTAGGCCCCATACTGAGGGCATTCAGTTTACTTATCTAAGTACACCACATCTAGCACCGCTCCCACGTCCAACTGTTTGGTCACCCAGTCAAATAAGTCAATCAGATTTATCTGACAAGATCTGCCTTTAGTGAAACCATGCTGCCTCAGGTCCTGCAATCCGTTCAATTCGAGAAACCTCACAATCCTCTGCTTTAGAAGCGTTTCCATTAGTTTACTCACCATTGAGGTCAGACTGACCAGTCTGTAATTAGCAACCTCCTCCTTGCTTTCATTCTTGTGCAGAGGGACCACATCCACCCTTCTCTAGTCCTCCGGAAACACTCCAGATTCTAGGAAAACATTGAACAAGTCAGACAGCGGAGCTGCCAGAACGTCTCCAAGTTCCATGAGTACCCTCAGATGTATCCCATCAGGCCCCACCGCTTTGTTTACTTTTAGTTTAGCCAGCTTCTCACGAACAGTCTTCTGAGAATTGGTCCTGGTCTACCATACATCCATCCTCATTAGCATTTGTCTTCTGCGGTCCCGCCCCCCAGCCTGTCATCTGTGAACACTGAACAGAAATATTTGTTTAACAATTCAACTTTACCCTTATCAGATTCTACATATTCCTGCCCCTCAGCCTTAAGCCTCACAGTGCTATTATGGCACTTCCTCCTGTCGTTTACATATCAAAAAAAAAATATCCCCCCAATTTTACTGTATTGGCTATCTTTTCCTCCGTTTGCCTTTTTGCTTTTCTGACACACCCCCTTTAAGACTATCATTAGAATGCTTTTGTGTTTCACTTACAGTGGTGGAAATAAGTATTTGATCCCTTGCTGATTTTGTAAGTGTGCCTACTGACAAAGACATGAGCAGCCCATAATTGAAGGGTAGGTTATTGGTAACAGTGAGAGATAGCACATCACAAATTAAATCCGGAAAATCACATTGTGGAAAGTATATGAATTTATTTGCATTCTGCAGAGGGAAATAAGTATTTGATCCCCCACCAACCAGTAAGAGATCTGGCCCCTACAGACCAGGTAGATGCTCCAAATCAACTCGTTACCTGCATGACAGACAGCTGTCGGCAATGGTCACCTGTATGAAAGACACCTGTCCACAGACTCAGTGAATCAGTCACACTCTAACCTCTACAAAATGGCCAAGAGCAAGGAGCTGTCTAAGGATGTCAGGGACAAGATCATACACCTGCACAAGGCTGGAATGGGCTACAAAACCATCAGTAAGACGCTGGGCGAGAAGGAGACAACTGTTGGTGCCATAGTAAGAAAATGGAAGAAGTACAAAATGACTGTCAATCGACAAAGATCTGGGGCTCCACGCAAAATCTCACCTCGTGGGGTATCCTTGATCATGAGGAAGGTTGGAAATCAGCCTACAACTACAAGGGGGGAACTTGTCAATGATCTCAAGGCAGCTGGGACCACTGTCACCACGAAAACCATTGGTAACACATTACGACATAACGGATTGCAATCCTGCAGTGCCCGCAAGGTCCCCCTGCTCCGGAAGGCACATGTGACGGCCCGTCTGAAGTTTGCCAGTGAACACCTGGATGATGCCGAGAGTGATTGGGAGAAGGTGCTGTGGTCAGATGAGACAAAAATTGAGGTCTTTGGCATGAACTCAACTCGCCGTGTTTGGAGGAAGAGAAATGCTGCCTATGACCCAAAGAACACCGTCCCCACTGTCAAGCATGGAGGTGGAAATGTTATGTTTTGGGGGTGTTTCTCTGCTAAGGGCACAGGACTACTTCACCGCATCAATGGGAGAATGGATGGGGCCATGTACCGTACAATTCTGAGTGACAACCTCCTTCCCTCCGCCAGGGCCTTAAAAATGGGTCGTGGCTGGGTCTTCTAGCACGACAATGACCCAAAACATACAGCCAAGGCAACAAAGGAGTGGCTCAGGAAGAAGCACATTAGGGTCATGGAGTGGCCTAGCCAGTCACCAGACCTTAATCCCATTGAAAACTTATGGAGGGAGCTGAAGCTGCGAGTTGCCAAGCGACAGCCCAGAACTCTTAATGATTTAGAGATGATCTGCAAAGAGGAGTGGACCAAAATTCCTCCTGACATGTGTGCAAACCTCATCATCAACTACAGAAGACGTCTGACCGCTGTGCTTGCCAACAAGGGTTTTGCCACCAAGTATTAGGTCTTGTTTGCCAGAGGGATTAAATACTTATTTCCCTCTGCAGAATGCAAATAAATTCATATACTTTCCACAATGTGATTTTCCGGATTTAATTTGTGATGTGCTATCTCTCACTGTTACCAATAACCTACCCTTCAATTATGGGCTGCTCATGTCTTTGTCAGTGGGCACACTTACAAAATCAGCAAGGGATCAAATACTTATTTCCACCACTGTATATATTCTGATATTTGTCAACACTTGCTTATTTCTGATCTGAAGAAGGGTTAACTTTGAATGCTAATTGAAAAATGTATTAAGTTAGTCCAATAAAAAAGGTATCTTTCTTTTCTCTGTTTTGATTTATTTCTATATATTACCTTTCCAAACCTAGTGAAATATAATTTTATATATATTTCACAGATCAGTAGAAATGGCCCATTGGTTTCTCGGAATATTTCCAAAATTCTATGAACACCATTAAAATACTAAAAATAACAAATGCCAAGTTTCTATAGCCCTGAAGTAGATTTTCATTGATAGGCAAAACAATCTTTATAAAAATGATACCCAGAAATCTTCTGTCGAAACTGCAAAGAATTATAGAATACCAGATTTATTATAATCGGCCACCTTCACAACCCTTGCCTTCACATTATCTTTCTATAACTCCCAATCACTCTGGTCCCCTATATTAAATAATTAAGTATCCCTTTAGATCAAAAGGGGGTGGAGCTTAACCAGCATCCTGAGCCCCACCGCATGAGGTGAAGGCTCCTCTCATCAGGGCCGAATATACACTTCAGTAATGGTATCTACTCCTTTTACCATCTCTATTAATCAGCTTTGACGCGAAGGCCTTTGATCATGTCACTTGGTCATTCCTTTTTGCCATAATGAGGAAAGCAGGCCTCTGTGGCTATGTTCCACTAATGTTAAATGATTAACTGGATTTCTTGAAAGGATTATATAAACATAGGATGCAAGACTAGGGACACAAATATACATTTATTTATTCAATATCACAATTCCTCATGCACAGCCACAAAACAACTTTTTAGGGTGGATAGTGTTCCTTTTATTATCGACGAGATAAGAGTTTTCAGTTTTGGCACAGTCATCACAAGCAAAAAATATAAGAAAACCAATGGACTGCATTAGGGGCTTATAGCCCATTTATGTTTAAACAAAAGAGATCTGATGAAACAAAATATTTCTTTTTATTTTGACTTATAAAACCACTTGCCCCTGAAACACGTTCAAAACAGAATAATCCATTTGTGTATCTAAAAGAAAGTTCTACAAAATAGATGATGTGATTCCATATGCCCCAATGAAAGGAGATTTTAATTCTACTTTCATTTAATTTCAATATATTCTATCACCTTTAAAACACCAGGCTTCCCAAGGCTGATTACAACAACAGTTAAGATTAACCCATCAGGAAACAGGATATCCTCACTGATCCTCACTGAAATCTGGACATCTGTATAGTATAGAACAAAAACAGTGAAGAAAAATGAGCTCAACCTATAGAGTTTATAATTGCGGTTTCTACCGGCTACAATATTTTTGAAGCTGTTTTAGTGATATTCAATTGTTATTTCTTTTCTCCTCCCGCTTTTAAGGCTCTGCCTATCTAACAGAAACAGCTTTAGACTTGCTACAGATGGACCAACATTAAAAAATGACAAGGTGGAGGCAGCAGCTCATAAGTTTGCTTGCTTTGTTTCGAATGAACGGCAATGATGGCTGCGCGGGGGAGTGGAAACAGATTAACCAAACCGGCTTCCTTGCTTACAATGGACTAGATAGGCTCACTTCCACTCCTATTAAAACCTCCCTGGGCAGCTCTTTCTCCCTTCTCCACCCCCTCCCTGAGACTTGCATCTTTTGCGTTTCACCCACAGCCTCTCTACAGTCCGCGTGGTCATTTTCAGTGCCCTGAAGTGTTCTCCGTCCAGCACCGGCGATTCAGATAGCCTTCTTGCCAGCGCCAGGGCCTCTCCTCAGGTGCGTCCCACCTCTGTGGAAAACAGGACGTTGCATTACAGTAGGCGGGACGCGCCTGAGGAGAGGCCCCGATGCTGGCAAGAAGGCTGACTATCTGAATCGCCGGTGCCGGACGGAGGAGAATGCTTCAGGGCTGTAAAAACGGCCACACGGATGGGAGAGGCAGAAGAGACAGGAGAAGCTCGCAAGGGAGGGGACAGAGGTAGAGAACGATATTAGCATGTGGCAGTGGTGCATAGGCGCCATTTTTTCTAAAGGTTTGGGGGAGCAACCGCTCCCCCTGCGCCCCCCCCCCCCCCTAGCTACGCCACTGTCTGGGCTGCATGGTGAGGCAGTGGGGGCAGGTCATGGTAGACACATTCGAGATCGGTTTAGTTTGGTCTTGGGGGAACGGCTCTCGGTTTCAGGCCTGTATAGGGTGCTAACAAGGCTGGCCATAAGTAAGGATAAAGTGTATATTGCGGCCTGCTGGGCACGAGATCTGAGACGTCCGGCTCTAATGATAAATAAATAAATACGGGCTGTTAACTTATTAAAATCTATTTTATTTCTTACATTTTGTATCCCACATTTTCCCACCTATTTGAAGGCTCAATGTGGCTTACATGGTACCGGAGAGGCGTTTGCTGACTCCGGTGAGAACAAATACAAAGTGATGTTGTGGTAAGATAAAGTTCATGTGGCACGGCCACGATTAGGGAATTGTACAACGGAATAGTTATGTCCATTACGTACTTAAGTTTTGTTGTTTCACAGTGATCAGGCATTTAGGTTGGATCGATAGGATATGCCTTTTTAAACAGATTAGTTTTTAGTGATTTCCGGAAGTTTAAGTGGCCGTGCGTCATTTTCATGGCTTTTGGTAATGTGTTCCACAGTTGTGTGCTTATGTAGGAAAAGCTGGATGTCACGTCTGTGGCCGTGACCCCTCTCAGACTCACCGTGTTGCCAGCGGTCAGCTTCTGAGCTGGCTCCTGTTTGTTCTTCCTGTGTTAGTTCTGTCTCTGTCTCTGTGTGCTGGCTGCATTGGATTGTCTGTGTACTGTTTCCCGTTCCAGACTTCAGCCCAGTTTAGCCCGGATCTACCGGCCTGCCGGACTTGCTTGTTTTGTTTGAACCTACCCGTAGTTGCCTGGTGATCGCTGCAGCTTGAGCCTCAGATGCTGCTGGGCTTATTAGCCATTTGGAAACTCTCTGCTTTGCCTTTGCATCGTCTAAGGCCCTGGTTTGTTGGTGCTTGCTGCACTTCTGCCTAGTCCAGTTTATAGTTTGTATTCTTGCCTGATTCTAGCTTAGTCTTTGTGTAGCTTTGTGTCCTGTACTGCTTGTTGCCCAGTCTTGTTCTTGTTTGTATGTCTTTGTCTAGTGCTAGGTTGTCTGGGTTTCTTGTTCAGTGGCTGCTTGCAGCTTTCAGTTCTGTCTCTTGTCTACCCGTGTTTTTCCTGTTTCAGTGGCTGCTTGCAGCTTTCAGTTCTGTCCCTTGTCTTCTGCCTAGCCTCCCTGTGTGTTCTAGTCCCTGTGTGTATCCTGCTGGTATCCAGTTCCTGCCCAGTAAGTCTTTCCGGCCCCCTGCACTCAGGGGCTCAACTCCTGGGGAACGGTGGCTAAGTGCAGGTGAAGTCTAGCGGGCCCTGTCAGACTTCTGCCTTATCCCTATGAGGGGTGGTTTTGCCTGCCACTGCCGCTCCTCGGCAGTGGCCCAAGGGCTCACAAACCTAGTTCCTGTTTTTGAAAACATGACACTGGATGCGTAAGTTAGTTTGTATTTGAGGCCTTTGCAGCTTGGGTAGTGCAGTTTTAGATATGTTCATGTTGATTCTGATGTGTTTCTAGTTGGTAGGTTGATCAAGCCTGTCATGTATCCCGGGGCTTCACAGTAGATAATTTTGTGAACCAGGGTGCAGATTTTGAAGGCAATACGCTCTTTGATTGGGAGCCAGTGTAGCTTTTCACGGAGGGGTTTTGCGCTTTCCAAATATAAGTCTAGCTGCCGTGTTTTGAGCAGTCTGGAGTTTCTTTAAGGTCTGTTCTTTGCATCCTGCATAAATTCCATTGCAGTAGTCTACGTGGCTTAGTACCATTGATTGTACCAGGTTGCGAAATGTTTCTCTCGGGAAGAATTGTTTCAAGCGTTTGAGTTTCTACATTGAGTGGAACATTTTCTTTGTGGTGGATGCCACTTGGCTCTCCAGTGTTAGGTTACAGTCTATTGTAACACTGAGGATTTTCAGGCTGTCTGAGACAGGAAGGGTGTAGTCTGGGATGTTGATACTTGTGGGGTTGTCCAAGCTGTATTGGGATGTGAGGATGAGACAATGTGTTTTTTCTTTATTGAGTTTTAGTTGAAATGCATTTGCCCATGAGTCCATGATGTTTAAGCTGAGCTTGATTTCGTTGGTGATTTCTGTAAGTTTGGTTTTGTACAGAATGTATATTATGACATCATCTGCATCTATTAGATTGTAAGCTCTTTGAGCAGGGACTGTCTTTCTTCTATGTTTGTGCAGCGCTGCGTATGCCTTGTAGCGCTATAGAAATGCTAAATAGTAGTAGTAGTAGATATGAAGGGATTAAGACTTTGGTTGGATAGGGACTTGGCTAGTGGGGTCATCATTAAGTTGAAGAGGATCGGTGATCCTTGTGGTACTCCACAGTCTGCTTTCCGGTGATGATATACTTGAGTTTGATTTTACTTGATAGGTTCTTGTGGTTAGGAAGCCCTTGATCCAGCTAAGTATGTTACCACCAATCTGGAACTTATCTAGTAATCTTATTAGTATATTGTGATTTACCATGTCGAATGCACTAGACATGTCGAATTGGAGGAGAAGGATGTTTTTGCCTATTGCTATTTCTTGCTTGAATTTGGCTAGGAGAGTGAGTAGTACTGTTTCAGTGCTGTGGAGGGGGCGAAAGCCTGACTGTGATTCGTGTAATATTGAGAATTTGTTTATGTAGTCTGTAAGTTGTTTGGTTACCATGCTTTCCATCAGTTTGACTACCAACGGGATCGACGCTATTGAGCGGTAGTTAGTGATTACATTTGTTTTTTTCTTGGTATCTTTTGGTATCGGGGTGAGTAGGATATTGCCATTTTCCTTGGGGAAGAAACCTTGCTGAAGCGTGTAATTTAGGTGGGATGTGAGGTCTGCTATGAAGCGGTCAGGGGCGGATTTCGTTAGGTAGCTGGGACACGTATCTAGTTTGCAGTGAGTGTTGGAGTACCTGCTAATTGCCTGGGTAACTGTTTCAACGGTAAGGAGGGCAAGGTTTAGCCAAGTTCGGTCAGCCGGGTATACTCCAGTGGTTGGGTCCAATTCGTTAAGGAAGTGTTCGATGTCAGTGGTGTCCTGGGGTATCGTGTTGCATAGATTTATAATTTTTTAACTGAAATACTTAGCAAGTTTGTCTGCAGATGGGATGTCTGTATTCATTGTAGTGACCAAGTTGGTGTCTAGGAGTTTGTTCATGAGTTGGTATAATTTATTTGTCTCTTTGTAATCTGGCCCTATTTTAGTTTTATAGTATGTTCTTTTGGTCTGCCTTATTGCATATTTGTATTTTCTTTGTATTTGTTTCCATGTGTTGAGTGTGTGTTCATCTTTTGTTTTTCTCCATGCTCGTTCAAGTTTCTTGTGTGTGTTTTTAGTTTTTTCAGTTCATTGTTGAACCATGGTATCGAGTTATGCTTGCATGAGGTTCTTGTTCGTAAGGGTGCTATTTCATCTAGTATGCTTTTGCATCTTTTGTCCCATTCTGTGAAGTAGTATATGGAGTCTGTTTGTACTGACCATTCGTTATTGTATATCAGTTGCCAGAATGTTTTCATGTCTACTTGACCTCTTGTGCTGTAGCATGTGTGTTCTTGTGTTCGTTGTAAACCCTTCTTCCATCAACGTAGGGTCAAGTTTAGTTTGTAGTGGTCAGTCCAGGATGTTTCTGTCCATTTGATATCTGTTGTTATAAAATTCTGGTTTGTTGCTTGCATTTGTGGCCATTTGAGATCCCATAAGCAGAGGAATTCCTTACAATCTCGTGCATTGATAGAGTTTGGGTCTTCTAAACGAAGATTAATGTCTCCTAATACTGGTATGTTGGAGTTGGTTACACATGTGTTTGAAATGAAGTCCATGAAATTAGTCTGGCCTTCATTCCAGTAACCTGAAGGTCTGCAAAACAAGACACAGTTCAAATGATCAAGTAGGGTTTTGTTGTGGATTCTGATTGAGGCAATTTCAAGTTGAGGTATTATGGACTCGACAGTGGTTTCGATGGTAAAATGGGATTGATAGATTAGTGCTGTGCCTCCGCTTCTTTTACCTTTTCTGGTCCAGTGTGTGATTTCGTATCCTGGAGAGCATTGGTCTAGGATTATAGGGTCCTTTTGGTCATGGATCCAGGTTTGATTTATAAAGAGTAGGTCAAGGTTTTCTGCCATGATCCAGTCTTAGTATTGCTGTTTTGTTTACAGCGGGTGGCATTGATGTAGCCCACTTGGATTGTTTGGAATGGGTCTTCTGGGTTTGTTGTTGTGTGGACTTTTAATAGTTGTTTCTTTGTTAAGGTGAGTTTGCTTGGACCTTTCTTTCCCTTCTGTTGTGATTGTCCGCATATGAGTGTTCTTCCTTTGTTTAAGTTGTTGTCAGTTTGATGAAGTGTGGAGTATCTGATCAGTCTTTGATGACTGTGTAGTATGGGTATGATGTTACTTTCTGCAAGTGGGGTGGTTAGTGTTGAGTGGATCAGTGTTAAGGAATAGATTAGTAGTAGTAGTTTGAGGGTGTTCATTTTGGTTTCTGTTCCCTGTGGCTTCTAGTAGGCCGTGTTCTGATGATTGGGTGCATGATAGGACTTTGTTCTTTGGTGTGGAATCTGGTGTTCTGGTCTTGTGTGTTAATTTAGCTTGCCTTTCAGCTGTGTAGATCAGAATTGGGTCCGGTTTCAGTGATAAGTAAATGAGCAGGGGAGATTGGGGGGGAGAGAGTAGTTCTAAGTCAGGGCCCTCCTTTGATCTGTCTCACAGCAACTAGTTGTTTCCCATCCTCTTTGCCCAGTGAGTCTTCAGGCTCCTGTTTCTGGCTTTGGCTGGAGACAGAAGGGAGGCCAGGGAACTTCAAAGTACTTTCAGGTAGTTAACAGGGAGGTGTCACGTATGCAACTGGCTGTCTTTGGTTGCTGGTCTGCTTTGGTTGCTGGCAGGTTGGCCCAAGGGGAGAGGTTAATCTTGATCAGGGAAAGGTACTTGAAAGACAATGGTAAGGTACTTAATTGCTCTTTGGAATGTAGTAAGCGAGGAGTGCTAGCGTTTGAACACTGGTTTTGGACTTCCACAGAATCTTTTACATTTCTCAAGCATCTCTTCTAATATGTACACTTCAGCAGTCTTGCTTCTTTAGTTAAAAGTTTGTTTGTATGCAAACCAGTTAGTGTCCAGTCTGATACAATCAAGGTTATAAGATTAATTTTTCCTTTCTAGTTAGCCTAACTTACATAAATCTGCATCTCCGGTTTGATTAGATGCAGTGCAGAAGGCTCCTACAAAGGCACGTTGAAAGTGTCTTCGGCTCCTTCAACAATCACTCAGTCTCTACTCTGGTTATCACTGTCAGGCCTTTTAAGCCCTGTCAATTGCTAATTGTCAGTATCTTGAGGCACAATAGTCAGTCTACTTACAGTCTGAGGTTGAGGCATTGTGCAGGATACAGAGACTCTGTCGTCCTGAGAGCTGTATAGCGGTTGGAGGTAGAAGCCAGAGGGGAGGCAGCAGCCTCGGCTGCTGCTTTGCGCTGAGCCCCTCGGAGCCTGTCGCCTGGATACCTCATTGCGTTGCTCCTGCACCTTTTGCCGTTGCTGCTGTATCGACCGCTCTGGTCGCGGGCGTTGTCGGCAGAGCCCTTGGCGGCCTCGGCTACACCCGCCGCATGCGTCCTCATGCACCTATGCTCCTGGGGCAGTTCCGCTGGGCATGGGCTCCTCTCCCCCTGCTGTCATTTGAGGACTGGTTGGTGGGTGGCAAGGTGGCAGAGCCGAGAGTGCGACCACTGTCGGCGAACCCCGTGCGGTATTCCGTAGGGGAAGACTCAGTCACCTCTCTCTGCTCTGGGTGGGGTGGCGGGCGAGGAGGCAGAGCCAGGCGCGCGACCGCTGTCCCGCGAGCCTTATGCAGTCCCCCATGGGGAAAGGTTCGGTTGCATCTCCCTGCTCAGAGGTCGGCAGTGGTGCCCGCTCGCCGATCCCGCATGAGCTCCCCAAGTGCCGTCTACTGCCTCTGCTTTCCTCAGAGCCTGGCGCTCTTGCAGGTACGTCCTACTCCGTCGCCATCTTGGTTCCTACACTGTCCACAGTATTCCTACACTGTCCATAAACGTGGATCTTCGCGAATGCCAATACAGAATCCTACATGGAGCATATCTGACCAAGACCCAAATCTTTAGAATGGGAGGGTTGGAGGAGCCTCTTTGCTCTAAATGCAAATATGGGGTGATCTCTTTTTTTCATTCTCTATGGGAATGCCCGAAGGTTCATTTTTTTTTGTGGGGGGGGGGGGGGGGTCCCTGTTTAAATTTTTGGGTGGCCTGCTGAGGACCCAGATAACGCCTTCCCCTTTGGGGGCACTGCTGAATAAATACGAGTCTTTTGCTTTAAAGGGTGAGGGTGTACTTCTATGAGTACGTAAAGCCTGTATGTTGGGGAAAAGGGTTATTCTGTGCATGTGGAAGGGGGAGTCACCACCTATTGGCATTGGCGTAATAATTTACATGAACTCATGTTACTAGAACGCTGGATGGTTGGGTTATTTTCTCGTAGGCATCGATTGTTCCTTGCTACTTGGGATCCATATATACAGTCTCTGTCCCCTAGAGCTCGAAGCTTTGTTTTGAATTCCCTTCTGAATAATTGAACTAGTTTTTTGGGGGGGAGGATGGAGGTTTGGGGATTCTTTTCTGTGCCACTCATGGGTGTGGTTTGATGTCTGTCCTGTAAGGGGCATATTTAGATAATACTGTTTGGGAATGCTAATATATAGGTTGTGAGAGGCTATAAGAGTCAAGGTCTCTCGTTTGGAGGGGGGTTTATTAGCTTACTTACTGTTTCAGCTATAATAGGATACAGGGCATGTATAGTTACCCTGTACATTGACCTCTGGGGTTATTGTACGGGACCATTTTGTAAACAGGGTCTATATGTTTGTGCACTTCCATGATGACTTAAGCTAATATTAATTACAAAGTGAAAGGGCAGGAAGGGGTTTGAGTTGGGGGAGGGAGGAAATGTTAAAAATTCTGTGATGATACCACCATTATCTCTTCCGTGTGCAGAGGGATATGTTACCGTTCTTTCTCTTTGTTGTCTATTGAATGTGTTGATTGTTTCCTTTGATAAATCGTCAATAAAAATTGTTGAAACTAAAAGATCCAGATTCACATAAAATACCACAATTGCAAGAACTCACCAGCAGATCAGAAGGTGGAGAGAGCTGTGTTACACCAGAGCTACTACTATTACCAAGTAACCAGGATGTTACCTCTGCCCTCAAGCAGTACGTCTGTAAGTATAGAACACACCTCCAGGACACAGGCAACAGCTGAGGACAGAACCAGTTCTGCCAGCTCCTGTTGCCAATGTTTCCCTTATGCTTTCAAACAGGAGTTGAAACCTCAACCCAGGTTGAGCTTGGCTGTTCTTATGACCTGGAGTTAGTCAGGCAGCCACCCTGACAAACAATGTACAGGGAACCTCTAACTGGACAGCTTGGTAGTTGGAATAATGCAACTGATTTTGCCCAATTTCGCTCTCTGTCCCCCCTCCCCCCCCCCCCCCCTCTAGTTTAAATTCTATTTAAAATTTGATATACCTCCCATGGGAAAGACCTTTTGAGCGGTTTACAATTCAAATTATATTTAAATAGGAAAAGAACACCAAAGCTAAACTAGAAAAGAACAAAAGATCAAAGACTAAACACTAAGGGCCCTGTTTACTAAGCTGCACTGTAGGAGCGCTAGTGTTTTTAGTGGGTGCTAAAAATCAGCGCACGCTAATGCTAGAGCCACCCGTATATTCCTATGGGTGTCTCTAGCATTAATGCGCGCTACTTTTTGTGTGCGCTAAAAAAACACTAGTGCACCTTAGTAAATAGGGCCCTAAGACAAACACATAACATGACCATATCACATCTGCTGCAGATTAAGCTGACCCCAGTTGACAGGCTGACAAATGATTGGGAAGGGAAATGAAAGGGGGGGAAAAAAAAACCTATATGTTGTATATTTCATTAGGTTCCAAAAAGCATCTCATGCAAATCCTAAGTGTAATCACCTTAATAAATAAAAATCATAGTTGAACCCTTAATGACCATAACAATGAAACCCTAGAGGTTTGTGAGTGATAGACTTCTGTGTGCCCCCCCCCCCCCCCCCAATATGATCTTATGGTATTGTATCCCAAAAAGAGCGTGAGAATTTCAGGAACTTTCAGGAAGAGGGTAAGAACGTAAAAATATTGAGACGGATGTGGCTACTATGAAGGAATCTGTTGCCAAGGTTAAATCTTAAATTTCTGCTTTGCAAAATGTACTTTGATTAGGAATAATACAATTTTATGTTTCTCTGTTTAACACTTTGTACTAAGCAAAACAATCCCCAAATACATCCCATCCAAATCGCCAAAAATGTTAGTCTATCCCCACAGGAGTTCCCAGGTATTATCATTAGTCCCACTAAATTTTTTATCACCAGAAAAAAAAAAAGAGCAACCAAAAATCTCCAGAAACGGAGAAAAAAAAAGTTACTAACTAAAAAAAAACAGAGAGGTTAGGTTGGGGGGAGGGGAGAGGATAGGGGGGGTTGGTAGGGGGGTTCTAGAAGGGAGGAAGGGAACATTGTTAAGGGAAGGTTCATTTTTGTAACATCTGGAAATTTGATTTTCCATTTGGGTATCGTTGGTAATTGGTGATATTTTGCTATTTCCTCCATACAAGTGTTGAAGTTATAATTTGATGGCACCATGTACCTATAGCAGCACTCAAGATGTATTTCGTGGATGTATTTTCGATACTGCCAGATGGTTGTATAATGTTACTATATTTATTTTATTTTTTATTTATTTATTTTTTTGTTACATTTGTACCCCGCACTTTCCCACTCATGGCAGGCTCAATGCGGCAGGCAATGGAGGGTTAAGTGACTTGCCCAGAGTCACAAGGAGCTGCCTGTGCCAGGAATCGAACTCAGTTCCTCAGGACCAAAGTCCACCACCCTAACCACTAGGCCACTCCTCCACGCTTTTGTTTTGTCATCAATAAAAATCGTTGAAACATTAAAAAAAAGAGAAAAATAGCCAAAACACATACAGTCTATCCCCACACAGAGGTGAGGATTGACTGACACATTTGGTCAGACCATTGCTCTGAGTTTAGAGGCCTCGTTTGTTTAAATTGTGAGATGTTTCATAGGTCGCCACAGTCTGTGTTAGTCATCTTGTTATCAAACTGCATGTTTAATTCTCTTTTTGGGATATTTTGAATGTTTGCTACCCCTTATGTATTTTTTTTCTTATGGTATTGTATATATGAATATTGTATGTGCCCATGTTAAGGTGATTCCTACGTGTTGCCTTCTTTCCATTCAAAAGTTACAACAGTGACATATTGTAAATCTGACACTTATGGAATGCTACTAACCAAAAACACATTCAGCCCATTTTTGAACTTAAATTTAATAGCCTGTACAGAGCAAGCAAACATTTTAGTAAATGTATTAAATTGTTACAGTAAAAGAAAATTAAATGTCATAGTTGAAGGCACAAAGTGTGAATCTGATCCTGGAGTAAAAAAAGGTAAAAACCTTTTCACTCATCTTTGCAGAGATAATGGAATAATTATTTTTAAAAGAGGAGCTCAAAGCTATAAATTTATCATGGTTGAAAAACAAGATTATTCATGACTTTACGACCATATGGGAAGGAGCCAAGATGGTGGATCATTGACTGACCAGCCCGAGATGCTTTTTTCTTAATTTTAAAGATGGGTAAGTGAGGGTCTATTCCCCAGAGACCCCCAATACCACCTTGATTGGACCAATGGACTCATTTCTGAAGGATTTGGACCCGTTCCGGCTGGAGGGAGCCCAGACACCTCCTCGGCATCTGACATTAGCTTGGATAAGCAAACTCTGCCACATTGACCTAAGGCGTTTCCCCCAATGATCATGCATGCTATGCAGTCCCCTCCTGAAGGGGTTGCAGAACTGCTAGCCTGAGGAGATCAGATGAGCCAGCTCCTCGAGTGAGATGAGCCTTTGCCAATGGCCATTATGAACTGGGTCAGTGGAGGTGATGGAGGGGGCAAGTAGAATCAAGACCCTGGTCATGCCAGTAAACGTTTCTACTCCCCGTATGCGTAGTGACAGTCGGTTACCGGTGGTCTCTATCTTACCTGAGTTTTCTGCTAAGAGACCAGCACAATTTACACTAGAGTTGTCTGAGGATGTAGTCACTGAATTCAGCCTGGCTATTTGTACTCAGATAAATATGTGCCAGAGAAAATTTCAGGAAGAGGGTAAGAAGGTAAAAATATTGAGACGGATGTGGCTACTATGAAGGGATCTGTTGCTGAGATTAAATCTTAAATTTCTGCTTTGCAAAATGTACTTTGATTAGGAACAATACAATTTTATGTTTAACACTTTGTATTAAGCAGAACAATCCAATGATACCAACAATATAACTGGATTTTATATAGTAACATACACAAAAAAATTGTAAGCTACCCAAATATATCCCATCCAAATCTCCACCCCTTAATCCCCTCCCATTCCCAAAGGAGTATCAGAGAGGACTTGGACTCTTAGGGGTCCTTTTACTAAGGTGTACCGAAAAAATGGCCTGCACTGGTGTAGACGCGTGTATTGGATGCGCACAGGTCCATTTTTCAGTGCACCTGCAAAAAAGACCCCCTTTTTGGGGGGCTGAAAACAGACATGCGGCAAAATGAAAATTGGCACGTGTCCATTTTGGGCCCGCGACCTTACTGCCACCCATTGACTTAGCGGTATGGTCTCACACGTTAACCGGCCAGTAATCGTCAGCTAATGTACAATGCCGATTACCACCCAGTTAGCGCTGCGCGTGCACATAAAAATTTAAGTAGGCGGTAAAGGCTCATATGCTAAGTATATGCTAGTCAGCATGCGGCAATGCAGCTGCATTCACTGATTAGTGCAACACACACAGTTATATGTCTTATTCTACTATATTATATATGAGGATCACAGTATTGGTATATGTCCTGTTTCTATTATATTATATGTGCTTATTATATTTCGCTTTTGTGTTAACAAATTAAAAATATTAAATATGTAAATGTTATATGTATTCTATTTATTAAGTTAGATTAATGCTCAATATACATATATTGGTTTTTACGTTTTTAAATTTATTTTTGTATGTTTCATATTAGTGATTTTTGATTATTATTTTGTAGCCCCTGACGCAGCCCCTTTGGGCAAAACATGGCCTGTATCAAGCATTCTATTAGGTTGGAACCCTAATCTACCACTGATCTGCTTTGTTTGTAAACACACTCACTCTCCACCCCCCAGACACGACCCCTGCACCAAAAAATAAATGTTATTTTTTTAGCACATGGGTAGTGTTTGCACATCCCACAATTACTGCAGGATTCCTGAGCGCGCCCCGTGGTATGCCATTTTTTGCCGCAGTAAGCACTCAGTGTTTACCGCAGCTTTGTAAAAGGGCCCCTTCATGACACCATCGACAGAGACTGGTTACTGCACCTTTTTACTATTAAGAAAAAAATGTTCTCCTTTTTCTTAAAGAAATCAGGCTGTGACAAAGGAAGCAAATCTTATATCAAATGTAGAAGTTTTGTTAAACTGGGTGTGTTCCACCTAGGGGGTCTTTTCTTGAAATTCTTGTGTAAATGTGTTGTGAAATATAAATCAACAAAATATATTTTCCATATCATCATGCTGATCAATCCATAGACTGGTGGGTTGTGTCCATCTACCAGCAGGTGGAGATAGAGAGCAAACTTTTGCCTCCCTATATGTGGTCATGTGCTGCCGGAAACTCCTCAGTATGTTCTCTATCTCAGCAGGTGGTGGTCACACACAGCAGCAGCTCTGGCTAGGCCTCCAAGCCTAATTTTTAGGTTTTGTTGAGTGCCTGGGGTTGAGGGCTCTTCTTGAGCAAGTGCAAACCTGGTGGCGCCAGGTCCCTCCTTTTCTCCCCCCTCCCGCTGGCTCCATTAAAAAAAAAAAAAAATTTTTGAACGTCCTTAAAGGCGTTTATTTCGACGTTTATTTAAACGTTTATTGCAGCTACTCACTGGGACACCAGGTCGTTACAGCTCGAAGCGGAAAGCAGGTAATTTTTACCTTTTTATAGCGGGCAGGGGGTTCCCCGATTGATCTCCACGTGGCCTATGGCGTCGGAGGGCGAGGGCGCAAAGAGTCGCTCCCCGGATCGCTTGTGCGCTTCTAGAGGGGATGCGAGGGTCTTAAAGTCTGATTCGCCCTTGTTGGGTGACAGTTTTGTGACCGATGAGTGTCCCGGTCCTTCCTCCGGTGTGGCGGTTTTTCCCGCCATAAACGCCCATCCCCCGCTGCTCGCCTCCGCCATCTTGGCCGGCCACGCGGCTCGGACGGCTTCTTCTTGGGCCGCCCTTGAGGTGGGAGACATTAATGCCATGAACGCCCTTAATTTGGGCGACGGCACAAAAGCGGCTAAAGTTAAGCGCCGTTCTTCCCGCGCGGCTCCTTCGCGGAGTGTCGCGCCGGAAGCCATCTTGGATGCGCAGCATGTCTCTCCCCCGCTCTTGCGAGCGCCGGTTGAGGGTGCGTCTAGGGCTGTAGCCCAGGCTGCGGAAGTGCACAGTCTGGGGGGTTTCTCCCCCGAGTTTGTTTTGCTGCTGCATCAGGCCTTCCTTATGCAAAACGCTGCCCCTTCTCCCTTGTCCGATAAAGGGGTTGAGGCCCCCGGAAATAAACGCCCTCGGGTGGATTCCCAGGCCTTAGAGGACTCTGTTTCCTCTGATGTAGATGAGGGCAGCGTATCTGAGTTCTCCCAATGGTCCTTTGCGGATTCCTTGGAGGAGACGGATCCCCGCTCGGATGGAGCGGATGACCCCTCTGCAGCGCGGCTCTTTAGCTCAGAGGATTTGCCCAACCTGTTACTGCAGGCCATGGGCATTTTGAAGATTTCCTCTCCGGAGGACGTCTCTCCCTCAGCCCCTGTTGGCTCTGCCATTATGCTGGGGACGAAGCGCCCGCCTAGAACCTTCCACGTGCATGATGCCATGCACACCTTAATTTCGGCTCAATGGGATGTCCCGGAAGCGAGCCTTAAAGTGGCTAGGGCTATGTCCCGCCTCTATCCTTTGCCGGAAAGTGAACGTGAGGCCTATCTGTGGCCTACCGTGGATTCTTTAATCACTGCGGTGACTAAGAAAACGGCGTTGCCGGTGGAAGGTGGCACGGCCCTAAAGGACGCCCAAGACAGAAGATTGGAGGCGGCCTTAAGGTCGTCCTTTGAGGCGGCTGCTTTAAGTTTGCAGGCCTCAGTTTGCGGCTCCTATGTGGCCAGGGCGTGCCTGACTATGGTGCAGCGGGCTTCCCCCTCGGATCATTCCTTGAGGGCTGATTGGCCGGCCCTGGAATCGGGCTTGGCCTATTTGGCAGACTTGCTGTATGATGTCTTGAGGGCCTCAGCTAAAGGCATGGCTCAGACAATCTCTGCGCGGCGGTGGCTTTGGCTGAAGCATTGGTCTGCTGACCACGCCTCTAAATCCCGCCTGGCTAGATTGCCTTTTAAAGGCAAGCTGCTCTTTGGGGTCGAGCTGGACAAAATCGTGACCGATCTCGGCACGTCTAAGGGCAAGAAGTTACCAGAGGTCAGGGCTCGGGCTAGTACTCGCCCCGGTACCTCCAGAGGACGGTTTCAGGAAGCCCGTCGGTACCGCCCGGGCAGGTCGGGCTCTTCTGCCTCCTCTTCCTTCAAGAGGAACTTCTCCCCCAAGCAGCATTCCTTTCGCAGAGACCGCCGTCCCGGAGGTGCTCCCTCCGGTCCTCCCCCAGGGTCTCGTACCCAATGACGGGGCCTTGGTCCACGCCCCAGTGCAGATTGGAGGACGGCTGTCCTCGTTTCTGGGCGAGTGGACCACAATAACTTCAGACGCTTGGGTGCTGGAAGTCATCAGAGACGGCTACAAGCTAGAGTTCTGCCGACCCTTAAGAGACGGGTTTGTTCTCTCTCCCTGCAAGTCTCCGGTCAAAGCTGTGGCAGTGCAGCAGACCTTGGACAATCTGATCCGCCTGGGTGCGGTCGTTCCGGTGCCAGAAAATCAGCTTGGCAAGGGACGTTACTCCATTTACTTTGTGGTACCAAAGAAAGGAGGTTCTGTACGGCCTATCCTCGACCTCAAAGGGGGCAATCGGGCCTTGAAAGTTCGGCACTTTCGCATGGAGACTCTCCGCTCTGTTATAGCGGCAGTGAAGGCAGGGGAGTACCTGGCATCCTTGGACATCAAGGAAGCGTACTTGCATATTCCCATCTGGCCTCCTCATCAACGCTTTCTGCGTTTTGCAGTACTGGGCCGACACTTCCAGTTCAGAGCCCTCCCGTTCGGGTTGGCTACTGCTCCGCGGACCTTCTCCAAAGTAATGGTGGTCATCGCGGCCTTCCTGAGGAAGGAAGGAGTACAAGTCCATCCTTATCTGGATGACTGGTTGATCCGAGCCCCCTCTTATGCAGAGTGCGGCAAAGCTGTGAACCGGGTGGTTGCTCTTTTGAGCTCCCTGGGGTGGATCATCAACTGGGAGAAAAGCCAGCTGCGCCCAACTCAGTCCCTGGAGTATCTGGGAGTTCGATTCGACACCCAAGTGGGCAGAGTGTTCCTGCCAGACAATCGGATTGTCAAGCTTCAGGCTCAGGTGGACCAGTTCCTAGTAGCCTCTCCGCTTCGGGCTTGGGACTATGTGCAGCTGTTGGGCTCTATGACGGCCACGATGGAAGTAGTGCCCTGGGCCAGGGCTCATATGAGACCACTACAACACTCTCTGCTGCAGCGCTGGACTCCGATGTCGGAGGATTATGCTGTGCGCCTTCCCTTGGACCCAGCAGTGCGCAAGGCGCTGAGCTGGTGGACGCAGACAGACAAGTTGTCTGCAGGAATGCCTCTGGTGACCCCGGAGTGGATTGTCGTCACGACGGACGCCTCTTTGTCGGGCTGGGGAGCCCACTGCTTGGGAAGGACAGCGCAGGGGCTCTGGTCTCCTGCAGAGGCAAAGTGGTCTATCAACCTCCTGGAACTCAGAGCCATTCGGTTGACGCTTTTGGAGTTCATCCCGGTACTGGCGTTGAAGCCAGTACGGGTCCTGTCGGACAATGCCACGGCTGTGGCCTATGTCAACCGCCAGGGAGGTACCAAGAGCGCCCCTCTAGCCAAGGAGGCCATGAATCTATGCCAGTGGGCGGAAGCGAACCTGGAACAGCTGTCAGCGGCCCACATTGCCGGAGTCATGAATGTCAAGGCGGACTTTCTCAGTCGCCATACCTTGGAGCCCGGAGAGTGGCAGATATCTGCTCAGGCGTTCTAGGGCATCACGAAGCGCTGGGGCCAGCCGAGCCTAGATCTGATGGCGTCATCGGCCAATTGCCAAGTGCCGCGCTTTTTCAGCAGAGGACAGGACCCTCGATCCCTGGGAGTAGATGCTCTTCTCCAACAGTGGCCGACACAAGAGCTTCTCTATGTGTTCCCGCCCTGGCCCATGTTGGACAGGGTGCTAGACCGGGTGGCAAAGCATCCGGGCCGGATAATCCTAGTGGGTCCGGATTGGCCCAGACGTCCCTGGTATGCGGACTTGATCAGGCTCTCAGTCGACGATCCTCTGCGGCTGCCAGTGGAGCAGGGTCTGTTACATCAGGGTCCCGTGGTGATGGAGGATCCCTCCCCCTTTGGTCTTACGGCCTGGCTATTGAGCGGCAGCGTCTGAGGAAGAAGGGCTTCTCAGACAAGGTCATCGCCACTATGCTGAGAGCGAGGAAGCGCTCTACTTCTACTGCTTACGCCAGGGTTTGGCGTACCTTTGCAGCGTGGTGTGAAGCAGGCTCATTTTCTCCATTCACTGCTCCAATTTCTTCAGTGTTGGCATTCCTGCAAGAAGGTCTGGAGAAAGGCCTGTCGCTCAGTTCCCTTAAAGTCCAGGTAGCGGCCCTGGCTTGCTTCAGGGGCCGCCTGAAGGGTGCTTCCCTGGCTTCGCAGCCAGATGTGGTGCGTTTTCTCAAGGGAGTTAATCACCTGCGCCCTCCTCTGCACTCAGTGGTGCCTGCGTGGAATCTCAACCTGGTGCTAAGAGCATTACAGAAGCCGCCTTTTGAACCCTTGTCGAGGGCATCTCTGAAAGACCTGACGTTGAAAGCAGTCTTTTTGGTGGCTATCACTTCAGCCAGAAGAGTTTCCGAGCTCCAGGCACTCTCATGTCGAGAGCCTTTTCTGCAGTTCACTGAGGCAGGAGTGACTATTCGCACAGTGCCTTCCTTCCTGCCCAAGATTGTTTCTCGCTTCCATGTGAATCAGCAGCTCTGTCTCCCTTCCTTTCGTAGGGAGGACTACCCAGAGGAATACTCTGCTCTTAAATATCTGGATGTGAGACGAGTCATCATCAGATACTTGGAAGTGACCAATGATTTCCGGAAATCGGATCATCTGTTTATCCTGTTTGCAGGTCCTCGTAAGGGTCTGCAGGCTGCTAAGCCTACAGTGGCAAGATGGGTCAAGGAAGCCATTGCAGCGGCTTATGTGGCCGCGGGGAAGGTGCCGCCTATCCAGCTGAAGGCTCACTCCACTAGAGCTCAGGCGGCCTCGATGGCAGAGGCCGGGTCCGTCTCCTTGGAAGAGATTTGCAAGGCGGCAACTTGGGCATCGGCCCATACATTCTCCAAGCATTACCGCTTGACTGTGGCGGCACGGGTGGAGGCCCGGTTTGGAGCTTCAGTGTCGAGGTCAGGGATTTCAATGTCCCGCCCTGGGTGAGTACTGCTTCGGTACATCCCACCAGTCTATGGATTGATCAGCATGATGATATAGAAGGTAAAATTATGTATCATACCTGATAATTTTCTTTCCATTAATCATAGCTGATCAATCCATAGCCCCTCCCAGATATCTGTACTGTTTATATTCTGGTTGCATTTCAGATTCAAGTTTAGTCTTCAGTTACTTCAGGAAGACTTCGTGTTCAAGTTTTTCAATTGGATTCTTCAAGAGTTGAGACGAGTTTGTGTTACAGTGAGCTGCTGCATTCCTCTCCCCTCCGTTTTACGGGGCTGGATTGAGACTTAAATTCTGCCGGCACTCCCTCCCGCTTCGTGCGGCTGTAGGGCAGCTTTGTACCCCTCCCGCTTCGGCGGTGTTAGGGTCAGTCAGCTCCTCCCGCGGTTGCAGGATAAGCCAGATCCCCCCGCATCGGCGGGTGTGGTGTCCCTCCCCCGCTCCGCGGGGATGAGCTGGACGGATTCCCCTCCCCCACTTGTGTGGGGATGAGCTGGGTTAATTCCCCTCCCCCGTTTCGGCGGTGGTGAGCTGGGCAGAGTGTCCCTTTGTGGGTGTAATTCTCTAAGTGCTGAGTCCTGCGGATGGAGCTTTAATATCGACATACTGAGGAGTTTCCTGCAGCACATGACCACATATAGGGAGGCAAAGGTTTGCTCTCTATCTCCACCTGCTGGTAGATGGACACAACCCACCAGTCTATGGATTGATCAGCTATGATTAATGGAAAGAAAATTATCAGGTATGATACATAATTTTACCTTCTATGATCTTGTCCCTTTTTGGCTGCACATTGGCCAGTTGTTCCATCTGAAGTAGTTTAATCTGGAACAGCTGGGGAATAATTTAATATAGATTCACTGGAAATATAATAGTAATCTGTTTTTCTAATTTATATAAGATTTGTTTTCTTGCTAATTATTTTTATTGGCTTCTTCTCCCAATTGTGGGCTTCAGGTAGCTAATTTCTTTTTCCTTTATTAACTATCTATTATGTCACTTTTCTGTACAAGAATGTATGCTCGATTATTTTTGAATTTATCTTGTAATTTCCAAAATAGTCATTTCTTTTTTTATGACTACTTAAATAAGAAAACATTGTGGCTTCTTTTAATTGAGGACACTAAAAACCTGACTGTACCAAACATATAGTGATAGGAATAAGCTGTGGAGGTAGCAGCGAAGACACAGGATAGCTCGAATAGTGATTGCAGGTGAAAAAATCTTCAGATAAGCAAGCTGCTCATTCCTACCTACAGAAACAAAGAAATTAACATGACTGGAAGTTACACAGAAGAACAGGTCTACAATGCTGTTGAGACTAGAATATTCTATAAAATGTTCCCAGATAAAACACTACTGCTGAAGGATACCGCAAAAAAAAAAAGAAGGATTTAAACAAGTCAAAGATAGATTTATCTTGTTCTGCGTCAATGCAACGGGCAGCCACAAACGTAAACCTCTTTGCATTGGGAAGTACCAAAAACCTTGTTGTTTCCATCATGTTAACATTAAATCATTACCTTTTTGTATAACAATTCCAGAAATTCGTGGATGACGGCTGAAATTTTCTAGGACTGATTCCATAATGACTGCTCTTGGATAATTGTCCTGCCCACCCCTCCAGCTGAAAAATCCGTTATCACAAGATTTTGTTTCAAATTTGAGGCAGTACATGAGATAGAAACCGCTCTTAAATGGATTGAATCTCAGGATTTAGAACCTATCAAAGTTATGCAGCTGAGAAGCATTCTACAAGTTGCTAAGCGTCAATCATATGCCTTGAAGAACCAGTCACAAACTACAGATTTTTTTCACTAAATGAACATGTACTAAATTTACATTCTACAGAAATGTGGTTGCATTCATAAAAAGGTTGCTATAGTACAGAGGTTATGTAATAATAAATTCCATCATGTATTGTAAGTTTGATTTGAAGTCAGGAAAAGGATTTTATTGGACCTGTATTGCCACTGTAAATTCTATTTGCATTAATAATGATTTTAAAAAATTAAATCAAGTATTTGATCAGGCAAGCTAATATGTATACATATGCACATATCTCTTATTATAACACGACCTCCGTTATTAGGCAGTACTGGTTATGGTTCCGAGGTAGTGCGTTATACTGAGGGAGCAATGTAAATGCTTCTCATACAAAAATTTAGCAGCAATTTAAGTCTTCAAGGGCTCCTTTTACTAGGAATTGAATGGGCTTCATCTCATTTGCTGAATTGGGAATCACTAGCGCAGTTTGGTAAAAGGAGCCCCCTAAATTTGGGAGGATAAGCTCCTTAGGAATTAGTCTCTGTGGAGATATGACATGAGCTGTCACTCCAAATATGGCACCAAGTCAGCCATTGTAAAAGCACTGTGGCTTTTAGTTTCAGGTTTCATTAGCCAAGGTCCATGTGTGTGTGCGGAAGTTATTTTGCTTGGAGGTAAAATATGGTCTTTC
Source organism: Microcaecilia unicolor (assembly GCF_901765095.1). Taxonomy (NCBI): domain Eukaryota; kingdom Metazoa; phylum Chordata; class Amphibia; order Gymnophiona; family Siphonopidae; genus Microcaecilia; species Microcaecilia unicolor. Next base: position 276,720,670 of record NC_044031.1, read on the forward strand.
ATTATTTAAATTATATATATTCTGGCTTGGATAAGATTTGGGTGATTCTAACGAATTTCTAGGCTCTCTTGCGTATGATGAAGATGCAGCATAATTAAAAATTATGCAGAAGCTAGTTCTATGAGAAAGGAACCTGCAGTGATTGTACTGGTCTCTTGATTATAAATTTTTCAGAGCATATAGTCCTTGCATTCAGTAGCATGAGTGGGCTTTTTTTTTTTTTTATTCTGGATTGTGCATCAGGCTGGTATAATGTCTGCAGTGTAGACCAGTGTCTGGACTCCTTTACCATCTATATAAATAATTCTCACCTCCAATTCTGAAGCTCACTGTGTGGCAGGGAAACACTGAAGCCCTGTACTGTTGTAGGCTGTCAGCACCACTCACTCTCACTCATACATCCGCCATCAGCCACGCCCCATCTGGACATAATTCGCAACCCCAACGTTCTAATGAAGCCCCCAAGCTCCTCCCACTTCCGTGAAGGGTTCGTAAATTCATGGTGGTGAAGCCTCTCCACTGCCCATGTCTCTCTGTCACGCCCTCGCATCAAACGTGATGACGTCGAGGGTGGAACAATTTTGGGGAACGAAACGAACACGAGAAGTTCGCTTCCGTCAGCAGAGGTATGCGCCGGCTTCAAGGGACGTTTTACAGACGAAAGGCTGAAGGAACCCACCAAATGCACAGACAGTGGAAGTGGCCAAAATATAGATGTCTTACACCCTGGAAGATTAAACAGTGTGGGTGCTGACTTCCGGTGGAGATGAGCAGCAAGATGGACGTCGCGTTGTGAGCTCCGTTCCGCCCGAATGAAGCCCCGACTCTAACATCGTCGGACCCGCTCCTGAAAGATCCTATGAGCAAGGAGAGCAACAGGGACCGGAGAAAACACGAAAACGGCACTGCTGGCGCTATTCCCAATATAAACAACATTTGAAACACACGAGGGTTGCTCCAAGATGGCGGCGGCAGAGGAAGCTCGGAGCTCATAAAAAAAATACTCCTGGCGATAAACAAGAGAGACGGGAGTCCTAACGGAAGGGGGAAGGCCTGATCCCACTGCAGGAACAGTGAAAGTGAGTACAATTCATCGGGATCGGGGCAAGGAGATGACAGGCCAGCACTGGCAAAGGATATAGAAAAGTGAACCTAAGGAGCTAGAGGAGTGGAGGAACACCAGTTAGCAGACAAGCATTTTAAGCGGCCGCCATTGAGCAGCTGGAAATATACCCTCGGGCTGGGGGAAGAGATTCTAGCCGAGTGGAATCATAATACCGCTTATATTTGCCCGGTATCCAGAGAGACAACCCAGAGTATTCAAATAGGATGACGCGAAGCGACGGGTGGAAGGCCCAGTACCAATAACCAACGGTACCTGAGGTTCCGCGCATAAACGAGGACCGGGCAGAGACTAGTTGTCCATTAGCGGCTGGGCTGTCTGCCACAGTGCTGGGAGGGTGCCTGAGAGCGGAGCTGCTGAATGTATGGAGCAATATTTGAAACCCATGCCATCTGAGACCACTCATAGAGGTACAAAATTTGACAAAGAGAGACCTTCACCTCCTAAGCTCAGCCACAAAATGGCAGACTTGAAAGGTACAGCTGAAGGAGAATTCACTGATAAACAACTAGCGCAAATTACAGCAGCGGTGAGCGCAGCTCTAAGCCCACGATTTGACTTGCTAGCCGGACAATTAAAGAACTTAGAATCTTCAGGGGCCGAAACGGAGAAGAGAGTTGGAGAGGCAGAGGCTCGGATAGCAGCAGTGGAGGATTCCAGCTCCCAGAACACACAGGAGATTGCCAGGCTAAGGGCTCAGCTTAAGTTGCAACAAGAAAAAATAGAAGACATGGAAAACCGTGCACGGAGATGCAACTTGAGAATTGTGGGCCTCCCTGAAAAGATCCCAGAGAAACTACTTGGACAATTACTAGAACAGTGGTTGAAAAAAGAGCTGGCCCTCTCAGATAGCAGAGGGGAGTTGTGCATCGAGCGAGCCCATAGGCTAGGGCGTTGACAGCCAAATCTACAGAGACCACGAATTGTCATCATCAAAGTGCTTAACTACCTGCATAAAGAAGAAATATTACGAGGCTTCAGGTTGAAACGTGACTCTCTTCAATATGAGGGATCCCCAATAAAGATTTTTCAGGACTACTCGGCAGGAGTACAGGAACAAAGACGTCGTTTTCATCCCATATGCTCTACACTGGTCAACAAGAACACCAGATTTATGGTTCTTTACCCAGCTATCCTAAAGATTCAGCATGGAAACCAGTGGAGATCCTTTCAAACAGTACAAGAAGCTCAACAGTTCCTAGACGTGGAAATGAAAGAACCAGACACATGACTTTGAAGGAGAGTCTGAGCTGAGAAAGAACCTAGGGGAGCTTTCCCTTTGGTGAGAGAGGACAAGGGGATTGGACCTGAGTGATATGGTATATGGTACATGGTTTGAGATGTATTGAAAGCTGAAGTTATGGATTTAAGGTTCTTGTTGTTTAAAAGTTACAGTTGATATGGGATGAATTTCAGGGGGTCCCAGTAAATGTTGGGGCACGAGGTCAAGTGAGTCCCTGACTTACAAACAAGCTGATTGCTTTCAGGGGCGAGGATTAAGGAATAAGATGGTTATAGATAAACTAGGGGCTTCAATAAGCGAGAGCAGTCAAGGGCACGAAGGGGGCCTGGAAGAGTGACAAGAGGGGGAGGGGGAGGGATGGAGAGAGATTGGGGGGTGGGGTGGGAGGGAGGGATAAGATTTGGGAAGGGAACAAAGTGTTTGTGTACATGCAGTGATGCTATGAAAGACACGTGGTGAAAGAGTAACGATAGATTGGAAAGAGGAGCTGGAGAGGTGGTGGCTGGGACACCTCTCTGCAGAGATTGTAGGAAGAATGCAGGAAAGTACTAACAGACAAGTAGAGATTACATGACTCCATTACAAGTAGTAACTTAGAATGTAGGGGGCATCCACTCGCCTATCAAGAGACAGAAAATCCTGAAAATCCTCAATGATCAAAAGACATCAATTGCATTTTTGCAGGAGACACATTTAACATGTACAGAGCATGCTAAATTGAAGCGATGGTGGGTGGGAGAAATGTTCGAGTCCCCGGCAGTGGGAGGGAAAGGAGGAGTGATTACACTAGTCCGAAAAGGTATACATGTGAAAGTTAATAAGGTAGTAGGAGACACTGGGGGCAGATATGTGTTGGCATCTGTAGTATTGGACAGACAACCAGTTTTGCTTTGCAATATATATGCACCAAACACGTTTGATCAGCGATTTTACACACAACTCACTAGTGCACTGCAAGGGTTAGGAGGAATCCCGTTTATAATGGGGGGAGATTTTAATGAAGTAGCAGACCCGGCATTAGACAGGTCCGGCTCTATTGGGGGGGGGGGGGGGGGGGGGGAGAGCTAGGCCTGGGAAGGGAATAGCAGCACTGGAGGAAGCTTTTGCGGTAGTAGATGGGTGGAGAACTTTGAACCCTCTTGAAAGGGACTATACCCACTTATCGAGGGCCCACGGCACCCTGTCCCGTATCGATTATATATTAGTAACTGGAGATATATTTGCACAACTGGCCACAGCAAAAATTGGGCCAATAGTGGTCTCAGATCATGCCTGGGTAATGGTGAGATTGGAACTGGACGGAGGGATGAGAGAGGACTATATATGGAGATTCCCAACTTGGCTTTATAGGGATGGACAATTCTTACCCCACTTGACTAAATGTTGGCAAGACTTCAGCATCAATAATGAGATTCATAAGACGGACCCGGTACTTTATTGGGAGACAGCTAAAGCAGTGCTTAGAGGGGAGATTATAGCTTATACAAGCTTTAGGCGGAAAATGAGGAGACAAGAAATTCTTAGACTAGAAAGGAGAGTGACTAAATTGCGACGTCAGTACAGTGCGGGACATACTCAGAGCCTCCGAGTGCAATTACTAGAGGCCCAACAGAGCCTCAACGAGTTGTTGCATCGCACAGTCAGGAAATCCCAGGCTTATTATAAATACAAGCTTTATAAATTTGCAAATAAGGGAGGGGGTTTTTTAGCGAAGGTCATGGGCAGAAAAATAGGTTATCAAAAGATACTCACATTAAGGGACCATCACGGGTCACTAGTACACAAGGATAGTGAAATTTCAGGAGTATTTAAAGATTTTTTTGAGCAGCTATACAAACCACAAGAGGATCTGGTCAGGCCTAGTGAGACATATCTGGCTAGTATTGAGTTACCTCAAATGGAGGCTGAGGAGTTAAGGGTGTTAAATGCAGACATTACTGTAGATGAAGTTATGTGGGTGATCAAGCAGAGTCCTTTAGGGAAAGCACCGGGCCCTGATGGAATGAGGAATGGGTTTTATAAATTAATGCAGACTGAAATCAGCCCGGTGCTGACCGAGGTGTTTAATTTAACTGTTCAGCGGGGATCTCTGCCACTACACATGAATCAGGCTTATATAACAGTACTGCTTAAACCAGGTAAAACAGCTCACCACCCGGAGTCATACAGACCAATTTCACTTTTAAACTCAGAAGCCAAGTTTTTGGCCAAATTGTTAGCTAATAGACTGGCCAGATATCTCCCCTCTTTGATAGAAGAGCCACAAGCGGGATTTGTCCAGGGTAGGAGAATAGCAAAGAATATGAGGAGAATACTTTTAGCGCTGGAGAAAACACAGAGGGAAAGACAGTCAACCATGTTAATCAGTTTTGATGCTGAAAAGGCTTTCGATCGGGTGGACTGGGGATTCCTATTAGAAACACTTAAAACATATGGCTTGAATGGGTTCTTCTTGCAGGCGATTAGAACTCTGTACACCGATCCTAGAGCGAGAGTCATTGTTAATGGTCTTGCCTGAGATTGGTTCCCCATTGGTCGAGGCACACGCCAGGGATGTCCTCTCTCACCATTACTTTTTGTTTTAACACTTGACCCATTGATAAGGGAGATAAGTAACAACACAGATATAAAGGGAGTACAGATACAAGACCGGGAATTTAAAATAGCAGCATTTGCAGATGACTTGCTGGTGTTAATAACAAATCCCAAGAACTCTATGGGGCACCTAATGGAAAGCATAAGGGAATATGGGGACTTCTCTGGATTTCATTTAAATCTGATAAAATCGGAGGCCTTAGTAAGCCCAGACATTAGGAAGGCAGACTGGGAACAGTTCCCCTTACGGTGGGCGATGGGGTCATTCCGATATTTAGGCATTCAGTTAACATTGGACCCGGCTCAGATATACGCTTCCAATGTTCCGCAATTACTGCGAGACACGAGGGAGCAGTTAAACAGGTGGAGCTCTCTACCATTAACACTTTTGGGCCGGATCCATTTGTACCGCATGTTGGTATTCCCGAAATGGTTATATGTACTGCAGGTATTACCAATACAGATATGGAAAAAAAGATCTCCGTGCTCACCAGAGACAGGTGGCCCGATTTTGTTGGGCCGGAAGGAAATCAAAACTCAAATGGGAGTATCTTAGTGGGGCCCAGGCGAATGGGGGGTTGGGGGTCCCTAATATGCATACATACAATCAAGCATGCCTCTTAAGGCATTTAAGAGACTGGGTCATGGGTACGAACACTTTCACAGATGTACAACTAGAGTGTGTGCATTTTAGCCCCTGGCACCTCAATTACTTATTACACGCAAAATTCGGAAACCTTCCACAACAAGTTAAGCATAGCTTACTTTTGCAGCCTTTAAGATACTTGTGGAGAGAGATAACAAAACTTTGGAAACACAGTTCAGAGTAGTGTACTGCTGCCAATTACGGGTAATGCGGAGTTTTCGCCTGGGAGAGAAAGTAAATTTTTTCGAGACCTGGGGAAGCAGGGTGTGATACTTTTGGAAAACTTTCTACAAGAGGATGGGACAGTTATGGCTTATTCAGAGTTTGAGAGGTACTATGCGGGGGGGGGAATGTTAGCGAAATTAGCTTATCTACAACTTTCACATTACATACATGAGCTCCCCACCGTAAGTCTATTGCCAGGTTTTGAGAAGGACATTAGGGAGTTCTTGGCTGGGGATGCAGCAGGACAAATTTCGGTGTCATGGTTTCACAAGGGATTGGAGGGGAAGCAACCAAAAAGAGATGTTAAGATAGTTGCTGAAAGATGGAACCGGGAGGTGGAAGACCGAATAACAGAAGGGAAGATATTAGCGGCGCTCCAGGGAGGGGTAAGGGTGGTACATAGTGCTGAGTTGCAGGAATGCCATTTTCGTACCATACACACGGCATATTTCTCAGTTAAACAGGCATGGTATGCAGGAGTGGTAGAAACAAGTAAGTGTCCTAAATGTGCAGAGGCAAATGCATCATTTAGCCACGGTTTGTGGCAATGCAAAAAGGTACGGGGGTTTTGGTTAGCTCTCTCTAGGTTTTTGGGTTGGGTTCTGGGATACCGGGTGGACCTGTCCTTTGAGAGGGTGATACTAAGCTCCATGTCGACATGGAACAAAGGAACTCTAGAAGAAAAGATGTTCCTTAGTAAACTTTGTATTTTGGGGAAAAAATGTATTCTAAATTGCTGGACAACGGATAGAGGACCCTCATATTGGTATTGGAGAAACAGGCTCCACGAACTTATGTTATGGGAAATGCAGGACGCCCGTAATACACCAAAGAGGCGTCAACGATTTATAAAAATTTGGGGGGCGTACCTGCATAAAATATCCCCACGAGCTCGGAGTCAGGTTTTGAATAATTTGGGTTAGTCGGTATGTATGGAAAGAATAAAATTAGAAACATGAGACACAATCCATGTGTCAGGCCTCACTATCGGGTGGATGAGCTTCATGGTAAAGAGGGGAGGGGGGAGAGACATCAATAAAAGTTTTGAGGTTCTTATAATTATTGTTCTCAACTGTGAGGTTTTGGCATTTTATGAGATTTCATAGATATGATACAGACTATCAATACATGCACTTATCAATAAAGGTAATGGAAAAAGAGGGGGGGAAGGGAGGGGGTTCATGGGAGAAGAGAGGAAAGCCCAAAATGACAATACAATGGTTAATGAATAGTTAAATAACTAAAGTGTCATAGCATGATCAGTCGCTCTGGAAGTCAAATTATGCAAATTGGTAGAGCAACACTAATTAAATAAAGATAACGAGAGGATGGGCATAGGGAGGGGGGTGGAAACGATAAAAGCTAGATGACATAAGATAATAAAATGTATTAGCTGTTTGTTTGTTCATGGTTAAGTTAAGGTACCTCTTAAAATGGAAGGTGGTAACGATTTTGCAATGTCATCAATAAAAGCGTTGAAATATAAAATAGAGGGGTGGGGGGAAAGTGTTAAAAGCTTGATGACGATCTGTATCATCTTAGTTTACTGAGTACCTGCTCTTATTTGAATCTTTGTATATTCATATTGTTGGATGTGTTTCCTATGCACAGTCATCAATAAAAATGTTGAATCATACAGACGAAAGGCTGGTGTCCACAGGGTCGCGCCACTGGGGGGGGGGGGGGCAGGCAGTAACGCCAAGGGGGGGGTTTCAACTCAGTGGGAGGGGCGTGAACGGGGCCTTGAACTGGGAGGGAGGGGGTCTGCAACTCGCCGGGAATGGAGAAACTGAGGGACAGAGGGAGGTATGGAACTCGGCAGGGAGGGATGGGTGGGGATTTCCCTTGCTAGCGCCCGTTTCATTGCGTTTTGAAACGGGCCTTTCTTACTAGTATTTTAATAAGAATCTGTATCATGTTTGTCCTTAGTTTTATAACTTAATATAAAAAAAACTGGAAACATCTCAATGCTACTTTCTCTTGCCACTTGTGCAGTTTGGGTAAAGCTGATAATCATGATTATTTTTCTTTTACATGCTCTCATAAAGGTCCTGTCTCAGAAGATATTTAAGACATCTGCATTGACTTGAAACCTAAATGTGCCAGATTTGTTGAAAAGTCCCTATTAAAATGGCTCTCTCAGTTGTCATCCTGTGCTTGCAGCTCCTGGGACTGGAGAATAATCTCCTGTGGATTTAGCAGAGGGCTGCCGACTAGAAGCTCAGACAATCTCCAGTAGGCCTCTTTCGTTCACATTCACATAACCAAACTTTAGTTTTTGGTTTCGGCTGAAACCAGGTAATTAGTTCTCGACAGCGGTTTTGGCCAAAAGTGGCTAGACAGTTTTGGTAGCAATTTGTTTCGGTCAGCCTCTCTTCCCCCCCCCCCCCCCCCCCCCCCCCCCCCCCCCCCCCCCACCGCTGAACAGTCCAGTAAATGTCCATTCATCCACATCTTTACTAAATATTTGATCCAAATATCTATTAATTTCTCCATTCTGGTTTGGCTTTTATAAACATTGCTTCTAGATGTGTATTGCAAGGGCCGCCTCTTGTTTCCAAGAATTTGCAATAGCCCCCTTGTGATGCCTTCACAGTCCCCACCTTGACCAGTCTTTTCCCCCTTGCTTACTTTGCAGGGCAATAAGCCCAACAACCAAAGCGTGGGTAAGATCTGAATGGGTTCCCCAGATAACAGGTCGAGTGCCCCACCCACCATTCTCCCACCTTGTTATTTCATGAGTTTTAAATATACATAAGATGCCAACAGGGAGAAGGGGGAGCCACAAAGGCGAGGACTAAACTCCCCCCCCCCCCCCCCCCCAAAAAAAAAAAAATACCCCACACACATGAGGTAGTATTATGCAGATGAGAGAGAAGAAAAAGGAATGGAGGAAAAAGTGAGAAGTTGAGAGGGGCACGAGAAGATGGCACTAAAGAGAACAGAGAAAACAAGGGAACCAAGCAGCTCATGTGTTGGATGGGATCACCAATCCCCACACAAGATCAATGCAATGGTGCCCCCCTCCCCCTCAAAAAAGGAACACTGATCTTCACCCCCTCCCCCCCACAGCATTTCCTTGGAGTTCTACACTGCACCTATTTTACACATTATTTCCAACACCTCATATGATCCTGGAACACAAGGCAACAAGGAGGAACCTAGGACAGGATTCACAAAAACAGTCCCTTCCAAAAAGCAATTTCCTCTGAAAATTTATTTTTCTTTAAAACAGAAATTTACAATGTCATTGCATCAAGTCTAGACGCCACAAAACTGCACACATATACTTTCCCCCCTCCCTCCACAGTGAGGAAAACCTAGTTCCCAACCCAATTGATTTGGGCTGCAGCATGTATATAGCACCTGAAGTCAACAGATCTCTCTCACCATAGACTGACCACTCTCACCATAGACTGACCAGTATCACTGCTCATACATGCTGCGCTTGTAGATCAAGGTGACAAGAAATGTGCTAAAACTAATGTGTTAATATGCTCATCAACAAAATATATACACACTGCTGCCACCTACATTATCTGCATGGGAAGGGGGCACAGAGCAGGTTCACTCCTCCAGTAACATACACAGAGTCCACAGCAGGACAGAAGTCCTACAAATGCCTCTACTGCACCCAGTCTCCTTCTGTAGCATCCTGCTCTGCTACAGTCAGTGACCCTGAACCAGCTGCTATCACTGTGGGCCGTCTGGTTTATAGTGCAGGGAAAGGACTATACAAAAAAAAAAAAAAACGCAGGTCACAAAACTCAGGAGGCTGGAAGGGCTGTAACCGAACCTGAGCTTCCTACTGCAAAAACAGAGCACAGGAAAGCCAGACAAAAAACACAAAACAGGTGGGGTGGGGTGGGAGAGTCACAAAATGGTGAAATAGAAAAAGACTTCTTCCTATTCTATGTACATTGGTTGCCAGGGCAGATGGGACCAGAGGCACTACATTAGAGACTACTGCCAGGATCACTTTATCACAGACTCCACCTCCTAAAAAGAAGTCAACCAGCATAAAAAAATAATAATGACGGGGCTGCCTTTGATTCATGGAATGACTGATTCAAAAAAAAACCACGTTTCCCCCCCCCTTTCTGGGTGGAGGTGAGAGGTGTCAAGTTTTTAATCAGGATTTACTAGCAGTGTGAGGGCACCTGTGATCCAAGGGGGTTTTACACATTGCACTACAGTCAGATGGCAACAGGTTTTCAGCTAGCAAGAGGCAACATAAGCTCCAGACAATAGATTCTGCCCACCATATCCTAAGTTAGCACTCTCATTCGGACAGCCAGGAGCAGGCTGGACCTCAAGAAAAAAACTCTGTATAGAGGCCTGTGCTCCAGGCACCCCAAAAAAATAAAAGAAAAACATTTAAACTAGAGTTTTTTCCTAGGAACCAACATTTGCTCTTCTACTGAATTCAGAGTCCCACAGGAAAGCACTTCATTGCATGAGCAGGAAAGAGAAAGCACACAAGATGTTTGTTAGAATAGGCTGCAAGAGCTCTGGTGAGCAGTGGTGCAAGAGTTTTTGTCCTGGCTGATGTCTGGGCTCTGGATGCAGACCATCCCTCCATGTGAAGCACTGGTCCCTATTACTTGATGCGATAGAGGACCTTACGCTGCATTCGGTGCTGGATCTCACCCCGTCGCATCATAAGGTGTAGCACCTTGTAGATGGCATGCTCGGGATACTTCTGTAGCGATGAGAGAGAGGAAAGAAGAAATACTTAAGCATACAGAAGCTCAATACATTCTGGCTAATTAATTTCCCGTGTCTATTGACACTTGAAGACTCTTCTCCTCTAGAGGGCAGCAAGTGTATATATCTTAAACTGCTTTTAGATAAGGGGTTGGGCGATACTCCATGGCAATTACAGTTGCCGAGAAGTACAGAACAGCTGAACACGCCTCCTGCCTGTGGCTCTCACCTGTTTGAGAAAGTCCTGGACAATACTGTGCTCAGACACCTGTGAGCCAATAGCAAAGCGACGTTTCACCTGCTTCTCGATGCGTGAGAGCATCTCCTGGTCCTCCTGTGTCGTGAAGCCTTCCACACCTGAAAATGAGAAGACACATGACAGACTAAATGCCCTATGAGCCCTTCAACACCACACAAAAGCCTCCCGCTCCAGGTTGCTGGGTGCCCTCCCCACTTAATAGCTTCCATTTCCTTTCACCAATAGAGAGACCCTACCCTTTTCCTTATTCCAAAAAGGAGTTCACATTTAAAAAACAATATACAGGAGGTCACGTGATGTCATGCTAGGAGAGCAGACATGAGTGAGGGAGCTCCTGGGCCTGGAGTGCAAAAACACACCCTCCACAAGCAGAATTCTGTGATCTGAACCGGTATCATGAACGAATAGGCTTGGTGAAATAGCAGGGCAGCGAAAAAGGAACTTTAGTAGAGCAGTTAGCATGTCTGCAAAGTTGCAACGCTGAAAGAAAGAGAAGGCGCTACAAAACGACTCCAAGATGGCGGCGGGTGAAGACCCTGGGAGCTCCTCCGTCAGCTCCGCATGGGTGGCTGAAGTGGTAGCGGAGGTAAAGGCGGCGATTGCAGACTCCCTGGATAAGCGCTTGCAAGGAGTGGCGGACAAGTTGGACACAGTGGACGGGAAATTGGAATCTTTGAAAGGTGAATTCTCTACGCAGTGCCAGCGAGTCTCAGACCTCGAGGATCAGGTGTTACAGCTCTCAACTTTGACTACCACTTTACAAAACAAGATGAAAGTATTGGAAGACAAAGTGGACGATATGGAAAACCGCTCCCGGAGGGGGAATTTACAGTTGGTGGGTCTTCCTGAAAGCACTGCGGAAGGGGGTCTGAGACAATTCCTGGAATCCTGGTTTTCTTCTTTGGGGCTGCGGGCTAAGCTGGGACCGCTGCATATTGAGCAGGCGCATCAGCTAGGCCCGAAGAGACCGGAGGAGTCGCGCCCTCGGGTGGTTATACTGAAGATCCTAAATTTTGCGCATAAAACAGAAATCTTGCAGGCTGTATGAGCTAAGGGTCCTCTTACCTACGACAACAAAAAGGTGCTCTGCTTTCAAGACTTCTCGACTCGGGTGGTGGGCTTAAGGAGGGCGTACACCCCGGTGTGTGCTAAAGTGCACCGCAGACATATGCAGTTTGCGTTGATATACCCAGCCCACCTAAAGATTTTCACGGAAGGCTAGCCTCAATTTTATGACTCGCCTGAAGCGGCTCAGGCCTTTGTGCAAGATCTACCTACTTCCATGGATGAGGCCTGAAGGGAATTAATTGCATCATGTACATGGAACGCTGATTCTACATGTTCTTTGGATTTACTTAGGTGACTCAATTTTGCTGACTTGGTCCCCTCGCAATGGGTTGCATGCAACAAGTGTATTTCTTGGTTGAGCAGAGTTGTGGAATGTCGTTGGATGGACCTTTTTACTTTACCAACATCTTTCGTATGGATGCAGCTGCTGGATTTGGGTTTAAACGAATGGTGGTCCCAAGAAGTCTTCTGGAGTGACATACAGGGTTTGCACCTATTGGAAGCTGGACCATGGCTGTGGGGCTGTGTGCCTCGGTGGTCGGGGAGTCTGGAATGGCAACACAGAGAGCGGGATTATGAAACTACCAGATAGAACTACACTGTTCAGAGGATGGACCTGCTACATAACTATTTGGGCTTGAGGCCAATAGCATTTACTACTAAGGGGTTTGTTTGTTTTTCTTTTACTTACTAGATGGCATTTATGCTTAGTCTCTGCTTTATATGTAAAATTGAATTGTATCCTGGTGTTGAAGGACGCACTGATGTCCAGATCTCGGATCTTGAATTACTGTCATAATTACTACACATGCAGATGATAGATATGTTACCATTGGAAGGTGCTTTATGGGTCCCTGTACCACACTTTATGAGTACTGACTGTCATGAGTGGAGGGAGCATTGTATGGATGTTACTGCTGCGAGTGGAGGGAGCTTTGTGTGGACAAAGGGTGATGAAAATGATAAAGGGGATGGGACGACTTCCCTATGAGGAAAGGCTAAAGCGGCTAGGGCTCTTCAGCTTGGAGAAAAGGCGACTGAGGGGAGCTATGATAGAGGTCTATAAAATAATGAGTGGAGTTGAACGGGTAGATGTGAAGCATCTGTTCACGCTTTCCAAAAATACTAGGACTAACAATGTAGTAAATTTAAAACGAATCAGAGAAACGTTTTCTTCACCCAACGTGTAATTAAACTCTGAAATTCGTTGCCAGAGAATGTGGTAAAGGCAGTTAGCTTAGTGGAGTTTAAAAAAGGTTTGGACGGCTTCCTAAAGGAAAAGTCCATAGACCGTTATTAAATGGACTTGGGGAAAATCCATTATTTCTAGGATAAGCAGTATAAAACGTTTTGTACATTTTTGGGATCTTGCCGGGTATTTGTGACCTGGATTGGCCACTGTTCGAAACAGGATGCTGGGCTCGACGGACCTTTGGTCTTTCCCAGTATGGCAATACTTATGTACTTTTGTGGATGGTTCGCCGGGGGGGGGGGGGGGGGGGGGGGGGGGGGGGTCCTCTTCTCGTTTATTCGGCATTTATGCCTAGATTCTGCTCTACGTGTAAATTTGCATTGAACCCTGGTGCTACAGAAACACATTGACGTCTACATGACAAATTAACAACATAGGGGCAATACATGTTGATGATCTTGAGCTTACTCACTTGAACAATGCTCCCCACAAAAACAAAAAAACCATAAATAACCTAGATCCATACCAACCCCCCCCACAACTCCTTCTCTTTACATCCCCCCCCTACCAACCCATCTGACCCCATAGCTCAACTAGTCCAATCGACTCTTGGGCAGGCCCCGCGTCAGGAACCCCCCCCTCCTTTTTACGATAACAGTTCAAACCAGCATTTAAAGCAAACCACTAACTTTTCCTCCTTGCACAGTATTATAGAACCGGGAAATAGCAAAAAAAAATAAAAAAGGGAGACATTCACCCAATGCAATGGTAACATATCTATAAACCCCCCCGAGAAACCCAGAGGACAGGGAAATCAGATAACTTGAGCTTACTCACTTGAACAATGCTCCCCACAAAAACAAAAAAACCATAAATAACCTAGATCCATACCAACCCCCCCCACAACTCCTTCTCTTTACATCCCCCCCCTACCAACCCATCTGACCCCATAGCTCAACTAGTCCAATCGACTCTTGGGCAGGCCCCGCGTCAGGAACCCCCCCTCCTTTTTACGATAACAGTTCAAACCAGCATTTAAAGCAAACCACTAACTTTTCCTCCTTGCACAGTATTATAGAACCGGGAAATAGCAAAAAAAAATAAAAAAGGGAGACATTCACCCAATGCAATGGTAACATATCTTTATCTGATTTCCCTGTCCTCTGGGTTTCTCGGGGGGGTTGATGGCTGGACAGCCGCCCAAGAACAAGGTTAACAGTTGAATTTCTGAAATGGTTTCTGCTGGTGTATGTGATGCCGGTTAAACTGGTATTGTAGAATGTGAATGGAGTCTCCTCACCCACAAATACACACAATAAGCCAGCCATTCTCCCATGTTTTCCTCTTTTTTTTTTTTTTTTTTAAGTTAAAAGAGACACAGTATTAGCAATGTCTTGTATCTGGTCAACTAACAAGAACTTCAAACACTAGACAGGGGTATTAGCTGCCAGTCCACAAACACCAGCCTTAGCCTCCTCACCAAGATAGATTACAGTTGCCCACACTCACCTGAAAGACTGCCTGACATGGCCGCATCCAATGTGGACACCTGAAAGAGCCGCAATGCCTCCTCCACATCAGTCTCTGTGGCAAACGGCTGCAGCTTCATCTTGCTAAGGGATTCTGAGATACGAACAATTGCCTCCAACTGCCTGAAATCAAAAATAAATAAATAAATAATCAGCACACCACAGATGCAGGAGCCTAGGGCTCTTCAGCTTGAAGACTTGGCTGAGGGGAGATAAGATAGAGGTCTATAAATACTGAGTGGAGTGGAACGAGTTGACATAAATCGTTTGTTTACTCTTTACAAAACTACAAGAAGTAGGGAGCAGGCAACGAAGCTACTAAATTTAATACAAATCGGGGAAAATATTTCTTCACTCAATGTGTAGTAAAAGTCTGGAATTCGTTGCCAGAAAATGTGGTGAAAGCAGTTAAATTAGTAGGGTTTAAATGTTTGGATAATTTCCTAAAAGAAAAGTCATTATTAAGAGGGACTTGAGAAAATCCACTACTATTTCTAGGATAAGCAGCATAAAATCTGTTTTACTCTTTTGGGATCCTGCCAGGTACTTGTGACCTGGATTGGCCACTATTGGAAAACAAGATAATGGGCTTGATGGACTTTTAGTCTGTCCCAATGCGCTGATGCTTATGTACTTGTGTAACAGTGCATGCCATCAAACACACCATTCATTGGCAAAGGAGGGCAACGCTGGGACCATGCTCACTCAAGCAGGCAAGAATACAGGAGCTACTGTCCCTGAAGAGCGAAAACACCTTGTGCTCTGCTCTCACCTGACAGTGATGGGGATGCTGGAGCGGCGCTCACTCTCCCTCTCATGCTCTCGGGCCCCGCTGCGCATCAGAATGTAGCGGTTCTTCAGCTTCTCTGCAGCTGCTGCAGACATGCGAGGGCCACATTTCCTGCAGAGGAAGAGGCTTTGTTATATACCATTATCCAACGGAAGGGAGGGGAAATCACTGTGACGAGTCAATCAATGGGCTTCAGTGCATTGAGTGCAGTGATGTGCTGGAGCCAGCTCGCAAGAGCCAGTTAAGTTTTTAAAGATTTTGCAAGCCAGTTGTTAAATACAGCAGGGCTGCTCCCTCCAGCACACCAGTGGGGAGGAGGTCTGGAATAGGTAGGTAGGGTGGGGAGGATACTGTAAAACATGCACAGATTTTTTTTTTCTCCTGGTAAAGGGCCCCTAAACAGACATGTTATGAGAATCAGGTGCTCAACATTCAGAGATTCTAACCCACATTAAACATGAATTAGATTGAAACCTGGGAGCATTTAAAATCTTTTTTTTTTTCCTGTACCTACAAAAAGAAAAGATGGCATGTGAGAACTTGCTCCTTTTCCTTTGTGGAATACAGTGGGATATTATAAAAATGCACTTGCCTTTTTTTTTTTTTTTACTACTACTTCACAAAAAAGGTATTGATTAATGAGGGAAGAGTTTCCTTTAGCAGAACTCTCCAGAGTCAGTTTAAATGTGCCACCATTGTCCAGTTCAGCACACTATTAGCAGTCAAGTTCATACAAAGTTAATTATGTTCAGTGGAAAAGAAATCTGTTGGCTCAGGGTGTTTGCTATGTGAATATTCAATCACTGTTTCATTATCAAAATTTGTACTTCAGCATGACAACCTTCTCCTTTAGTTTCTTTGATCCAAGCTGTTTACTCAGGCAGGAATGAGTTCTCAAACTGAAGGTCTGGACCCTAAAGATTTTTTGGATGAGTCTCAGGATGAGAAGTCTCAGGGGAGAAATTCCAAAGAGCAAGCTGAACAGCTGGGCAGTAGTTTGTGAAAGCTTTTAATCATGTACTATTTGATTTGGGCTATAAAGTTTTGTTGTTTAATGGGGTTCTTATGGTTTAATGGGAGCTCTGACATGAGGGGGAAGGACAGAGAGAGAGTAATGCATTGCCCCCCCCCCCCCCCCCAAAAAAAAAAATGCAGGGCTGGTTATACCCGGGGAGAGAGCCTGTTAAATTTACCAGCATGCCACTGCCTGTGTGGGAGGTGAACACGTAGAGGGAAACTAGTTTTATGAGGGAGCCTTTGGTGAAGGAAACTGCACACGGGGGGAATATCAAAGCAGAGGCGCAAGACTCACATTCTGCAGTAGGCAATGTACTTCTTCAGGGTCTGCAGATCCACCTCGCCAGTGGAGGGAGCCTGGGTCAGCGCACTCAGGTGTACACCCATCACATGCCGGGCCAGCGTCTGTGGAAGCGCACAGATTACATACATCATGAAGACATTTCAAAGCAAGACACACCCTGGTCTGTCCAGCTTTCACAGTCTGCTGCAATCCCAGTCTCTCTAGCTTTAACCTTACTCAACCATCACCAATCAGCCTTAGGCACTAAGGGCTCATTTCTACCCTCACCACATCCACATATCCTTATTTTTTTTTTAATTTTGTTACATTTGTACCCTGCGCTTTCCCACTCATGGCAGGCTCAATGCGGCTTACATGGGGCAATGGAGGGTTAAGTGACTTGCCCAGAGTCACAAGGAGCTGCCTATGCCTGAAGTGGGAATCGAACTCAGTTCCCCAGGACCAGAGTCCACCACCCTAACCACTATGCCACTCCTCCACTCTTTACTCCTTAACCCTTTCTGTGAATATCTCAGTGTTATTCTCGAATCTACCCGTCGTGCAACAGGAGTTTTTAATATGCACAGAAACCTTTGATTTCCCCAAGACTCCTTTTCTCCTGCAATCCTTTAACTAACAGGCAGGTGACAACACTCAGGACCTATAGAGCAATTCTTGCATACCATAAGCAGTAATTTCTACAAGTCACACAAGGAAAAGGAAAGCATCTTAAACACTACAGTAACCACTAGAACATCAATTCACCTATTGTAAAACGAAACCAGATCGTCGATCCTGCACAGTCAATGTCAACTGAAAGCCATGTCTTTTTCACAAACAGGTACACCCTAATCCACTATATAATAAGTAATCATAAACTTTCTATTTAGACAAAAATTAAACTGAACCCCCAAGATGCCAGACTCTGCATACAATGCAACACCACAGAAACAGAAAATGTCCCCTAGTACTGTGCAAAATATAAAGACAGCAGATGTAAATTTGAAAAAACTAACAAATAATCACCACTTTACAAATTAACAAATAGAAATAAAACACATATAGAAAATAAAATACCATTTTATTGGACTAATACATTTAGCTTTCAGAGGCCAAAACCTCCTTTCTCAGGTCAATACAGTATAGTGCTGTTACAGTATCCTATCCTGACCTTAGGAAGGGGGTTTTGTTCTCCAAAAGTTAGTCAAAATGTATTAAAATTAGTTCTATTTTATAAACATTTATTAACACATCTACAATACTACTTTATCCTAAAGCAAAAAAATAAAAATATATATTTTATTTACAGTTTGTCTCTGGTTTCTGCTTTCCTCATCTTCTTTTCACTGTCTTTCATCCAGCATCTGTCGTCACTCTCTCTCTGCCGTCCCCTCCCATCCAATGTCTGCCCTCTCTCTCCCCCTTCCATCCACTGTCTGCCCTTTCAATCCACCATTTGCCCTCCCTCTCCCATCTATCCAGGGTCTGCTGTCCCTCTCGCTCCCCCTTCCATCCAGAATCTGTCCCCTCTCTCTCTGCCCCCTCTTTTCGGCCCCCCCCCCGTTTCAGCCCCACTATCCCACCAGTCCCCAGTTTCAGCCCCAGCCCTTTTCTCCCACCTGTCCCGAGCTTCAGCCCCCAGCCACTTCTCCCTGTCCCCTTTTCAGCCCTCAGTCCCCACAGTTTCAGCCCCTGCCCCTTTTTCAGCCCCCAGTTCCAGTACTAGCCCCCTTATCCCACTTACCCTCCTTTTCAGCCCCAGTTCCAGTCCCCTTCATCCACATGCCTTGCATTAGGGCCCCCATTTTCAGCCCCAGACCCATTCTCCCTCCTGCCCCCTTCTCTGACCCGTTACTACTACTACTACTATTTAGCATTTCTATAGCGCTACAAGGCGTACGCAGCGCTGCACAAACATAGAAGAAAGACAGTCCCTGCTCAAAGAGCTTACAATCTAATATCCAGGCCCCTTCTCCCATCTGAGCCCCCCTCTCCAACCCAGTCCCCACCTGCCTACCAGCTCCGTCGACAGACGACCCTCTTCTCCTGCCACCCACGCTTAAAAAAAAAATCAGTGAAGCGCCTCACGTCTGCTCTGCTGTAAATGAAGCAAATTGCCTCATTGCGTCGGCCCTTCTCTTCATTTACAGCAGAGCAGATGCGAAGTGCTTCATTGATTTTTTTTTTAAGGCTGGGTGCCGGGTGGCAGAAGAGGGTCGTCTTGTCGATGGAGCTGGTGGGTAGGTGGGGACTGCGGTGCCAGCAGAGCACCCCCCCCCCCCCCACACCTGATGACTTCCAGGGCGGACCACCCCCACCGCCCCGCCCTTGGTATGCCACTGGAGTCATGTCAAATTTAACTGCTAAAATGTGGTCACATCAGAAAAGTCTGGGAAGCACTGTGCCAAAGTGTTACACCACAATATCCCCTTTTGGTTCCTGTGCCTTTGAAGAGTTCCACCCCATCTAAAGTACACCTTTTCCAGTCTTAAGATCTCGTTTCACAAGGTGCAGCTCATTATTCTAGTAGCCTCTCTGGCCCTTCTGTCTTTCTAGAAATGCAGAGGCCAGAACTGGACATCACAGTCCAAATAAGGTCTCACAAACAACTTGCTCAGAAGTCTTATGGTTATGCCTCTCCCTCTACATCCCTGTGTTTTTCTGGCTCCGGACAGACTTCCTTGTTCACATTTCTCATTCAACTGAGAAATCTGCCCCATACAGTCACTAGTAAAAGCCCCCCTTTATCCTATCCTGCCATCTCTCAGCATTCCTCCCAGCGACACCCTTTTAGCCCTCCTGCCTCCCTGCTAACCTAACCAGCACATCCCTTCCCTTCCCACCCCAACCCCTCCTCCCCCGTACCATGTCCCTTTGCTCGTTGTGCTCATCCTTGACAATGAAGATCATGTCGAATCGGGAGAGGATGGTTGGCATGAAATCAATGTTCTCCTCCCCTTTGGTGTCGTCCCATCGCCCGAAGACAGAGTTGGCAGCAGCCAGCACTGAGCAGCGTGAATTCAGCGTGGTGGTGATACCCGCCTGGGGGAGAAAGTAAAAACATTTTAATTTAGGGGGAAGCTACAAAAGGGGAATTTTTACTTTTTCACTCCCGAGTTGCAGTTAACTTGCAGACTATTCTGCACTTGTGCTTTGCTCTGGTTCAATCACTCCCAGTGTCTCATCTGCACACTTAGAGGTTAATTCTCTTATAAAAAAAATGTGTGGGTGGGGTATTGGATTTGATATACTGCCTTTCTGTGGTTATAAACAAAGCGGTTTACATATTATACACAGGAACTCATTTTTGTATCTGGCAAATGGAGGGTTGAGTGACTTACCCAGAGTCACAAGGAGCTGCAGAGGGAGTCAAATTCAGTTCCCAAGGATCTCAGTCTGCTGCACTAACCATTAGGCCAGTGGTTCCCAAACCTGGTCCTGGAGGCACCCCAACCTGTCAGATATTCAAGGATATCCACTATGAATATTCATATGAGAGGTTTGCATACAGTGGAGGTAGTGCATGCAAATCTCTCTAATGAACATTCATTTAGGGTATCCTGAAAACCTGAATGCATGGGGTGCCTGTAGTGGAGGAGTACTCTAGCAGTCAATGAAGCAGAGTTTTCCTGGGGAACTGGACTCAATTCCCACTGACTCTCAGCAAGTCACTTAGGGTCCCTTTTACTAAGCTGTGTAAGGCTCTACAAACGCCAAAACGAACTAACCAGCAGACTACCGCGTGCCTCTTGCAGTAACTTTTTATTTGCAGACGTGCACCAAGTGGCATCTGATGCGCGTAGGTCGTTACCACGCAGATTCCTTACTGCTAGGTCTATGGCTGGCGGTAAGATCAGATGCCCAAAATGGACGCGCGGCAATTTTGATTTTGCCGCACATCCATTTGGGGGGGGGGGGGGGGTAAGGCATTTTTGGTACGTGCGCTGAAAAATATTTCTGCGCACGCCCAAACCCCGTACCTACACTATCGCAAGTCACTTTTTACTGCAGCTTAGTAAAAAGACCCCTTAACCCTGCACTGCCTCAGGTACAAATAAGTACCTGTATACACTATGTAAACCGCTTTGAATGTAGTTGCAAAAACCACAGAAAGGTGGTATATCAAGTTCCATTTCTCTTTCTAAGACCAGGTTTGGGCCACTGCATTAGGCTACTCCTCTATCAGGCAGCATATGGAAACAGCACGCCTACTTTCAATCAATATGTGTGGATTGGGATTTTGAGTGCGGAGCTGTGTATTTTTATAAAATATACACAAGTCCACATATGGGCAGATATGTACATGTGAATCTGCTACTGGGGCTGTTTCTGGTACCTGTTTTATGAAAAGGTGTGCAGGCACCTAAATTACCTTATCAATACGTAGCTTACTATCAGATTATCCTCTTAATGCTTCTGACATCAGAGCTGGGCTGTAGAGAGTAGGTCCCACTGCCAGAGGAATGAGATGAAGCCAAGCACAACCTGGGACCTTCTCCCTGGGCAGGGTCTTACCTTGGCAATGGAGATGGTCTGCTGCTCCATAGCTTCGTGGATAGCCACTCTATCATCTTCTCGCATCTGAGTTACAAAGAAATAATGCCCACAAATCAAAAGGATTTCTGCCCTGCGGTTTATCTTCTCCAGCGACCAAAACAGTCCAAGTCAGACTGGGCATTCAGGACATACCACTGATCTCTGCACACAGACCTTTCCATTTCTCCATTCTCATCCGTGCCTGGGAGGTATACAAACAGGGGAGGAATCCTGGGAGGCGAGGCCAAGATTTGCTTTCCTAAAATTACCAAACCCCCTAAGGCGGTGAAGGGAAAGGAGACCCCCCCCCCCCCCCCCAAAAAAAAAAGGCCTGTAAAAATTACTCCTACATGGGTGTGTCATTTATGTGCATGCACAAGCACAAGGCACATATCAGCTACATGTGCAGTGGCAGCATCAACTCACTGTATACAGGATGGGTCGAGGCATCTAATCCATGAACACCTATAAACCCACAGTATTATGGTAGTGGAGGAGACATAGGTGGGCATGAATGGGCAGGGCCCCACCTTCCAGCAGCATATATCACGGACGTAGCTGGTGGGGATCCCCAAGCCCCACCAGCTATCCTCTGCCGGAACCCCTGGGCCACCTGAACACTGTGGCTGCTGGCAGTCACCGATGCCGGTACCTCATGTGTGGGGTGCTGGCAACAGCAGCTGGAAGCGCAGCCACCACATGCCAGTGTTCTGACATCTGGGAGTTCCAGCTGAGGATGTCTTCAGCTGGCAGGGCTTGGGGATGCCCAGCAGCCAGGGTATTCATTTTTTACATTGTTTGAGGGGGGGAAGTGGAGGGGAAATACATGTGCACACACATTCTAGGTGTGGGGCCACCTATTTCACTTCTGGTTACACAACGGGATTATGGATTCCTTTTGGTGGGTAAGGTAAGCTAATTAGGGTGGCTAAAATAGTGTATTAAGTTTTCTAAAGCCAGATAGTTTGAGAGGGGGAACAACTGGAGCCCATGTGGGTTTTTCATATGTTTTAGTCATTGTGGTATGTCTTGTCGAAAAAGATGTGTCTTCAGCAGTTTTCGGAAGTTGGTCAGTTCATAGGTCACTTTTAGGTTACATGGCAATGCGTTCCAGAATTGCGTACTCATGTAGGAAAAGGTTGATGCGTGCATTAGTTTATATTTTAGGCCCTTGCAATTTGGGAAGTGAAGATTGAGGAATGTGCGGGATGATCTTTTGGCATTCCTGGGTGGTAGGTCAATCAGGTCAGACATGTAAGCTGGGGCTTCGCCGTGGATGATTTTGTGTACTAAGGTACTTACTTTGAACATGATGCGTTCTTTGAGTGGTAACCAGTGTAGTTTTTCTCGTAGGGGTTTTGCACTTTCGTATTTTGGTTTTCCAAATATGAGTCTTGCTGCTGTGTTCTGGGCTGTTTGGAGTTTTTTTGAGTATGTGCTCTTTGCAGCCAGCGTATAGTGAGTTGCAGTAGTCTAGGTGACTGAGTACTAATGATTGTACCAGATTCCAGAAGATGGTTCTTGGGAAGAATGGTTTTACTCTTTTTAACTTCCACATTGAATGGAACATCTTTTTGGTCGTGATTTTCGCGTTGTTCTCAAGTGTTAGGTGCCGGTCGATGGTGACTCCAAGAATTTTCAGGTTTTCCGAAATTGGGTCATTAGTACACTTGATATACTAAGCCTGAATGTAATTTGCCTAGAACTACTGAAAAGCTGCAAGTTTAGTAATAAATGCAGATGCCGCCACACATCCTGGATCAGTAATAGCAAAAATGCCATCGTTTCCTGATTTTCTTTGTTCTAGCAAGGTAATTCAGATGTACAGTGGTTGTGCAAAATAGCTAAATTTTCCTTATAGTCATAAGCAATGCAGCCTGGGGAATAAGTTTACTGTATCAAGCTTCCTAATTAATTTATACAGGCTCCAAACAATGTTTCCTTTGATTTTTTAAAATTTTTGTAGTGTTTGCTGCAAGCCAAGTGGAGGGGCAGCTTGTGGTGTAGTAAGTCAAAGAAAGTTTCTGGGGATAGGGGAAGTTTGCGGGATTTTTGGCATGTTCCAGCATAGTTTGGGGGGTTTTGAGAAATAGGGAATATCATCTTTTAAACTGCCTGCCCTGTTTTCTATCAAAATTTCTATGCTACAGAAACTAGAAAACACTTTTCCTCCACAGAAATACACTGGGTCATTATTTCTTTTTTTTTTGGGGGGGGGGGGGTAGAGCGGGTAGGAGGCACTCATATGTGACAGTCTGTGAGAAAAAGGTGACAAGTAGTGGATCCAAAATGTTGAGAATGTCCAATTTTTTATGTCATGGATCCATAAGCAGTCTGAAAAAGTTACAGTTTGAACTTCTGTAACCATCTTTTTTTCCACATAAAAAAGGATGGGGTTTGGACGGTTGTATTACAAATGCTTTGTTCTCACAGGATTCATTAAAACCTCATCTTTTTGTTCCTGGTGACTTTTATTCACCTTTTCCCAAGAAATGGTGACATATGTCGAACTCACCAGTCCAATATGGCCTATTTTACAACCTGTGCCTTTTTACTGGTTTTCCTTCCTGCCAAGTTATATCCCATTCCAATCAATCTTCAGAAAGTTATTTTGCTGCCAGACAACAAAAAGAAGGTCTGGAAATTTTTCTACGACAATATTTAGAGATATACAAATAGCGAAACTATCATTATTACATTTGAGCAATCTAGGACTAATATTATTTAGTGGTTGAGCGGAGTGCATCTAAGTTCCAACAGATGCAAATAACTCCATTTCCCTGTGCTGCTGTATAACAAGCTCACTAAACAGTATTATATTTTTATGTACACATTGTTTGGCTGTGCATGCACACATCTGAACACAGCTTAGAGAGATACTGGTTCCAACTCCCCTCCACAAGTTATCGCTGTTTGGGAAACACTGACAATAAATTTTATCATTTGTTCTAGCTCTGACATTGTGATGTACAATGTTTCATTTCTAATCCAATGGAAGAAGTCAGAAAGAATTATATAAAGAGAGGTTGAGAATGTCTGTTGGGAGCAAAATAACTCAACATTTTAACTGAATGGGATGAAGCAGGCTGGAGGGGAAAAGCCAGTAAAAAAAAAAAAGACTAGAGTTTGAAAATGTGCCAAATCGGACTTGGAGGGGGTTAAAAGAGTGTCCCACAAAACATGACCCAGTGTATTTTATGTGAGATCGGGTAATAGCTTTTGAAACATAGAAACAGAGCAAGGCAGTTTTTTAAAAAAGGTGGGTTTTCTAGTTTTCTAAACCCCCAAACTACCCTTACTCCATCCCAAAAAAATCCCCCCCTACCACTGCCTCACAAACTGTTCCCATACTCAAACTACCTCCTGTAAATTGCTCCATAAAAACAAACAAAACACAACTGCCCCATCATCCCACTAACTACCCCACATACAACTGATACCCTATAAACTGGCCCCACCCCAAAAACTACCTCTCCACAACTGCCCAAACCAACCCACAAAATTGCCTCACCCCCAAAACTAGTCCCCACAAGTACCACTGATTGGCATGAACCATTCCAAATTAAGCCATTGGCAAACTCTGAATATACTTTGTGTCCACAAGTTTAGGAGCACTATGAAGGTGCTCAGGACTCAGGAAGGTTGTTTTTATTTTATTTTATTTTTTTTAAGTGTTTTGTCGTACTTCACAGTACGCCTGGTACTGGATTTGTGATTTTGATTTTGATCACACTGTTCTCAACTCAATGGAAGCTACATTTCCTTGTGACCCTGGACAAGGGTCCTAATTCCCCTCCTCAGAATAGGAAACTTGGGGAAAAAAAAAAAAAGAGAGGGAGCAATGAGATGGGAAAAGCTCGTAGGTAGATGAGAAATGAAATGGAAACTAGACTACAGGGCGATAGGGAGAATGAGGAGTAAAAATTATATATAGGTGGATATAGAGGCCGAGAAGAAAAAAAGTGAGAAAAGAAACAAAGAGAGATCAGTGCCAGACTGATAGAGAAGGAAGAGAAGAGGGACAAGAGAAGAAATGGTAAGGCACACCTGGAAAAGAATTTAGGAGAAGACCAACATAAAGTGGAACAGATTGGGACTAACCCAATTAGAAAAGTGCAAAGATGACAAAGGTAGAGAACAATTATTTGTATTTAATTCTTTAATGATTGGAACGTGTCCATTTGAGAAAATTTACATCTTATCAGTTTTTGTATTTTAGCAAAGTACAGGAGAAAATGCATTTCTGTTCCTTTTACCAGAATTGCACAGCTTATAGAGTCTGGTTTTCTTTGGCAGAGGGAAAGTGGGGTCTCCATTTCAGTTTTTGTCCGCTTATTTTTTGTTTTGTGCTCCCCTATTTTGTATGAGGTGAGGGTCTGGAATACACAGAACTAACCCATCTGAAGACATTACTCTGAAAAGTATGAAACTACTTGCTATCACTGTCAGCTATTTTTCCTCCCCAGGACTGCATTTCTACATCTAAAAAGCCTGTGTTTTTCTAAGATCCACACTGGGGAAAAGAGGGAAGTGCTGGGTAATGAGAGAGGCACAAAGAGCTGGGCTTTGGAGAGGGTGAACTTGGGGTCTGGCCTAAGGAAGGAGGACAGGGAAGCATGCTCTCCCCTTGCTAGTTCATGTGAATGTGAGAGGGAGCATAATGAGAGAAATTTCCTATTGTTATAGCATTATTTTTAAACTGAAAATTAGCAATATCTGTCTATATATAAAACTTCATTGTTTTGATATAGTGGCTTCCTATTCAATTTTTTTTAATAACTAATAAATATGTATGAGATGTATGTATGCAAATGAATATGCTAATGTGCCACATCCCACCCTTTGCTTCCCAAATGAAACAAACTATGCCCATGAATAACACTCACCTTGTCAAACTCGTCTATACAGACCACGCCCCCATCCGCTAGCACCATGGCTCCTCCCTCCATGATAAAGTTGCGTGACACAGGGTCACGCATGACAGAGGCAGTGAGACCTGCAGCACTGCTGCCCTTTCCAGAGGTGTACACCTGCAGAGACGGGAAAGAAAGATGGCATGCATCAAACCATTGCCACATCAGCAAGAGACACTTTTTTTTTTTTTTTGAAAGGGAGGGGGGGGAGGGCAGGCATTCCCCTGCTGTCCACAGAGAATGTCCATTACAGGTACGCAACTTTTGCTCTTTCTACAGGCAAGCAAGAAAGATATGGGTGATGGAGAGACGATCTTTATGCAGCTTTCAAGGGCTAACGAGCGAAGAGGTTATGAAGAATTGCTTGACCAAAGATACATCCTGGGTAGTAATATTTTGCAAAAGGTAAACATTAAAGACCATGTGGCTGCTTTGTAGATGTTCACAATGGAGGCAGTTCCAAGGCTGGCAATGGAGGCCACCTTGGCTTGGAGTGGATCTAATAGAATGCGATACAGTGTGCTCATTTTGAGGCGAGCATGTCTGGGTTACTGGCATTCTGTATGTCACAAAGAGATGGGAGATCTTTCACAAGTCCCTTAATGCCTTGCAGTTAATTTAAGAGCAGTGGAGGAGTGGCCTAGTGGTTAGGGTGGTGGACTTTGGTCCTGGGGAACTGAGGAACTGAGTTTGATTCCCACTTCAGGCACAGGCAGCTCCTTGTGACTCTGAGCAAGTCACTTAACCCTCCATTGCCCCATGTAAGCCGCATTGAGCCTGCCATGAGTGGGAAAGCGCGGGGTACAAATGTAACAAAAAAAAAAAAAAAACATTATAAAGAAGTAGAGGACACTGTTCTCAACTCAATGCAAGTTACATTTCCTTGTGATCCTGGACATTGCCTCGGGTATAAGGAAAAAAAAAAAAAAAAAAAAGATTGTGAACTCGGTAGGGACAGACAAAGTGCCTGGACAGAATATGTAAACTGCTTTGGTTATACCACGGAAAGGTGCTATATCAAGTCCTACAGTATGTATTTACCTGTCCCTGGAGGGTTCGCAAATTTAAGTTTTTGTACCTAAGACAACGGAACATTAAGTGACATCCAAGATCTGAAGGAGCATCAGTGGGATTTGAATCCTGGTTTCCCCTGGCTCTTGGCCTGCTGCTCTATTAGGTATATGTAATACCGATAATACATATATTTTTTTTTTAATTTTTGTTACCCCGTGCTTTCCCATTCATGGCAGGCTCAATGCGGCTTACATGGGGCAATGGAGGGTTAAGTGACTTGCTCAGAGTCACAAGGAGCTGCCTGTGCCTGAAGTGGGAATCAAACTCAGTTCCTCAGTTCCCCAGGACCAAAGTCCACCACCCTAACCACTAGGCCACTCCTCCACTCATTATTCCTTTAAAAAAACTACTAAAAAGATGATTGGTATATTAATTGATGATCAACTCACTTTTGCTCCTCACGTTTCTTCTGTTGTCCAAGTCTTTATATTTTGAGACAGAGACAGATAAGAGCTGCTTTTTTAATTTTATGATTTACAATCCCTTCGTTTACTGATTTACTCTTTAATTCTCTCTCATCTTGAGTACTGTAACTCTCTCTCTCTCTCTTTTCTGGTCTTCCTCTATCAAATTTGCCATTTAAAACTTATTCAAAATACTGTAGTTAAACTTATCCATGGTGCCGAGAAATATGACCATGTTACCCCACTGTTGAAAATTGAACATTCCTATTCATCATAGAGTTTCATTCAAAATTCAAAACTATGGCCCATCAAGTTTTACTTTCCAGGCGTCCCAAATTTTTATTTAGGTCACTTCTCCCCTATGTTTCCAGTCATACTCTACGCTCTGCTGATCAACATTTGCTCGTTATTCCATTGCATTTACAAATTTGCTCTCACTGTGCTAGATCAATCTGTTTTTCTGTTATTGCCCCCACTCTGTGGAACTCCATTCCTCTATATATCCTCTGAACAGTCCATTCAAAATTTCAAGGCTGCTTTAAAAACGCATTTGGTTCTGCCATACAAATTTTTCCTAGAGCGG